>NC_041383.1:120520241-120534715 GCF_002162155.2 Triticum dicoccoides
ATTGCCTCACGCGACAGAGCTTTCTTGCGGCTGGCTGCTGCTGCCGCCTTCTCTCTCTCTCCCCCCCGTTTGGTGGTAGACGACCTGGTGCTGGTGGGTGGTGGTGGGCGGGCGCCTGTTTGCTCGTCGCTGGTTTTCTTTTCCCTTCCCACCCCCGGCTTTTCCTCCCCCCGCCCGCGGCCTTTCCACGGGTCGTTCGAATGTTCCCCGCCCTCCCGGGGGATGCGCCCGTTTGGGAAGGCGGCTGGATCCCGTTATCTCTCACTTGCTCGCCGTCAATTCTTTCCCCTACGGGATGCGCTGGTTCCGTCAAGCGTTCTCACGCGGACGACATGAGCATTTCCTACCATTTGAGGCCTGTTTTCACGAGTAATGTGCAAAGAGGCTTGATGGGACCATAATTTTGACATGTTCCAAACATGGTTTTGGTTCCCGCATGCTCAACTCCCGGGAAGAAAGGAAAGGAATAAAGAGGCAGGAAGAAATGCCGGTCCACTTGACGTCCTGCGCCACGATTGCTTTCCTTGCATCGCATGTCCTTGTCACCAAGTTGTCTATGGCCTTCACTTGTTCGCATCCACAGAGCACCTTCTAATCAAGTGATGGTTTGCTACCCGGGTTGGGTGCGGTGGATAAACATTGGTGTGGTTAGGATATGAATATTTGCGTTAGACCACGTGTGCTCTGATTGTTTTTTCTATCTTGGAGATGCTGACAAACTATAAAAGAGAGTGTTGAAATCTTTTGCAAAAAGGATAATTGGGGTATTAGAAAAGAGACAGCATATGCGTTTGTTAGACAAAGTTGCACCCACACAAATTTTTAATAAGAATGTGGTAACAAAAGGTCCGAATATAGCATTTTGTTGGGCATCTCTGGCTCAGAAATATATCTTTAATTCCCTATCCTATCTCTCATCCTTTAATTCCTCATTTTAGCAAATTAAATTTTTGGTCAACTAGCTCATCCCCAAACTTGGAGCATCTCTAGCCGGTCCTCTATTCTGAAATTAAAATCTTCTCCCATCTTTTTTTTCAAAGGTTGTGTTTGGATGTCTCCCTGGCACGGGAAATGGATTTGGTATTCAACTCGCATCAATACAGACATTTGGATGGATAACGAATCAGTATTCAAAACGAAAGGCCAATTCCAGGCCGTTTTGGCTCCCACGCAAAGTTGCCTCCCATGTTTTGACAGGCTACGGCTTCTATATTGCCCGAAATCGCCAGCTCCCGCAAAAGTTCGCACGCGCCACAAAAAAAGTGGGGACAGGGAGCTCAGTGGCAACCTGCAAGGGAACCCAGCGCTTGGCGGCGACCACCACGGAGATCGGCGGTTGCGCAGGTGCCATTCCTCCCCGGCCCCTCCCCATCTTCCCCGTCATCACTTAGTTCCGGTCCCTCCGCCCCATTCTGCATCCCCATGCCCCGCGGGGACTAGCATGGAGGTCGTCAGTGGCCCAGGACCGGTAGTCCGCCTCCCTCTGTGACATGCCCTTACATCGTCTGGATCTGCCGCTTCCCGCCCCATGTGCCACGCCCCGCCATCCTCCCTGTCTACCCCATCCTTCTCCGCCATGGTTGGAGGAGCAGCAGCTCCTCTTCTCCAGCCACTCTCCAGCATGGTCGTAGCCTACCTCCTCTTCTCCTCATCCCCTCATTAACCCTAATTACTCTATGCTTTCTGGTCTTTCTGTCTTTGTGTTATGCCGATTGGCAAAGTTTCGTCGATCTGCATGCCGATTTAAGCTATATGGACAAAAAAAACTCTGTTTTGCTATGCATTTTTATGTGATGTCTTGCTGCCATGCTTACAACTAGATCATTACATTGTAAAGTTCCATCTCAGCTCAATTAGATTCGGTTGAGTGGATGAATGAAGAAAAAGAGGAAGAGGAAAAGGATTTTATTGACAAAATTGTTTGTTAAGCATGTGCTCTTGCATTAACTTGTGTTATTTCACAGAGGGATAGGGCATCAAGAGACCTAGGCAACTTTAGGGTGTGTTTGGTAGCATACCTGAAGGATGCACCAACTCAAAAGTTCCCTATTCTAGCCACTTTTGGGTGTTTGGTAACATGCATGGATTGTACTCAGCTACTCCCGAATGGTGAAAAAAGAGACCTTTAGCCATGCTCATGGGAGAGCACCCGAACAACCGTTCGCTGCTCGGCATGGCTAACTCTGACCCCCAGGCCGTTCTTTCCCCGACCCACCACGACCTGAAAGACCTCACCCAGCCCCCGAAAATTACCTAACCTAGCTGCCACTCCCTCACCCATCTCTCCTCTCACGACATGGTGACCGAAGACGTCGGGGCACATACCCTAGCTCGCATCGCTGCCTAGGCCTGCTTGCTTGAGGATATCCCTGCCACCGCCCCTGGTCGCCTCCAGTCTACACCACCACCTTCCCTGCTTGCCACGGTCGTCCTTGCCGCCACCCTTGCTCGCTCCCAGCCGAAGACGCCGCCACCCGAGGTAGCCGCTATGTCCTTCTCCTTCCTCCTTTGTCCGCACCCATCTCTCCACCATGCCTTATCCTTCATCCTCCCTCTTCCTCCTCTCTCCTCCTCCTCCTTCATGCTCGTACCTCATCCTTCCTCCTCTCTTCTCCTTTTTTTGACTTGTTTAACTTGTTGATTAGATGAATTTTGTAGCTATTGTGTTGAAAATTAGTAGCTTAGTTGTACACTTCGTAGCTAATGTGCTCGGATTTGTTTGTGATATTAGAATTATTTTATGTTGCCTCGTCTCTCCTTCTTCATTCTATGTTCCTTTTTTTCTTCCCCATTCCTCTTTTCCCCTTCCTCATACCTTGTTCAACTTGTTCATTAGGCTATTCATGTGGTAAAAAAATAGTAATGTAGATGTTCTCTTTTTAAATATTGTGCTAAGTTTCTCAAATCAGCTATTAGATCTATTGTGTGATGAAAAAGAGGAGATTTTAGTGCTAAGTTATGCATTTTTTGCATAATTTGTTGCTAGAAAAGATTGTTGATTGCATGTCTTGCTGAAAAGATCTACTATGTTAGGTTTTTCTCCGTTTTGTATTATTTTAGATGGATGAATTTTCTAAGTTTCATCTTGACAAGTGGTTGACTGTTTTAGATTATCTCACGGAACATAAGGGAAAATACATTATTTTCGTGAAGATGGATGATGAAGTCCGCACCGCATCATTCAACCATATCTTGAAGAACAATCTGGATCTTATTCGAGTTGATGTCAGTTGTTGCATGTTCACAAACTATCCCTTTTGTAATGCCTACTATAAGTTGAATTTGGAACAAGGCTATGTCATATGGATTTAATGATGTTATTGTACAATTGCTAGAATATTAGTTGGCTGATTTTTTGGGACAGGGCTATGTAATATGACTCTAGTTGAATTTGAAACCGAGGCTATATAATACGAATCTAGTGATGCTATCGTACTACCGATGCCAATTATAAAATCTGGAAATGGTGATGCTTTATTGTTAGAACTATTAGTTGAGTGTTCATATATATATATATATATATATATATATGTGTGTGTGTGTATTTTCATATTTGCATATAGTCAAAATATTGTATTCACGCCAAAAACTTTGTTGATGCAGGCTACCTCAAACACATGCTACCAAACATATTCTCAGTTTAGCATGTCTAACTAGATGCAGGCTATCAAATAAAATCTCAGCTCGGCATGTCTCACGAGATACATTGATGTGAAACAACAGAAGTTGCATGTACTCAGCATGTCTCAAAGAACAACCATGCTAGGGTGAGAAAAGCTCCTGGATATATTCGTTGGCATGTGAGACCATGTGTTATTTCTCGGCCACATTTTGCATCATGTAGATAGAAAAGAGAACCTTGCACAAAGCGGAAGCATCAAAGATGAAAATGTCAATCTCGCCACATTTTCCAAAGCGGAAACATCAAGCATGCCAACTCAAGCAAGATACATGAAGTATTCCATGTCAATCTTCGTCTAACCAAAGCAATGCGCCTTGCATAGCTTGAAGCTCAATTGTCTGGTTAATATTACAAGGACCCTCTTATAGAAAGGGAGGTAAATATGAGGCCAACTAGCATACCAGGTTTCATCAATCGAAGCCATGCCAAAAAATAGTTGAACCACGTGTCCACGGTTCATACATCACTGCAAGTCTAAACTGTACACTCTGCATCGCTCGGACATGAGTCATGCACACTCTAAACACAGCAATATTAAGATTTCAGATACATGGTGTTTTCTCTTTTATTTTGTTAGAAATTGAATGCAATCACTTTTGCACACAAAAAAGTATTATATTAAGGTCAACTAAAAATATAAATATCACTGTCATGTCTAAAATCAATGTGAAATGTATATCTGCATTGTGTCCTTAACCCCTAGCTAGTCTAGTGGCCATGTAATTTCCTATTTGAGTCTCCAAGCTACCAACAAGTTGTGCAGTCAGTTTGTGGTCTTCAAAAGTCAAACTGAACATAGCTTAGATTATTCGTTTTCTAGTGGTAAAATCAGGTCGTCGGGGTTCATGTACTAAACTTGGCACTGGTGCTTGCATTTCCAAGATTTATTTCAGACTTTTTGGCGATGTTCGTTCAGTGGGAGAACACGTTAGTCGAGTACAAAGATACCTATGCTGATGTTGTCAATCTCAAGATGTCATGCCAGCTCAACATCTCGAAGGTGCTCATATGGGTGTTCAAAAAAAGGTCTATGACCTATTTAGAATGATGAAATTTCATATGAATTTTGGAGTATTTTATCCTATAGATATATTTTTCTGATGGAAGCCATTTCGATCATAGAGACGAGTTCTCCAATTCAATTCCTATATAATATGCCCTCCATTTCGTAAGCATCTCAACTTGACCTCAAACTTCATTCTATTTTTTTCCATGTGAAAAAGGACCCAAATCAATTATAAAGGTTCATAAGAGGTACAAAGCGTCCCAAACGTAATAAAAATTACATCAAGAACCCTTCAGCACCGAATGACCACTACCGCCACCAGAACGAGCCATCGACACGCCATTGTCGTCGCTCCCATACCAGAGATGGCTTCAAAGTCTTCATTCATGTGCCCTTAAGGACCAATGTCCCATAACCATGGTCGTCGATGTTGAACGCTTTGAATCGATCTGGGTGCCACACACCAAATCTCATTGTCACGCAGGTACGACGATAAACCCTAACCTCACTGCCTCATGGAGAAGGCAGTAATCTATGTTAGAGCTCCAACAATTTTGTCTGGATGGACGAACTCGAGGAGCATCGAAGCCTAGATGACCATCTCGAAGGCGAAGCATCGCCATCTGTTGAGGATATAACCCCACGATATAACCCGCCATAATGGGCCAGGTTATCCAGGTGGCGGCTTATGAGCAGGACTCAAGGTGGACGGCGCCGCAGAGGGACGCAACCAGCAGGGTGACTCATCAAGTGGGCCGGCTCACGGCCCAGTACCCAAAGACATCAACTCTTGGCCCAGGAGCATAAGCCGCCTAGAGGCTTTCTTACGTAGGAAGTAAGGCAATGGAAGATGACTTGGTCACTGATCGTAGTGCGACTCAGACTGTTGTAAGCCTAGGGCCTCGACCTGGATATAAAGGCAAGCCCCTGAGGCAGAAAGACTTAAGTTCCAATCGATCGATAGCTAGGTCAAGCGGATCCGCTCCCTTGTAATCGATCTCCATGCAATAAGCAGTCAAGCAGGAGTAGGATTTTACCTCGACCGCGAGGGGCCGAACCTGGGTAATCTCATGTCCTTCGGTTCTGCTCAATCCCGACAAGAAAATCACCTAGTTGCAATGGCCTCATGTCTAACTCCTCACACTAGGACATTTGTTGTGACAAAACCACGATAGTGGCGCCTATCGTGGGGCCAGCGCATGGTGGTTTCGAGTTCTTGAAGGGCTGTCGGGGGTTGGGTGCGACATATGCCAAAGGATGGCTTATCATGGTGGGAGCGAGTAGAACGTCGCCGGTGCCAGGAAACGGGATTAGGCGAAGGCATGCACGCCGGCGAATCTTACCCAGCTTCGGGGCTCTCCGGGGAGATAACACCCCTACTGCTGCTCTGCGGGGTCTCCGCATGATCACTAAGGCGTAGTGACTACAAGGTTGCTCCTAGAGCTGTATTCTGCAGGTAGAAGGGGCAAGGCTAGCTTTCTTCTTCCTATATGATCTGGTCTAAGGCTAACGGATGCGAACCCTTTGCATGGGTGCCCCGGGGGGGTTATATAGGCCTACCCCCTGGGGATACAATGCTAATCCGGCCGGGCGCGGGTCCCAGCCGTCTGTCTCACAGGCCGCCGTCTTCTCCGCCGACTGATGGGGCCCGCCGACTCGCGGGCCTCGCCGGTGAGTCCGGCACTGTAGCCGTGCTTCTGATGACGCAGGCTTGGTCATTGGGTCGTGGCAACAGTGCCACCATCTATCGGGCGATCACTGTCGTTACTCCCCGTCTTGTGTGGTTAATGGCGCGTGGGACCCGTGAGAGGGGCTGACCGACTCCAGGGAGCCAACTCCCACGGGGTCGCTTTCGGGGAGTATCCGCCGTCTTCTAGCTCTCACTGACTGGCGGGTCCGCCGTCTCTGAGCCGTATAGGTAGGCCATCGTGGCCATAGTGCGCTGCGTACTGTGGCCGAGGTCAGCCTGGCATGGCTACAGTGCTGGGCCACGCCGGAGATCTCTGGCGGTACGGCATACTGTAGCCACGTCGGCTCCTCACAGGCAGGAGGTGACGGCCACGCCGTGGTCGTACCCGCAATGAGTGTAGAGTCGTGGGCCGACTCTCTATAGCCGGCTCCTCTGGAAGTCGTCATCTGAGACTCGGCTCATCTGGGAGTCGTCATCTGAGACTCGGCTCATCTGGGAGTCGTCATCTGAGACTCGATTTATCTGGGAGTCGGCATCTGAGACTCGGCTCATCTGGGAGTCGTCATCTGAGACTCGGTTTATCTGGGAGTCGTCATCTGAGACTCGGTTCATCTGGGAGTCGTCATCTGAGACTCGGTTTATCTGGGAGTCGTCATTTGAGACTCAGCTTTGAGGGGCGCGGCCTGCCTCGATGTCTTGAAAGGTTCTGGGGCTCGAGTCAGCCTACCCATGGCCCATTACTCCGACAGTAGTCCCCGAAGCTGGTGAGGCTCCGAGAGTGACTCGCTGGGGGGCCTCAACAGTTTCATTCTTCCGGTGGTCGAATCTGGGCTTCGTTTACCGTCTTCCTCTGGGCCGACTATCCGTAGTTGGATTTGTAGAGGGCCAACTTGCTCTGTGGAGAGCTCGAAAGTCATGGCGGGAGACCAGGCGGCGTGCCTGATACGCTTCCCTGCTGCCGCCCACCGCGGCCCTATCGCGCGGCGCCACGCGGCAGGGACAGTCTGCCGTCCCACGCGCACGATGGGACGGGCTGTCAGGCGGGGCCCGCCACTACCGTGCCTCGGCACGCGAACGGATCTGCTGCGGCCGCGCGAACGGTTAGGCTTCCCACGCCGTTACTGCGCGCAGTAACTTCGTGGGGTAAATCGTGGGGCGGCGTGGGGCTCTGGGCGCAGTTAATCCCATGCCCGCCCCCTCGGCTTCTCAGCCTCCAAGGCTATAAGTAGGGGGGGAGTGGAGCGGCATAGCACGCGCGCCCATCTCCCTCGCCCCCCGCTTCCTCTCTCCTTCTTGCCGCCGGCGAGCAGAACCACACCGCACCAGCCAGCGATGAGCTCCTCTTCCGCTGCCCCGGCTCCGGCCGTGCGTTCCGGCACGTGGGACGACTCGGAGGTCGACGACGACCTCATTGAATTCCTCCGCAAGACGTGTCGGCTCCCCGGCGCACACCTCGTGCGAGCCCGCATCGCGCCGGCGAAGGAGATATCGCCGGCGCCGGAGGAGGGCGAGCGGGTCATCTTCCGCTCGCACCTCATGCGCGGCCTGCGGCTGCCGGCGAGCAGCTTCTTCCACTCCTTATTGGAGTTTCACAGCCTCCAACCGCACCACCTCACCCCGAATACGGTGGTGCTGCTCTCCGCCTTCGCCACTCTGTGCGAAGGTTTCCTCGGCGTTCTCCCCACCATCGAGCTGTGGGGAGAATTCTTCTCTTCTAAGCTCGGCACGCACGTCGCCGGCGTGCCGGCTCAGTGCGGTGCCTTCATCGCGATGCGGCGCTCGACGGCCGACAACCCCTTCCCTTCCATCTCGCTGATCAAGTCGGTGAGGATGTGGCAGCACTCATACTTCTACGTGAAGAATCTCGCCTCCGACGGCGACTGGGTTAATCTGCCGACTTATGAAGCCGGCCGCCGGCTGGGAGGCTCCCCAGCTGGTCTCATCGGGTCAAGTCGCTGACTCCCGCCGGAGCCGCCGCCGTAGCGCGACTCCGAGTCCTGACGCAGTCGGAGGGCCTCGTCGGGTCCGACTTGCTGGACGCCTTCGTGGTGCGCCGAGTTCTCCCGCTCCAAGGTCGGCCTCACCTAATCTGTCAGATGAGCGGCCTCCGAGACCCAAGTTGGATGAGCACCAAGGAGATGCCCCGCGCGGAGGTGGCGAACATGGTGAATCATATTGCGAACTGCAAGTTCGAGGAGGACTGGCAGTTCGGCAAGGAGCCATACTCGCGTGACAACCCCCCACCAGTGGTAAGTCGCATCTCCTTGTTGCTTTGTCTTCTTTGTGGCCGAATCCGGTTTCTGATTCTCGTTGGTTTCTTCTGAACTAGAACCCCCTCATGCAGCCTGCAGCCGGCGCTACAAGATAGCCCCGCGAGTTTGTCCCCGATCGTGCGGAGAGCGATGTCGACGACCCCGACTTGGGGGCGGCGGCGATGGAAGCCGACGCCGAAGGCGGGGGAGGAGGAGCAGTAGGCGGCTTCAGGCCCTCGGCCACCTTCGCCGACTGGCCTAATGATGACGCCGAAGGGGAAGTCGCCCCGCGCCACCAGCCGAGGGTTGGCTCGTCGGGCGCCGGCTCCTCCGCCGGCCTGGCTGGCCAAGGCGGCGCGAAGAGGCGGCACGCCGGGCCGAGTGCGCCCGGCGGTAAATTGAAGAAGTTCAAGGGGGCGGCCGCCGCGACCAAACGGGAGGAGGCGGCCGCGAAGGCCAACCGCTTCCGTAGGGAAGTGAGTAGGCCGCCGCTAGTCTCTGCGTAAGTCTTTATGCTTTTTTATTTGCCTTCGGTGAATCTTGTCCGAGTCTTCTTTTATACTCCTCCCATTCTTCTTCAGGGCCCCTCTTTCCCTTGAGAGAGTCGCCGTCCCCTCCGTCATGGGGTCGGCAGAGACATCCGCCAATACTCGGCGGGTCGACCCCGCCGCCGACCTCCAGGAGGCGACGGAGCGAAACGCGCGGGAGAAGCGCGATGAGGAGGAGGCCGACCGTCTGGAGAAGGCAGAGGCCGAGAAGGCGGCCGCCTCCGCCCAGAAGAAGCTGGAGGATGCCGAAGCCGCCCTTGCGGCGAGACGGCGAGCCGAGAGGCCGCGCGTCGCCGATCGGCGATGCTCGTCCCCCCACTGTCCTCTGCACCGCCGCCTCCAGAGTTCACGGGACAGACCGGAGAGGCCGGCACCGAGAACCCCGTCGTGGAGAAGGAGAGCGGCGAGGCCTCCATGTCGGACACTCTCGTGCCGCCACCGCCGCCTCCACCGCCATCTGGGAGACCGCACGGCAAACAGTCGGCGGGTCCGCCGGAGCCGCCGACCGTGGACGAGTCCAACGCGAGGCTGCTTCTCCAAGTCACCTCGCCGGTGCGCCGCCATCTTGAGAGAGCGACCTCGGGAGACCGGCGCTGCCAGCTCGGCAACCCTGGACGCTGAGGCAACAAGTGCCGCGCCCATCGGGTGGTTGCGCGGGGGTGGCACCGGGCCGCTGAATCAGGCGCTTCTGGACGTTTAGGCAAAGCTGCGCGCTGAAGGCGATGCCCTTCAAACTTGCACCAGGGTGCATCTGGCAGCGCGGACGGCCGTCCGAGTACGTTTCCTTCTTCTTTTTGATTCTTGTTTTTCTCTGTGGGGGCGCGCTGGCGCATCCACTGGGTGTAGTCCCTGAGTTCCGGGCCGGCTGCTGAGCAGGTGGCTCGGAACTCCCTCTGGCGAGTTCCAAGTACTTATTTTGTCTGACATTGTTGTTTGCAGGAGTATCACAACCTCCACGCCACTGCCTTCAACTGTAATGTTGAGGAGTTGAGCAAGCGGACTGCCGACTTGACGGAGAGCCGGAGTAAGCTCTTTTCCCTCTCTTCTTCGCGGGGGCGCGCTAGCGCACCCGCGGGCTGTAGTCCGCGGGATTCGGACCGACTGCTGAGCAGTCGGGCCGGATCTTTCCGGCGATCTTCTTTGCTGACGACTTCATTGTTTCCTTTTTTGTTCTTCTTTCTTCGCGGGGGCGCGCTGGCGCACCCGCGGGCTGTAGTCCCCGAGATTCGGGCCGACTGCTAAGGAGTCGGGCCGGATCTTTCCGGTGACCTTCTTTGCTGACGACTTATTTGTCTCTTTCTTTCGTGTTTCAGGGGACAACGCTACTCTTCAGGGGCAGCTGGGTGAAGTTAACACTGCCTTGCGCGCCAAGAGGGAGGAGTGCAGCAAACTCGCTGCGGAGCGCGATCTGCTTACTGCGCAGCTGGCCGAGCAGAAAGAGCTGCTCAAGAAGGCGCAGGACGAGGCCGAGAAGAAAGAGGCCGCTCTCCTGGCCGAGTTCGAGAGTGAACGCTCCTCCTGGACCGACAGGGAGACGATGCTGACTTCCGGCTTCCACGAGATTGAGGATATCGTCGATGGTGATCTTTCTTTCTTTGAATTTCCGACTATGTGTCAGGCTGACTTCTGATTTTTTGACTTGCTTCTTTTCTGTCTTGGCAGACTTCTTCCCTGGCCACTCGCAGGCAGTCCATCTGGCCATCGAGGCTGATCGTGAGGCGCGAAGGGCAAACGGTGAGGTGATTGCCGCCAACGCTCCCTTGACCGTCGATGAGCAGCTTCTGAGCATCGAGGCCCGTCTTCGTCCGGCCCACCGACGGATGCGCCGGCTTCAGCGTGCCGGCGCCCAGGCAGTTGCCGCTCTGTGGCCAGACATGCCAGCTCTGTGCACCGCCAGTCGGACCGCCGACTGGCTGGAAGTCGCCGCCGGCCGTCTTGAAGCTTGGAAGGGTTCCTCGGCCCGGGCCGGAGCGCGCCGGGCCTTGGAGTTCGTCAAGGTGTGGTATCTGGGGCTGGACCTGGACCGTCTGGCCGCATTCCGGTCAGAGGCCCAAGCCGAGCTGGAGGCTGTGGAGGGCACCCTTGTCGAGCGTGCGGTGGCCATTGCCGAGTACACGGACACCAGTGTCTTCATCCCCGAGCGGGCCGAAGGCGGCGAGGAAGTGCCGCCAGAGTGGTTCGGGATGAACCCGGAATATGGCGAGGACTCGGTGGATGTGATTGACTCCAGCACCAAGGAAGAAGGCGAGGCGGAGGACGAAGGCGAGACGGAGGTGCCAGAAGGCGGAGCGGGCGACCAACCTTAGCTCGACCGCGCCTCTAGCAACGAGCCGCGTCCGACCGGGCCAACTGCCGCTGGCGGCGATCAAGCCGAGACTGCCCAGCCGACTGCCCCGGGCCTGACACCACCGTCTCCTCCGACCCTCCGAATCCGTCTGCTGCTCCTTAGGCTGCCTTCTAGCTTTATTTATCTGTTCTAGAAGGTCTTTGATGAACTTGTTAATTTGCACAATTCCACCCTCGGGGTGTATTTTAAACTTCTGTCTGAAGATTCGGCCAATGGGCCTATGCTTATGTAAATATTAATCCGAGTCCGATCTTACCTTGCTTATTGCTCCTTTGGCTTTTTCCTTTGCCGCCTTCCCCTAGTTGCCGCTTTGCTAGCCGGCAGACCGCTCTGCGGACTGCCGCTGGGCCAAATGCCTGGCTACTTTGGGGAAAGCAAGTACTTGCCTTTCTTTGGAGTTTATTTAACAAGTTGGATAGAAAGCAGTAAGCCGAATACTCGCGAGTCGGCTTGTAAGAAAGGAGGGCTGGAAGCCGGCTTAAGCTATGTTGATGTTTTGGGTCCTTAGCCATTTTTTCGTGTGGACGCCCATTCATCCTTACTCCTGCTTACCAAACAGTCGCTCTGCGAGCTGCGGCTTCTAGCAGGAGACGGCTTAGGCGTCGCACACTACTTGTCCGACTTTAGGAAACATTTCATAGCGCCAGACGGCAAATCCCTGGGCCGACTAGTCGAACCCGGCGCCAAGCGGCATAGCAAGAAGTAGCATGCTTGAAGGCATAATTCTTATCATACAGATAATCAAAAGGGGCAGTCCTCGAGCTCGTCTCGGGGGGCCCGAAGTCTCGGTACTTTAATACAAAGAGGTAGTGTGATACATACTGAATCAACTTTAAAACCTTCGGAGGAGGTTTGCATTCCATGGTCGTTCCGACTCTTTGTCGGAGTCGTCTCTCTTGCGAGCTCAGGGCTTCTGAGCATCGATCAGGTAGTAGGAGCCAACACCTTGCTGACAATAAAGGGGCCTTCCCAAGGTGCCGAGAGCTTGTGCTGGCCGGCTGTCCGCTGGATCAGTCGGAGCACAAGGTCGCCCTCTTGGAAAGATCTTGGCTTGACCTTCCTGTTGTAGTATCGGCGCATGCTCTGCTGGTAGATGCCGGACCAACTGAGTGCCAACAGCCGGCCCTCTTCCAGCAGATCGATGCCGTCTTGACGTGCTTCTTCTGCTTCCTCCTCGGTGTACATGGTGACTCGCGGGGAGTCGAATTCTATGTCCGTCGGGATGATGGCTTCAGCATCGTAGACGAGGAAGAAAGGCGTGAAGCTGGTTGACTTGTTTGGAGTCGTGCGCAGACTCCAGAGGACGCCTGGCAGCTCCTCGAGCCAACAACTGGCTGAGCGCTCCAGTGGTTCAACCAGGCGGGGTTTGATGCCAGATAGGATGAGGCCGTTTCCTCGCTCTACCTGGCCGTTTGACTGTGGATGGGCGACGGACGCTAAGTCCAGTCGGATGCCCTGTGTAGCACAGAAATGGGCCAAGGCTCCTTTGGCAAAATTTGTGCCATTGTTGGTGATGATGCTATGTGGTATGCTGTAGCGAGTCGTAATGTCGGCGATGAAGGTTACTGTAGTCGGACCATTCAATTTCTTGATGGGTTTTGCTTCTATCCACTTGGTGAACTTGTCCACTGCGACAAGTAGGTGAGTTAGGCCGCCTCGTGCCGTCTTGAATGGTCCCACCATGTCCAGGCCCCAAATCGCAAAGGGCCAGGTGATGGGAATGGTCTTGAGCGCCGAAGCCGGCTGGAGTGGCTTGGAACGGAACATCTGGCACCCTTTGTAGTTTTGGACTAATTCTTTGGCCTCTTCCAGGGCAGTCGGCCAGAAGAAACCGTGTCAGAAGGCTCTGGCGACGAGCGCCCTTGAAGCCGCATGGTGGCCACACTCGCCTTCATGGATATCTCTGAGAATTGCTTGGCCTTGCTCTGCCTCGACACAGCGTTGGTAGACACCAGTGACACTGCGCCTGACCAGCTCTCTGTTGACTATGGTATAGGCTGCCGCTCGGTGTTGCACTTGCCGAGCTAGGATTTCATCAGCTGGCAGCTCTCTGTTTACTAGGTACTTGAGGATGGGCTGGGCCCATGAGGGTGTTGCTACTTCTTCGATTGCCACTATTGCGACTTGGACAAGGGTGGCTGGGCTGGGAGGCGGCGGGCTGGGATCCACGGCCGCTTGCTGGGTCGATGAAGTCCCCGGGCCAACTAGAGCAGTCCCCGGGCCGACTGGAGCAGTCCCCGGGCCGAGTTCTGAAGTCCCCAGGCTGACTGTCGCAGTCCCCGGGCTGGGTTCTGAAGTCCCCGGGCCGGCTTTGACTGCGGTATTTTTGGATCCGTCTGTGAGGACTCTTGTGCCGTCTTGATTCCTAATTTCTCCATGGTATCCTTGTACAGGATGTTGATGCTTGATTCCTAATTTCTCCATGGTATCCTTGTACAGGATGTTGATGCTGCTGCCTCCGTTTATCAACACTCGCGAGAAGCGAGCGGCCCGCCTATCAGTGGCCAAGGTAGCACTCAGAACCAAGGCGTAGGAGCCTGGATTATCATGGGGAGGAAAAGGGTTCCCGTCCAAAGCAGGTCTCCGGACGACGGTGCACCTCACCCCATGGTGGGCGCCAAATGTTGGGGGTTGGGTGCGACATATGCCAAAGGATGGCTTATCATGGTGGGAGCGAGTAGAATGTCGCCGGTGCCAGGAAACGGGATTAGGCGAAGGCATGCACGCCGGTGAATCTTACCCAGCTTCGGGGCTCTCCGGGGAGATAACACCCCTACTGCTGCTCTGCGGGGTCTCCGCATGATCACTAAGGCGTAGTGACTACAAGGTTGCTCCTAGAGCTGTATTCTCGAGGTAGAAGGGGGCACGGCTAGCTTTCTTCTTCCTATATGATCTGGTCTAAGGCTAACGGATGCGAACCCTTTGCATGGGTGCCCCGGGGGGTTTATA
>NC_041383.1:120534894-120539560 GCF_002162155.2 Triticum dicoccoides
CGTCTGTCTCATAGGCCGCCATCTTCTCCGCCGACTGATGGGGCCCGCCGACTCGCGGGCCCCGCCGGTGAGTCCGGCAATGTAGCCGTGCTTCTGATGACGCAGGCTTGGTCATTGGGTTGTGGCAACAGTGCCACCATCTATCGGGCGATCACTGTCGTTACTCCCCGTCTTGTCTAGTTAATGGCGCGTGGGACCCGTGAGAGGGGCTGACCGACTCAGGGGAGCCGACTCCCACGGGGTCGCTTTCGGGGCGTATCCGCTGTCTTCTAGCTCTCACTGACTGGCGGGTCCGCCGTCTCTGAGCCGTATAGGTAGGCCATCGTGGCCACAGTGCGCTGCGTACTGTGGCCGAGGTCAGCCTGGCATGGCTACAGTGCCAGGCCACGCCGGAGATCTCCGGTGGTACGGCATACTATAGCCACGCCGGCTCCTCGCAGGCAGGAGGTGACGGCCATGCCGTGGTCGTACCCGCAATGAGTGTAGAGTCGTGGGCCGACTCTCTACAGCCGGCTCCTCTGGAAGTCGTCATCTGAGACTCGGCTCATCTGGGAGTCGTCATCTGAGACTCGACTCATCTGGGAGTCGTCATCTGAGACTCGGTTTATCTGGGAGTCGGCAGCTGAGACTCGGCTCATCTGGGAGTCGTCATCTGAGACTCGATTTATCTGGGAGTCGTCATCTGAGACTCGGTTCATCTGGGAGTCGTCATCTGAGACTCGGTTTACCTGGGAGTCGTCATCTGAGACTCGGCTTTGAGGGGCGCGGCCTGCCCCGATGTCTTGAAAGGTTCTGGGGCTCGGGTCAGCCTACCCATGGCCCATTACTCCGACAAGGGCTCTTTCCCAGGGATTGAGGGATACACCGTTGGCTGAATGACCAAGAGTCGTCGCGGCAAGCTCTACATCAACGACACCGGCTGGGGCCCTGATGCCGACTCAATCGAGTACGGGTACCGGGGTCCCCTTCGGCAAAATCCATGTCTTCATCGGCAAGATCGATGGACCGGAGCCTGAGCTGAACTTCTGCATCGATCTCGTCTAGTCGGCTTAGCGCGCACAACATGTCGGGTCTCAACTCGGTCGTAATGATGTCTCCGTTGGATTCACGCAAGGTGTGGATCTACGGAAAATTCCGCGTCTAAAGGAGAGACTCTCGTCTAGTCGGGTGATGAGTCTGTCGGTGTTCTGGGAACGGGGGTCCCCAGACTTGCCTGCCTGCGGCCTGCGGCGTGGCTCAAGCAATGGCCCAGTGCGGCCCACCTTCATCAGCTCAAGCTCAAGACCCTCACGAGGGGCAAAGCTCACGGGGCGGATGACATGAAGCTTCCTCAGGGGCAGCCTCGTTAGGCTGGTTCGCGAGGAGGCGGAGAGATCAAGGCAGGGGTACCTCGCGAGGTGCCCGTGACGCAAGCCATGACGATCGAGACCAGGCGGGCGCCGGCCTGCGCAGCGCCCTTGTTTCCCGTTTGGTGCAAAGGGAGCAAGCACAGGCCAAGGCATCAGGCAAAGGCTACCATTTCGGTGCAACAAGACCAAGACCAGCAGAGCGACAGGACGGAGGTCACCGTGGAGCCCAAGACGGCGTCATCGTCAGAGTCTTTGGCAGTCGAAGACCAACTTTAGTCAGGATAAGTGTACTAGATGTTCCCCTTCAAAATGGCCAATTGTTGGCGCCCTTCCCGCTCAATATTTGGGAAGAGGACCAGGGCCTCTCACTCCATATATAGGGCTAGCCACCATATTATAGAGGCATTTAGAATCGACCCCTCCAAAGGGACAATACCACCACAAGAACATCCCTCGCGAGGCTGTTCTTCCCTTGTACTGTTCATCATCAGCCCCTGAGGCAATCCACCACACCACAAACTAGATTAGGGTATTACACCACAACGGTGGCCCGAACTAGTATAAACCTTGCATCCCTTGTGTTGTTCATCTTGTAGCCTAGATTCCTTGCGAGGCTTCGAGACGTGAGTCGGTGGGGGAGAGATCTTCGCGCGCACCCCAGAGTTCAAACCTCAAGGGTCTGCCGGAACCCGAAATCCGACATTTGGCGCGCCAGGTAGGGGTGCGCCGGATCTCTCCCTGTCAGCAGCCGTTCTCCATCAACCTTGCGCTTGACCTCATGGCCGGCGACGCGCCGGCCGTTCTGGCCGCGGAGGCCAGCCCTGGGCCCTGGGGGCTCCGGGCTCTGACCACCGCCTTGCGACAGGTGCGATGGCGGAACAAGTTCAAGCCGGAGATGCCGCCGCGCTACGACGGCACGACGGATCCGCTAGCTTTCTTGCTGGCATATGAGGAGGCCATCCTCAGGACCGGAGGCAATGGCCGGGTCATGGCCAACTGGCTGCCCATGGTGCTCACCGGCGTCCCACGCATGTGGTTGCTCCATCTGCCAGCGTCTTCAGTAGGCTCCTGGGAGGAACTGCGCGACCTCTTCCTCGCCCATCACGCGGCCCCGGTGCTCCTAGTCGTCGCGGCACTCCTAGGGGGCTCGCAAGCACCACCCACGAGTCGCCACATCAAGCCGTTCATCCGTCAGGTCGGCGCTGCCCAAACTCGCCGCCCAGCTCCTCCAGGATGGGCGTCACCCAAGGCCGACTTGACCTTCAGCTTGGATGATCACCCTGTCAACACCACTTGCTCAGGCGCACTCCCGATGCTATGTACTCCTACTATATGCCAGGTGGTCGTCACTAGGACCCTCATCGATGGCGGAGCCGGCCTCAATGTGCTCTCGATCGAGGCCTTCAGCCTCCTCCACGTGCCGCTGAAGCGACTCCGACCCAGCCAACCCTTTTCGGGCGTCGGGGGCAGCCCCGCCGACTCTCTGGGGCAGATCCGCCTCCTGGTGATGTTCGGCACCCAAGCCAACTTCCGCACGGAGCTGGTCGACTTCGATGTCGCCCGCATAGGCCTCCCATACAACGCCATCCTCGGCTACCCGGCTCTGGCCCAGTTCATGGCAGCAACCCACCCGGCTTACAACCTGATGAAAATGCCCGGGAGAAGTGGTGTCCTCACCATAGCCAGAGATGCAAAGGATGCCCTGCAGGCACTCAAGCTCGCCTTCAAGACAGCCGCAGCAGCGCAGCTTGCCAGTGCCGATCCCCTCAAGGCTAAGGGGGCTGCGCCCACCAAGAAGAAGCAGTTGTTCACCCAAGACAAGGCAGAAACCAAGCAAATACCAGTCGACGAGGATGGGTCCTCCGGTGCCACCTTCACCATAGGCGCCAATCTGGATCCCAAGCAAGAGGAAACCCTGGTGAAGTTCCTACGCGCGAACAAGGAGGTGTTTGCATGGGAGCCCAAACAGCTGGCGGGGGTCCCCAGGCAGGTGATCGAGCACCACCTGAATGTATGTCCCAACATACGCCCGGTGAAGCAAAAGGCGAGACGGCAGTCCACCGAGAAGCAAGCTTTCATCGTCTAGGAAACCCGCAAGTTGGAGGCCGCGGGAGTCATTCACGAGGTTCGATACCCGGAGTGGCTGGCGAACCCTGTCGTTGTGCCAAAGAAAGGGGGGAAGGAGCGCATGTGCATCGATTTTACCAACCTCAACAAGGCCTGCCCACAGGATCTGTTCCTGCTCCCCCACATCGGCCAGATCATCGACTCTACTGCTGAGTGCGACCTGTTGTGCTTCTTGGACGCCTTCTCAGGCTATCACCAAATCAAGATGGCGGTCGAAGATGTGGAGAAGACGGCTTTTCTGACCCCGTGCGGGGTGTGCTGCTACACCTGCATGCCATTTGCGGTTTGGGGGCTGGACATTCTGGGCCTGTTTCCTCGGGCGCCAGGGGGCTATCGCTACCTCTACGTCGCCATCGACAAATTCACCAAGTGGGCTGAGGTGGAAGCTGTCAGCACCATCCCAGCAGGCTCCGCAGTCAAGTTCATCAAGGGCCTCGTGAGCCGATTCGGGGTGCCTAATCGCATCATCACCGACAACGGTTCGCAGTTCACCAGCAATCTCTTTAAAACATACTGTGCTAATCTTGGAACGCAGATATGCTACGCTTCAGTGGCACATCCTCGAAGCAACGGCCAGGCTGAGCGAGCCAACGCGGAGGTCTTGAAGGGCCTCAAGACCAGGACCTTCAAGAAGAAGCTGGAGGCCTGCGGCAGGGGCTGGTACAACGAGCTCCAGTCTGTGCTGTGGTCAATCCACACGATCGCAACCAAGTCAACTGGAGAAACTCCATTCTTCCTCGTCTACGGAGCTGAAGCCATCCTCCCTCACGAGGTCAAGCATCGCTCCGCGCGGGTCCTGGCATTCGACGAATCGCAACAGGACGCCATGCGGAGGACGGATCTCGTGCTAGGGGAGGAACACCGTCAGGAGGCCATGCTGCGAGCGGCAAGATATCAACATGCGTTGCGACGGTACCACTGTCGCAACATCCGCCCCAGGTCTCTTGAGGTAGGGGACCTCGTGCTCAGACGGGTCCTCTCCGGGGAAGGGTTGCACAAGCTCTCTCCCATGTGGGAGGGCCCGTTCAAGGTTGTTCATGTTTCCAGGCCCGGCTCCGCGCGCTTGGAGACCCAGGAGGGGGTGCGCATCCCGAACGCATGGAACATTCAACACCTCCGGAGGTTCTACCCTTGAGCGAGGCCTAGTGCCTATGGAAAGGCCCGGAGCCTGTGAAGAAGGCCAATGCCTG
>NC_041383.1:120539770-120548054 GCF_002162155.2 Triticum dicoccoides
GATGCCTGTGAAGAAGGCCAATGCCTGTGAAGCTCGTCGCCCGTGACACTCTCACGTAATAATGAGTGGGGTTGTACACGCCCCGAAGTGTCCGGAGTGCCGCCCCTAGGCCTCGGGGGCTCCCGCCCACGCCCAGTGGCAGCACTTAGCTCTGCACTGGTGAGAAGACGTCAAAGACTAGATTAGGTGCCGGACGCGGCTTTTCATTTGTTTTCTGCAGTTGGTTAGTTCTTCTTTGTTTGAAGCTTCAGTTGGAGTTGCTTTCAGTGTTGTGCGGCGCCCAGCCCATATTTCCGTCTTTGCCCTTCGCTTGAACCTACTTTCCTTTCGCAACCCTCGTGAGGGAGGCTGCGCGGGCACCCTCGCAAGCGTCGCTTGGTTTAATTTCGTGAGGTTCCTCGACCTAAGTTCGCTGCGGGAGCACTCCTCCTAGTCAATGCCCCACGGGCATGACAACGCAAACGTTGGGCCCGAGCTGGTCAACCCAGCGGCTGGGGACTGAAACCTAACCCTCCGGCAAGTTTCTTTTGCAGGACCCGAGACCCATGGCATGGCCTCTGGTCGGGCCCCCCCCGAGGCTAACGTCGTTACAAGCCCTCCTACCGAGCTAAGTTCTTCCTACGCATGAGCATGCGACACCATAGCACAACACAGAAATAACAGGAACATCATGATAATTAAAAGCAATAGTCTAGCACGCCACCGCGGGGCTCCATACATCTCCCTCTATGCAGATAAAACAAAATAGGCGCGGCTCGACCGGCTGCAGCCTGAAGAAGAAGATCTGCGCCACCCTTCGGAGCTCAAGCGGTCTCCCCTTCACGCTTCACCTGGGCGCAGCGGTGCGACGATCCACCTCCCCCCTCGAAGCGAGCTCGACGGTGCAGTGGCTAGTCACAGCCGCCGCTGGAGGAGCTGCCGTCGGAGGGGGAATCGCCGAAGCTTGGAGAGCTGCGGGCGCCGAAGGGCGCATGCCCGACCTCGTCTTCGCTGCTGCCATCGCCAAGGATGAGCAGTTGGCCGTCGTCATCACCTTCGGGGCAGCACCCAGCGTGACGACCATCTCCGCCGAACGCCCTCACGAAGAGGGTGGCGTCGCCGTCGAACTTGAAGTGGAGAGTGCATCGTTGACCAAGGCCGCGCGCGCGGGCAAACATCTGCCAGCCCCGAGTCAGCGCCACGTTCCCGGCAATGGAAACTTCCACCGCCACCCAAGAGGCCCTGCTGCAGCAGCCATCCACCTGGAGCCATAGCCTGCTTGTGGCACCAGCTGGCAGCTCGCCGGCAAAGAAGCGAGGGAGCTGAAGCCAAGTACCGGCCGGGTCCTCCGACCAGATGACGAACTCCGTCAGCACCCCCGCAGAGTGGAATCGAGGGCGGGGAGGCCGCGCAGTCCCGGCGCGTCTCTCCCCGCCGATCAAGTGGCCTCCGCCGAGGCCTCGGGTAGTCTTCGCGGGAGTCGCGGGATGCTTGCGGGGACGGCCCCGGCAGCACTTGGCTGGAGGAGAGTCAGGCCCATCCCGGCGGGCCTTCCCCTTCTCCGCGGCTGAAAACCTCTTCGTGGGCGCCATGGGACGCGACGAACCAAGGGGGAGAGGTGAAGAGGAAGAGGCAGACAAGGAGAGATGGGCTGGAAGAGCTTGCACCGTTCAGTACTTATAGCTGGAGGAGGCCAACCGTCAGCCTCCATGATCACAAGTAATCATGATCCGTTTTGCATGAAGGGACTTGTCTTGTTGAACGGTTGCCGAGGCGTCGTGGGGGAGCGGAGGCGCCCACGTCCAATCGATCGCCACGCGGCGCCCAAGGCCGCAGGCTGTTGGGGCCCGCGGCGCTTCGCACTTGCCCCTTTGCTTCCCAACTAAGCCGAGTCTGGGTGCGCCTTGGTCCCGGGGGCTACTGTCAGTGTTTTGGGAACGGGGGTCCCCAGACTTGCCTGCCTGCGGCCTGCGGCGTGGCTCAAGCAATGGCCCAGTGCGGCCCACCTTCATCAGCTCAAGCTCAAGACCCTCGCGAGGGGCCAAGCCTCGCGGGGCGGACGACAGGAAGCTTCCTCAGGGGCAGCCTCGTCAGGATGGCTCGCGAGGAGGTGGAGAGATCAAGGCAGGGGTACCTCGCGAGGTGCCCGTGACGCAAGCCATGACGATCGAGGCCAGGCGGGTGCCGACCTGCGCAGCGTCCTTGTTTCCCCTTTGGTGCAAAGGGAGCAAGCACATGCCAAGGCATCAGTCAAAGGCTACCATTTCGGTGCAACAAGACCAAGACGAGCAGAGCGACAAGATGGAGGTCACCCTGGAGCCCAAGACGGCGTCATCGTCAGAGTCTTTGGCAGTCGAAGACCAACTTTAGTCAGGATAAGTGTACTAGATGTTCCCCTTCAAAATGGCCAATTGTTGGCGCCCTTCCCGCTCAATATTTGGGAAGAGGACCAGGGCCTCTCACTCCATATATAGGGCTAGCCACCATAATATAGAGGCATCTGGAATTGACCCCTCCAAAGGGACAACACCACCACAAGAACATCCCTCGTGAGGCTGTTCTTCCCTTGTACTGTTCATCATCAGCCCCTGAGGCAATCCACCACACCACAAACTAGAGTAGGGTATTACACCACAACGGTGGCCCGAACTAGTATAAACCTTGCGTCCCTTGTGTTGTTCATTGTGTAGCCTAGATTCCTTGCGAGGCTTCGAGACGTGAGTCGGTGGGGGAGAGATCTTCGCGCGCACCCCAGAGTTCGAACCTCAAGGGTCTGCCGGAACCCGAAATCCGATAGAGTCCTTGACCAGAGATACAGAGTCAATCTATCAGCTCCAAGAGGGCGGGATCGGGGGCTGTGCCGATGGCAACATTATTTCGGACCCCTATGAGCTGCCATCTTTATGGCAGGGTCGGCACCGGCTCTTCAGTGTCTGGAGCACATCGGCGACTGACCCTTCAGCTTCAGCCACCGGTGCGAGCAGTTTAGTGCTACTTCTTGAGCTTGCATTCGTTTTTCCCTTGAAGAGGAAAGGGTGATGTAGCATAGTAGAGATAAGTATTTCCCTCAGTTAAGAACCAAGGTATCAATCCAGTAGGAGAAGAACGCGCAAATCACTAATAGTTGCACAAAATATCAAACACTTGCACCCAACGCGATAAAGGGGTTGTCAATCCCTTCACGGTCACTTGCAAAAGTGAGATCTGATAGAGATAGATAAATAAAACTAAACAAAAGATAAAATATTTTTGGGTTTTTTGGTTTATAGATCTGAAAATAAAAGATTGCAAAATAGTAGATCCGAAACTAATATGATGGAAAATAGACCCGGGGGCCATAGGTTTCACTAGAGGCTTCTCCCATGAAGGCAAATAATACTGTGGGTGAACAAATTACTGTCGAGCAATTGATACAAAAGTGCAAAGTTATGACGATATCCAATGTAATGATTATGCAATATAGGCATCATGTCCGTTCAAGTAGACCGAAATGATTGTGCATCTACTACTATTACTCCACACATCGACCGACTCATGCCTGCATCTAGAGTATTAAGTTCATAAGAACATAGTAACACATTAAGTAATATTACATGATGTAGAGGAATTAACTCAAGCAATATGATGAAAACCCCATCTTTTTATCCTCGATGGCAACAATGCAATACGTGTCTCGCTACCCCTACTTTGTGACTAGGTGAAATCATGCAAGATTGAACCCAAAGCTAAGCACCTCTCCATTGCAAGAAATACAAATCTAGTGTTGGGAATATGCCCTAGAGGCAATAATAAAATAGTTATTATTATATTTCCTTGTTCATGATAATTGTCTATTGTTCATGCTATAATTGTATTAACTGGAAACCGTAATACATGTGTGAATACATAGACTACAACATGTCCCTAATGAGCCTCTAGTTGACTAGCTCGTTGATCAATAGATGGTTGTGGTTTTCTGACCATGGACATTGGATGTCATTGATAACGGGATCACATCATTAGGAGAATGATGTGATGGACAAGACCCAATCCTAAGCATAGCACAAGATCGCGTAGTTTGTTTGCTAGAGCTTTTCTAATGTCAAGTATCATTTCCTTAGACCATGAGATTGTGCAACTCTCGGATACCGTAGGAATGCTTTGGGTGTATCAAACATCACAACATAACTGGGTGGCTATAAAGGTGCACTACAGGTATCTCCGAAAGTGTCTGTTGGGTTGGCACGAATCAAGACTGGGATTTGTCACACCGTATGACGGAGAGGTATCTCTGGGCCACTCGGTAATGCATCATCATAATGAGCTCAATGTGACTAATGATTTAGCCATGGGATCATGCATTACGGAACGAGTAAAGAGACTTGTCGGTAACGAGATTGAACAAGGTATAGAGATACCGACGATCGAATCTCGGGCAAGTAACATACCAATGGGCAAAGGGAATTGTATACGGGATTGATTGAATCCCCGACATCGTGGTTCGTTCGATGAGATCATCGTGGAACATGTGGGAGCCAATATGGGTATCCAGATCCTGCTATTGGTTATTGGCCGGAGAGGCATCTCGGTCATGTCTGCATGGTTCCCGAACCCATAGGGTCTACACACTTAAGGTTCGGTGACGCTAGAGTTGTAATGTGAATTGTATGTGGTTATGAAAGTTGTTCGGAGTCTCGGATGAGATCCCGAATGTCACGAGGAGTTCTGGAATGGTCCGGAGGTAAAGATTTATATATAGGAAGTCCTATTTTGGCCACCGGAAAATGTCCGAGATTTTTTGGTATTGTATCGGGAAGGTTCTAGAAGGTTCCGGAGTGGGCCCACCCGCAATGGGGGACCCACATGAACATGGGTAGTGGGGGCAAGGCCCCACACCCCTGGTCAAGGCGCACCAAGATCCCCCCTTAGAAGGAATAAGATCATATCCCGAAGGGATAACATCAAGATCGCTGAAAAGGGGGGATAACAATTTGTGGGGAAGGGAAAGGATGGGATTTCTTTCCTCCCACCTTTGCCAACACCCCAATGGACTTGGAGAGCAAGAAACCAGCCCCCTCCACCCCTATATAGTGGGGAGGTGCATGGGAGCTGCCCCCCTTGCCCCTGGCGCACCCTCCCCCTCCAACTCCTCCTCCTCCTCCGTTGATCGTAGCGAAGCTCTGCCGGAAAACCACGAGCTCCACCATCATGCCGTCGTGCTGTCAGAGTTCTCCCTCAACTTCTCCTCTCCCCTTGGTGGATCAAGAAGGAGGAGACATTCCCGGGCTGTACGTGTGTTGAACACGGAGGCACCGTCCGTTCGGCGCTTGGATCGGATCTTTCGTGATTCGAATCGCCGCGAGTAAGACTCCATCAACCGCATTCTTGTAACACTTCCACTTAGCAATCTTCAAGGGTATGAAGATTACATTGGATCTCAACAAACACACCGCAAAAGAAGATTACATTGGATAGATCTCCAAGAACATTGAGGAGAACCTAGTATTGAGAATCAAAGAGAGAGAATAAGCCATCTAGCTACTAGATATGGACCCATAGGTCTGAGGTGGACTACTCACGCTTCTTCCGAAGGGCAATAGAGTTGATGTAGATGCCCTCTGTGATTGAATCCCCCTCCGACAGGACGCCGAAAAAGGCCCCAAGATGGGATCTCACGGGAATAGAAGGTTGCAGCGGTGGAAAAGTGTTTTCGTGGATCCTTTTGAGGGTTTGGGAATATATGTGAATATATAGGAGGAAGATCTAGGTCAGGGGGTCACCAAGGGGCCCACAAGGCAGGGGCGCGCCCTACCCCCCTGGGCGCGCCCTCCACCCTTGTCGCCACCTCGTGGCACTTCTGACTTGGACCCATGTCTCCTGGGTGTCTTTTGGTCCAAGAAAAATCATCGTGAAGTTTTATTCCGTTTGGACTCCGTTTAGTATTCCTTTTCTGGGAAGCTCAAAAACAAGGAAAAAAATAAAAACTGGCACTGGGCTCTAGGTTAATAGGTTAGTCCTAGAAATAATATAAAATAGCATATTAATGCATATAAAACATCCAAAACATATAATATAATAGCACGGAACAATAAAAAATTATAGATATGTTGGAGACGTATCATTCAGTCAGGCCACCAACTCAGGTCCTGTCTGAATTCATGACTGCCCTGACAACCTTGCTACGGACCGAGGTCACAGTGGAAAACCAAGCAGAGCGCAACGCCGAGATTGCTAAGATTCAGGAATAGATGACCAAGGCCTAGGAGGATATCAACGCTGAAAACACCCGGATGGCAGCACTACAAGCTTAGATTAATGCAGAGGCAGAGCGCCTGAAGGCGGAAGCTTGGCGGTTAAACCTGGATCAGAACGCATCCAATGCAGTGTTCTGGAGGAGGCTCCAGAGTCGCTTACCGCTGATGTATGGGCCGGCATGATTTTTCGACACCCCAGGGCCGGCCCGAGTACTCCAGGAGCACGGGTTATACCCCAATTAACCATTTCCGCGCCCAGGAACAATGCGGCGACTCAGCTCCATCAGCCAGAGCCGGCCCGGAGGGAAGAGCCAAACCCGGACCCTCCCCCCATTCATACACCGCCACAGCGTTTCCTGACACCGCCAGGGCACTTCTCCAACCCGATGGATAGCATGGTGGTGGCGGCAAACCGTCTTACTGTGATTCCTATTACGGGTGAGTCACCGGCCAAGGTGGAAACCTGAAATGCCATTGAGCTCTTGCTGACAGCGATTGCACAACAAGCTAACTATTCATACAGTTGGCGCCGCATACATTCAACTCCTTTGTCGATCCATAGTTACAGCCGACATATTGAGTCGTCTGCAGTGTCCAGCAGCGACCGACATCGTAACCCGCCCCAGCATGACCCACCCTGAAACGCGCGTGGTGATGTTCAAGCAATCGTAGATGAGGCAAGGGCCCGTCGTGAGGCAGAGGCAGTGAATCAGGGGGCTTATCAGCCACCCCCAGTCGTTCCTTCAAATTCAGTCAGAGTCGCGTCAAGTACTAGAACCATCGGAGTGTCGTGCCTAGTGTCGGCTCTACGTAATGAGCGCATGCCAAAAGATTTTAAGGGTCCTCGCAAGGTGCCCAACTACATGGCGGATCTTGAGCCGGCGGCTTGGATAGAGAGCTATGAGCTGGCCATGGATATGTTGGATGTTAGTGATGCGGTATGTGCTAAGTATTTCACCATGATATTGGAGGGCCCGGCTCTACATGGTTAAAGAACCTGCCCCCAATTCTACCAACACCTGGGCAAAGTTGAAGGAGTGCTTCATCAAGAATTTCCAAGGGACCTGCAAGCAGCCAATGACCATTGTTGATTTGGAACACTGTGTGCAGCGTGAGGATGAGTCGACCCATCATTAGGCTCGCCGGGTCACCACAATCATTCATTCGCCAGACAACACTGGGGTGGCTCAGGTTGTTCTGATCTTGGAGAAGAACTGTCATTTTCCACCTCCAAAGCAGAAGCTAGGGCGTCTTAAGCGCAAGTGCCAGGATATGGACAATCTCATGGATGCTCTCACCAGATATGCGGACTCTGATGGTAGGAAAGATCCTAGCTGTGATGATGACAAATCTAGTAAAGGCAAGAAAAACGGTGGTGGTAAGGGCCAACAACAGAATGCCTCGGAGCATAATGGTAATTACCATGGTAATGGTGGAAAGCGCAAGTACACCGATGGCAGGTCAGATTTTGTGGCCAACACCAATGTTGGGTACAAGAATCAGCGCCGTAATGGCAAACAACTGTATACCGGTGGAAAGCCCAGAAACTATGAGGAGGCTCTTAACGCGCCATGTCCAAAGCATAGTTACCCTAGCAAGCCATCTTCTCATGTTTGGAAGGATTTCTATATTATGAGAGAATATAGGAACCATGCGTTTCATCAGAATTCTGGTGGGGGTAATGGGACGCCCGGCAGGTCAAACTCAGGAGGTTTCCCAGGAGCCGGCTTTCGCAGTGGTGGCTTAGGCTCTGGTTATCAAAACCAAGGGAACAATGGTGGTCATAATCAGTAGTCTGGCAATCAGCAACCGAATAATCAGTCTGGATATCAGAGTAATCCCAAATAGATGAGTGGTGGCCAATACCATGTTTTTACTATGAGTACGTGTAAGAGGGATCAAAAAGTTCTTAAGCGAGCGGTTAATACGGTTGAGCCACCGGTGTCGTGGTATTTCAAGTGGTCTGATCACACGATCACTTGGAGACGGACGGATCACCTGCCCTGTGTTGACAATCCGGGTCATGTGACCCTAGTTGTAGCCCCTTTGTAGGACCTTGAAGTATGTCTAGA
>NC_041383.1:120548445-120617869 GCF_002162155.2 Triticum dicoccoides
CAATTAAAAACTTAACCTTTTCCCAATTTTAGAGTTTGGCAGATTTTAGCAAACTTTGGACAAGTCAAGCAATCATCACTCAAATCAAGCAAGCATGCAAAGAGTATATAGGCAGCGGAAATTAAAGCATGAAACTTGCAAGAAAGTAAAGGGAAGGGTTTGGAGGATTCAAACACAGTTGGAGACACGGATGTTTTTGGCGTGGTTCCGATAGGTGGTGCTATCGTACATCCACGTTGATGGAGACTTCAACCCATGAAGGGTAAAGGCTGCGCGAGTCCACGGAGGGCTCCACCCAAGAAGGGTCCACGAAGAAGCAACCTTGTCTATCCCACCATGGCCGTCGCCCACGAAGGACTTGCCTCACTAGCGGTAGATCTTCACGAAGTAGGCGATCTCCTTGCCCTTACAAACTCCTTGGTTCAACTCCACAATCTTGTCGGAGGCTCCCAAGTGACACCTAGCCAATCTAGGAGACACCACTCTGCAAGAAGTAACAAATGGTGCGTTGATGATGAACTCCTTGCTCTTGTGCTTCAAATGATAGTCTCCCCAACACTCAACTCTCTCATAGGATTTGGATCTGGTGGAAAGAAGATTTGAGTGGAAAGCAACTTGGGGAAGGCTAGAGATCAAGATTCATATGGTAGGAATGGAATATCTTGACCTCAACACATGAGTAGGTGGGTCTCTCTCAGAACTAGTAAGTTAGAAGTGTAGGTTTGTTCTGATGGCTCTCTCCACGAATGAAGAGGAGGTGGAGGGGTATATATAGCCTCCACACAAAATCTAACCGTTACACACAATTTACCAATCTCGGTGGGACCGAATCAACAAACTCGGTCAGACCGATTTAGTAAACCTAGTGACCGTTAGGATTTTCGATGGGACAGACATGCAACTCGGTAGGACCGATATGGTTAGGGTTAGGGCATAACGTAATCTCGGTGAGACCGATTACACAAACTCGATGAGACCGATTTTGGTAATTAGCTAACCAGAGAGTTGGTCAGGTAAACTCGGTGGGACTGATTTGCTCTTTTCGGTGAGACCGAAATGTTACAAAAGGGAAACAGAGAGTTTACATTGCAATCTCGGTGGGACCGATCGCTCACTTCGGTTAGATCGAAACGTTACGAAGGGAAACAGAGAGATTACAATCCCATCTCGGTGAGACCGAGATCCCTATCGGTGAGACCGATTTGCCTAGGGTTTGTGGCAGTGGCTATGACATCTGAACTTGGTGGCGCCGGATAGAAAGAATTGGTGTGACCGATTTTGGCTTTAGGTTTAGGTCATATGAGGATGTGAGAAAGTAGTTGAGGGTATTTGGAGCATATCACTAAGCACTTGAAGCAAGAGGCTCATTAAGCAACACCTCATCCCTCCTTGATAGTATTGGCTTTTCCTATAGACTCAATGTGATCTTGGATCACTAAAATGTAAAATGAAGAGTCTTGAGCTTTTGAGCTTGAGCCAATCCTTTGTCCTTGATATTTTGAGGGGTCCACTTTCATCATCCATGCCATGCCATTCATTGAGCTTTCCTGAAATAATAGTCTTGGAATAGCATTAGCTCAATGAGCTATATGTTGTTATGAATTACCAAAACCACCTAGGGATAGTTGCACTTTAAATCTCCCCCTTTTTGGTAATTGATGACAACATATAGATCAAAGCTTCGACAAAAGATAATAAGATTGTAAAACATCGTCGCTTTGAGAAGTATGTGATAAGCAAGAGCTCCCCCTAAATTTGTGCATAGTTTAAGATTTGCTTTGGACTGCAAATGCACAAGGAATTAGGCTCATGGGTTACTCTTCCATGTCACATACATCTTGGTGGAGCGCTCAAAATAATAAATATTGAATACATGCACTCATCACCAAGCAAAGTGAATGGTCATATAAGGATAGGTAAGATAATATCATCAAACAGGCATAAGTGTAGCTTATGATCAAACACATGATCATCAATGTCTCACAGGTAGTTGCATAGTATCTCAAGCAATCAAAAGCAAACAAAGTTTAACCAAGAAGACAAGAGAGAACAAAAGAACCAACACACTCTCTCTCTCTCTCAGCCTATGATCTATACATTTTTCTCCCCCTTTGGCAACAAGTTACCAAAAAGTTCATGAAAAATGCATAGTGCTAGATCGACTCTCAGGCTTGGTCTTCAGGTGGTGGTGGTGTCCGGATAACTCCTTGGACGAAGGCTTTAGTTGATGTAGAGGGAGCTGGAGGAGTTGGTGCTGGAGCTGGTTGTCCTGGAGCTGTAGAAGCTGTTGCTGATGCAGATGATGTGGCTCTAGTGTCTGTCATCGGCACGGCAGCTGACCTCTGAGCTCTAGGCACTCTGGCAAATGCATCAGTGGTTGTCTTGACCTTCCTCTCCCATCATGGAAGGTTGACCAACAACTCCGGCCATGGTCTTTTTGACCCTTTCCTTCCTTTGCTTTCCTTCTGCAGCTGGCTCTTTGGGATCAGGCTTTTCAGGTACTTGAGTTGATGCCCTGGCTTTGGACATTGGCTGTCTTCCTGCTGGCCTTTTGATCTTCATGCCTGGCTTTACTGCAGTTGAGCTGTGCACCTTTTTGAGCTCTACCTTCTTGGAAGTAGCCTCATCTTCAACAGCCACATAATCCTCATCCTCAGAGTCTGAGGTTCTCTTCCTTCTTGCTCTTGTGGCTGCTTTGGGCAGGTTGCTTGGAGTGCTTCTGCTCCCTTCATCTGAGCTGCTAGAGGGACTAGTGCCCTCACTCATGTGAATCTGCTCTGCTGACTTGTTCTGACTATCACTTTGGTCTGACATGCTGCAAATCACTGACTGCTGACCCTGTGAATATTTATAGATGAGATAGAATGGATGAGCATCACAAAATGCAAAGATTTTTGCAAAAGAATGATTCAAACACTTAGTTTTAGTTTCCGCAGAAATCATTTCGGATCTACTGACTTTCAAACTCGGTGATACCGAAGCAGTTTTGGAACCTAAACTAGTGAACTCTGTCAGACAGAGTCACAGTTCGGTGGCACCGAGACTGCTAGGGTTTCACAAAGTTCTAAAATTGGTCACACCGATTTGTAATTCTCGGTCAGACCGAGAGTTACTAGTGCAATGGCATTAGCCAAATCGGTGGGACCGAGTTTTTCAACTCAGTGGGTCTGAGATGGTTTCGGCGGAAACCTAACCCTAAATTCTTAAATAACATCTATTCTAAGGATCATATTGACTGGATAGGAGTGTTTCAATCGTGGCAAGATACATGATGAACACAATGTGCTAGGAATCAGACGAAGATAGCACTATGATCGAGTCCATACCCTAGCTCGGCGATGAACTCGCTACGACGACAACGGCGGGGGTGAAATCCATTGACGATGGCGGAGACCAGCGACAGGAGGCGGCTGGCGACGAGGAGACGATCCGGAGACCCTGGAGGCAGAGTGAGCAATGCGCGGGCGAAGGGGTTTGGAGGAATTTCCAAATTTTTGCCCGTGACTATATATAGCCCGACCCTGTTGGTGTGACCGAGTGGAACAACTCGGTGACACCGAGATGCATAACTGTATACAGTTACTGCAACTCGGTGGGACCGAAAATTTCAAATCGGTTGCACCGAGATTGAAACCCTAGATCGACTTAGTGATCTCGGTGGGACCAACATGGAGGAATCGGTTAGACCGAGAATCACAAAGAAGTTTTGGAAGTTTAAGTCTCTGACAAATCGGGGACTCCGAGTGCTCCTCACACAGAGTGGTTCGAATCTGACTTGATCAAATTTTGTGATGTAGCATGAATAGAGTTTGAGACGAGAAAAGCATAGATAGCTAGAGAAGGTTCTTAGGCATTCTTGTCCATCCACTTGGCCAAAGAAATAGAAACCAATCAATCAAAACAACAAGTGGATGTCCTCGAATGATTAAATATGCAACCAACATGCTCACACAATAAAATGACAAATGAAATATGTGGCAAATCATGCACAACCAAATCTAGCATCTATCAAACAATTGGCGATGACTAGGTCATCTATATATGAGTATATTGACTTAGGAGTCAAATGAGAACATTTGATCATAGGTCATACTCATCGTTTAAGCTCAAGTGGGGTTACCACTTTTACATAATGCATTGATGTGTTCACACCATTAGAGTTGCTTTGACTCAATTCTTAGAGTTAAGCTCCCCCTAGATGTGAGATCCCCTTTTAGAGGAATGAACTAACCTCGGGTTTTGTCGATGATGACTTCATGTAGGTGTTGAAGATGTGAATGCTCAATGTTGATGTAGATCATTTGGAGCAATCCTTTGGAGTGAGTTGCACTTTCAACATACCTACATGGGTTAGTCCCACAAGGAAAAAACAAGAATATCCATAGACATAGAGTGATGCACACACAATATGATGTCCATGAAATCATTAGGTTACCTTGTCCCTTGCCTTACCAACATGAGGGTTTGTGACTCCTTGAACTAGTGCAAGATGTGGAAGTTGATTGCACTTGTTCTTGCCATAATGATATGAGTGAAGAATGTTGGCGGAGTCACCCTCAAGAACTCTCTAGTTCTTCTTCTTCAGGATCCACATCATCTTGATGGGAATCCTTGGAGTTGTAGTTGTACTTGATGAAGTAGAACTTGACGTAGTCTTAGGAACCCACTTGACCAAGGCCTTGGGTGCTTCTTCAAATGCATCAATCTCCTCTTGAAGCTTGTCCTTGCCTTTGTTCTTGTGGTCTTGTGGTGGAAGATCATCTTGCGTTTGTGTTCCCTTGAAGGAAGTAAGATCATACTTCTCTTGTTGAGGAACAAACTTCGTCTTGGGGTATTGATCTTCTTCCCACTCAACTCCATTGGTATTGAAATTTCGTTCAAAACCAACACCTTGATTCTTCCGGTGCCTTCCTTGCTTGCGTACAATTTCCTCGAATTGCTTACTCCCGGCAAGACTCTTGTATACACATTTCTCTATAATTCCCTTCAATAAGCTATTTTCTTGCTTAAGTATAACTTGGCTAAGAGAATCATTAGTGGAATCAAGTGAACTACTAGAAGCAACAATATTTAATTTAGCATAATCATTGTTACGACTAGAGGAAGAATCTTTCTTGTTCTTGTTACTAGACTTGACTTGAGGCATGTAAGTGGATAAGAGTAAACGCTTGGCAATATAAGAAGAAATTTTCTTGCGAAGATCATCATTGATTGCCTTTAAGAACTCATGCTCTTGCTCAAGATTGAGCTTTTCAAAGCGTAACTTCTCATGAGACCTTAAAAGTTCTCGATGATTCTCGAAGATAGTTTCATGAGCTAACTTAAGAGTGTTTAGTTCTTTAGTTGGAAGCTCAATCTTCTCCTTATCATTGTCATTCGTTTTATCTTGTTTAGCATGATTAATTGACGTTCCATCATAGTATTCATCACTAGAGTTATCAACAAGTAAATCATCATCACCTAGCAAGTCATCTTCATCACTATTGAAATCAACATACTCGGGATGTGTTACCTTTGGACCTTTGGCCATGAAGCATCTTCCAATTCCTTCATTTGGTGAGTCAAATATGTCGTAGGAGTTGGTTGACACAAGTGCTAGACCGGCAACACCTTCATCTTGAGTATATTCGGAATCAGAGTGATAGCTTCTCTCGGAGTGATGGTCGGAGTCGGAGCCGGATACACATTCACCAACATGAGCTTGATGTCTTCGTTTTGTGTAGCTCCTTGATGACTTGTCCTTCCTTTCCGAATCCTTGCTTCTCCATGAGGGTCTTCGTTCATAACGATCATCTCTACTCCTTCTCTCTCTTGGTGGTGATTCTTCTGCTCTAATTCTTCTCTTAGGAGAATCTTCTCTTCTTTTGTGGGGTGCCGTACACTCATTGGAATAGTGTCCGGGTCTTCCACAATTGTAGCAATTGCGCTCTCGACTAGAAGATCTTTTGTCATTGTATGACCTTGACTTGGAGTTTCTTTCTTTGCTTCTACTCTTGTAGAATTTGTTGAAGTTCTTCACCATTAAGCTCAATTCTTCATTGAAGGTTTGTTTCTCACTTGATGATGTGGGGGCTTCACATGAGGCTTTGTAAGCACCACTTGACTTGTTGTGAAGTTCTTCCTTATCCTTAAGTGACATCTCATGAGCAACAATTCTTCCAATGACTTCCGTTGGCTTGATATATTTGTAGTTTGGCATCATTTGGATCAATGTGCACACGGTATCATACTTTCCATCCAATGCTCTTAGGATCTTCTTGATGATGAATCTGCCGATCATCTCTTCACTCCCTAAGCCGGCAATCTCATTTGTGATAAGAGCAAGCCTAGAGTACATTTCAGCGACACCTTCACCATCCTTCATTTTGAACTTGTCAAGCTGACTTTGGAGCACATCCAACTTGGATTCCTTGACGGAGTCGGTACCTTCATGCATATCAATCAAAGTGTCCCAAATTTCCTTTGCATTCTCAAGACGGCTGATTTTGTTGAATTCTTCGGGGCACAATCCGTTGAAGATGACATCACAAGCTTGAGCGTTGTATTGCAGCATCTTCAGTTCTTCTGCATTAGCTTCACGGTTCGGCTCTCTCCCATCAAAGAATTCACCTTGCAAGCCAATACAAATAATAGCCCAAATGGCGGGGTTATGTCCGAGAATATGCATTTTCATCTTATGTTTCCAACTAGCAAAATTAGTGCCATCAAAGTAAGGACCTCTACGGTGATAATTTCCCTCGCTAGACGCCATACTCTCCTAGGTTGTGAAACCAAGGCTATGACCACCAAAAGCTATGGGAATCAAAGCAAATGGAGACCAAGGCTCTGATACCACTTGTAGGACCTTGAAGTATGTCTAGAGGGGGGTGATTAGACTACTTGACCAATTTAAAACTTAACCTTTTCCCAATTTTAGAGTTTGGCAGATTTTAGCAAACTTTGGACAAGTCAAGCAATCATCACTCAAATCAAGCAAGCATGCAAACAACCGTATACCGGTTGAAAGCCCAGAAACTATGAGGAGGCTCTTAACGCGCCATGTCCAAAGCATAGTTACCCTAGCAAGCCATCTTCTCATGTTTGGAAGTATTTCTATATTATGAGAGAATATAGGAACCATGCGTTTCATCAGAATTCTGGTGGGGGTAATGGGCCACCCGACGGGTCAAACTCAGGAGGTTTCCCAGGAGCCGGCTTTCGCAGTGGTGGCTTAGGCTCTGGTTATCAAAACCAAGGGAACAATGGTGGTCATAATCAGTAGTCTGGCAATCAGCAATCGAGTAATCAGTCTGGATATCAGAGTAATCCCAAATAGATGAGTGGTGGCCAATACCATGTTTTTACTACGAGTACGTGTAAGAGGGATCAAAAAGTTCTTAAGCGAGCGGTTAATACGGTTGAGTCGCCGGTGTCGCGGTATTTGAACTGGTCTGAGCACACGATCACTTGGAGACGGGTGGATCACCTGCCCCGTGTTGACAATCCGGGTCATCTGACCCTAGTTGTAGCCCCTCTGTAGGACCTTGAAGTATGTCTAGATGGGGGGTGATTAGACTACTTGACCAATTAAAAACTTAACCTTTTCCCAATTTTAGAGTTTGGCAGATTTTAGCAAACTTTGGACAAGTCAAGCAAGCATGCAAAGAGTATATAGGCAGCAGAAATTAAAGCATGCAACTTGCAAGAAAGTAAAGGGAAGGGTTTGGAGGATTCAAACGCAGTTGGAGACACGGATGTTTTTGGCGTGGTTCCGATAGGTGGTGCTATCGTACATCCACGTTGATGGAGACTTCAACCCATGAAGGGTAACGACTGCGTGAGTCCACGGAGGGTTCCACCCAAGAAGGGTCCACGAAGAAGCAACCTTGTCTATCCCACCATGGCAGTCGCCCACGAAGGACTTGCCTCACTAGCGGTAGATCTTCACGAAGTAGGCGATCTCCTTGCCCTTACAAACTCCTTGGTTCAACTCCACAATCTTGTCGGAGGCTCCCAAGTGACACCTAGCAAATCTAGGAGACACCACTCTCCAAGAAGTAACAAATGGTGTGTTGATGATGAACTCCTTGCTCTTGTGCTTCAAATGATAGTCACCCCAACACTCAACTCTCTCTCATAGGACTTGGATCTGGTGGAAAGAAGATTTGAGTGGAAAGCAACTTGGGGAAGGCTAGAGATCAAGATTCATATGGTAGGAATGGAATATCTTGACCTCAACACATGAGTAGGTGGGTCTCTCTCAGAACTGGTAAGTTGGAAGTGTAGGTTTGTTCTGATGGCTCTCTCCACGAATGAAGAGGAGGTGGAGGGGTATATATAGCCTCCACACAAAATCTAACCGTTACACACAATTTACCAATCTCGGTGGGACCGAATCAACAAACTCGGTCAGACCGATTTAGTAAACCTAGTGACCGTTAGGATTTTCGGTGGGACCGACATGCAACTCGATAGGACCGATATGGTTAGGGTTAGGGCATAACGTAATCTCGGTGAGACCGATTACACAAACTCGGTGAGACCGATTTTGGTAATTAGCTAACCAGAGAGTTGGTCAGGTAAACTCGGTGGGACTGATTTGCTCTTTTCGGTGAGACCGAAATGTTACAAAAGGGAAACAGAGAGTTTACATTGCAATCTCAGTGGGACCGATCGCTCACTTCGATTAGACCGAAACATTATGAAGGGAAACAGAGAGATTACAATCCCATCTTGGTGAGACCGAGATCCCTATCGGTGAGACCGATTTGCCTAGGGTTTGTGGCAGTGGCTATGACATCTGAACTTGGTGGCGCCGGATAGAAAGAATCAGTGTGACCGATTTTGGCTTTAGGTTTAGGTCATATGAGGATGTGAGAAAGTAGTTGAGGGTATTTGGAGCATATCACTAAGCACTTGAAGCAAGAGGCTCATTAAGCAACACCTCATCCCTCCTTGATAGTATTGGCTTTTCCTATAGACTCAATGCGATCTTGGATCACTAAAATGTAAAATGAAGAGTCTTGAGCTTTTGAGCTTGAGCCAATCCTTTGTCCTTATATTTTGAGGGGTCCACTTTCATCATCCATGCCATGCCATTCATTGAGCTTTCCTGAAATAATAGTCTTGGAATAGCATTAGGTCAATGAGCTATATGTTGTTATGAATTACCAAAACCACCTAGGGATAGTTGCGCTTTCACCCTCAGGTGGGTGTTTACAAATTCACCAAGGTACTCATGGATGGTTGATACATCTCCGTCATATCTATAATTTTTGATTGTTTCATGCCAATATTATTCAACTTTTACATACTTTTGGCAACTTTTTATATGATTTATTTGGACTAACTTACTTATCCAGTGCCCAGTGCTAGTTCCTATTTGTTGCCTGTTTTTGTATCGCAGAAAATCCGTGTCAAACAAAGTCCAAATGTGATGAAACTCCATGGAGATTTTTTTGAATATTTATGATTTTTGGGAGTTGGAATCACCGCAAATGGAGGTCCACACGGACCACGATACACCAGGGCGCGCCCCAGGCCCCTGGCGCGTGGTGGTGGGTTGTGCTCACCTCGTATGTTGGTTGGAGCTGTACTTCAGGTGCAAGGAAGCTTATGTCAGGAAAAAATAGTGTAAAAAGATCAGCATAATCGGAGTTACGGATCTCCAGGAATATAAGAAATGGTTTTCGACCAGATGTGGGGAGCAAGAAACAGAAGAGAATAGAGAGGGAGATCCAATCTTTGAGGGGCTCCTGCCCCTCCGTTGCCATGGAGACCAAGGACCAGATGGGGAACTCTCCTCCCATCTAGGGGGGAGGCCAAGGAAGAAGAAGAAGGAGGGGGGGCTCTCTCCCCCTCGCTTCCGGTGGCGTCGGAGTGCCGCCGGGGCAACAATCGGGACGACGGTCTACATCAACAATCTTGCTACCATCAACACCATCACCTTCCCCCATCTATATTCAGCGGCCCACTCTCCCGCAACCCGTTGTACCCTCTACTTGAACATGGTGCTTTGTGCTTCATATTATTATCCAATGATGTGTTGCCATCCTATGATGCTTGAGTAGATTTTGTTGTCCTATGGGTTAATCATGATCTTGGTGGTATGATTGTATATTTTATTTTGGTGTTGTCCTACGGTGCCCTCCGTTCTCGCGCAAACGTGAGGGCCCCCCGCTCTAGGGTGTTGCAATATGTTCATGGTTTGCTTATTGTCAGTGTCGCGGGGGTGACAGCAGCCTAAACGCGGATAAGTGGGTCATGGCGTATGGGAGTAAAGAGGACTTGATACTTAATGCTATGGTTGGGTTTCACGACCTTAATGATCTTTAGCAGTTGCGGATGCTTGCTAGAGTTCCAATCATAAGTGCATATGATCCAAGTAGAGAAAGTATGTTAGCCCATGCCTCTCCCTCATATAAAATTACAAGAATGATTACCGGTACTTGTTATCGATTGCCTAGGGACAATTCCGCAAATCCTACCACCACTTTTCCACACTCACTTTATTTACTTTTTGCACTTTTATTTAAACAGCCCCTATCTTTTATTTTCCCGTTTTTTATTATCTTGCAAACCTATCCTATCACACCTACAAAGTACTTCTAGTTTCATACTTGTTCTAGGTAAAGCGAATGTTAAGCGTGCGTAGAGTTGTATTGGTGGTCGATAGAACTTGAGGGAATATTTGTTCTACCTTTAGCTCCTCGTTGGGTTCGACACTCTTATTTATCGAAGAAGGCTACAAACAATCCCCTATACTTGTGGGTTATCAAGACCTTTTTCTGGCGCCGTTGCCGGGGAGCAATAGCGTGGGGTGAATATTCTCGTGTGTGCTTGTTTGCTTTATCACTAAGTAGTTTTTATTTCCTGTTCTAAGTTGTTCTCTATCTTTAGTTATGGATATGGAACATGAAACACCAAAAAAAATAGTTGTACTTGCTACTCATGGAGATGGGGAACCTCCTAAAACCCTCGATGATCGTTATGTGAAAGATATTATGCACTACTTTGATAATCCTGAGAAAACCACATTCAACTTGATAATGGGAGTTACGTTGGATCAACGTGAATACTTTAGGGATCATGCTTGACACAAAAGGGGAAACTTTTATGGGATCAAATTCATATGTTGCATTGGTATGCTAGGCAATTATGCTTGAGATATGATTATACTTGTTGCTCTAGGATGAATGCTCCACACCTTCCCTTTTCATGCAAATTTAATGATAATGAAACCTTGGCTTCTTATGCCAATGGTAGATATGATTATTATGATATGTGGAATGAATAGAAGAATTTGTTGCTTTTAAGGGTGCTTATGAAATTGAATCTACGTTTATAAAGTTTGAAGATTTTGATGATTCAGTTTATAGACCTGAAAATTTTGCTATCCTTAAATATTGCTATGATAATTATAAATACAATTCCGATATTGATCAGTTTATTAAGAAAGTCTCCGCTGTCCAAGAAGAGACTACTATTTTGCAGGAGTCTATGGAAGAAGGAATTGATGAAACTGTGAGCTCATTGAATGAAAAAGATGATGAGGAGAGCAAAGAACAAAAGGAGGAAGAGCGTATTAGCTACCCGTTCCCACCTTCTAATGAGAGTAACCCTCCCACTCATACATTGTTTAATGTCCCTTCGTTCTTACCGAAGGATGAATGCCATGATAATTGCTATGATCTCGTTGATTCATTTGAAATATCCCTTTTTGATGAACTTGATGCTTGCTATGATTATGGCCAAGATGCCAATATGAATTATGCTATTGGAGATGAACTTGCTATTGTTCCTTATGTTAAACATGAAATTGTTGCTATTGCACCCACACATGATAGTCCTATTATCTTTTTGAATTCTCCAAACTACACTATATCGGAGAAGTTTGAACTTGTTAAGGATTATATTGATGGGTTGCCTTTTACCGTTGCACATGATAATTTTGATGGATTCAATATGCATGTTCTTTCTGCTCCTACTTGCAATTATTATGAGAGAGGAACTACATCTCCACCTCTTTATGTTTCCAACACGATAAAATTGCAAGAAACTACTTATGCTATGTATTGGCCATTACTTGATGTGCATGAATTATTCTTGTACGACATGCCGATGCATAAGAAGAGAGTTAAACTTCGTCATTGCTTGATATATGTTGCTTTGGGCTCACTACTAAATTCCAAATCATTGCTAATTCAAATTGGCTTTGATATACCTTGGGAGATACAAGCATTGTTGAAGTGGGGGAGCTCCTTGAACTTTGTTCATGCTCACAGAAACTTTGTGAATCTTAATTACAGAAACTTTTGAACAAAAATAATTACCCCCTTGTACAATTTCATTGTATTATAAAAATAATGTGCCAACATTTGCTTTTAGGATGTTTAAATTGCTTGTTGGTTTGTGCGGTGCAAAACAGAAACTTCGTCCGTAGTGCGCAATTTTACATTTTTTACTGGAACGTCAAACGGTTCTGAAACTTTTTGCTCTGTCTTTATATACAAATTTTTTGTTTTTCCTAATTGTCTCAGAATTTTTAGAGTTACAGAAATATGGTGGATGTTCAAATCTTTAAATACTGTCCTGTTTTCACTGATTGGTGTTATAGCTTCGTTATTTGCATATGTTTGAATTCTTGTTGAAGCCTCCTTGACTTGGGGCCATAGAATTGTGATAGAATACAGTGGGTAATGTTTTTTTAATTATACAATAAGTTGCAGCAGCGCATGATGGGATTTCATTGCCATTTTCACTAACCCCGCCACTAAAAGTTTGTTTAAGTTTTGTGCAGATGAAGTGTTTGAAGATCGAGGAGGTCTCGATATGAGGAGAAGGAGGAGAGGCAAGAGCTCAAGATTGGGGATGCCCAAGGCACCCCAAGTAAATATTCAAGGAGACTCAAGCATCTAAGCTTGGGGATGCCCCGGAAGGCATCCCATCTTTCTTCAACAAGTATCGGTATGTTTTCGGATTCGTTTCGTTCATGTGATATGTGTAAATCAAAGCGTCTTTTGCATTTAGTTTTCATTTTTCTTTTATGCACCATGCTGGTATGAGATAGTCCATGGTTGATTTATAGAATGCTCATTGCACTTTACTTATATCTTTTGAGTATGGCTTTATAGAATGCTTCATGTGCTTCACTTATATCATTTGAAGTTTGGATTGCCTGTTTCTCTTCACATAGAAAACCGATGTTCATAGAATGCTCTTTTGCTTCACTTATATTTGTTAGAGAATGATATTTTGTAGAAAGAATTAAACTCTCATGCTTCACTTATATCTATTTAGAGAGTCAATAGGAATTGGTCAATTGCATGGTTAGTCATAAAATCCTACATAAAACTTATGGATCACTGAATATGATATGTTTGATTCCTTGCAATAGTTTTGCGATATAGAGATGGAATATGTGGAAAGTACTAGTAAACGGTTGTGTTAATTAAGAATATTGGTGTTACGGTTTATGATCCCCGAAGCATGCACGTATAGTCTCTCGTTATGCTATGAAAGTTGGAGCGCAATTTATCCTTGATTGTCTTCCTTATGAGTGGCGGTCGGGAACGAGCATGGTATTTTCCTACCAATCTATCCCCCTAGAGGCATGCGTAGTAGTACTTTGCTTCGAGGGCTAATAAACTTTTGCAATAAGTATATGAGTTCTTTATGACTAATGTGAGTCCATGGATTATACGCACTCTTACATTTTCGCAATTTGCTAGCCTCTATGGTACCGTGCATTGCCCTTTCTCACATCAAGACGTGGTGCAAACTTCACAGGTGCATCCAAACCCCGTGATATGATATGCTCTATCACACATAAGCCTTATTATATCGTCCTCAAAACAGCCACCATACCTACCTATTATGGCTTTTCCATGGCCATTCTGAGATATATTGCCATGCAACTTCCACCGCTTCCGTTTGATGACTTGAGCATGCATTGTCATATTGCTTTGCATGATCATATAGATGACATAGTAGTTGTGGCTCAGCCACCATGCATCATTTTTCATACATGTTACGCTAGGTCATCTATCAGAGGCATTCTTATAGAGTCATATTTTGTTATAGGTATCGAGTTGTAATTTTTATTCCTTTTGAGTTATAAGTAAATAAAAGTGTGATGATCATCATTTTTAGAGCAGTGCCCCAGTGAGGAAAGGATGATGGAGACTATGATTCCCCCACAAGTCGGGATGAGACTCCGGACAATGAGAGAGAGAAAAATGAAATAAAAAAATAAAAAGAGAGAAAAAAGAGAAAAAGGAAAAAAATAAAAAGAAAAAAATAAACAAAGAGAGAAGGGGCATTGTTAGTATCCTTTACCACACTTGTGCTTCAAAGTAGCAACCTGTTTTTCATATGGAGAGTCTCTTATGTTGTCACTTTCATACACTAGTGGGAACTTTTTATTATAAGATTAGATGCATACCCACTTAGTTTTCATATGGAGCTTTCATACACTTATAGCTTCTAGTGCATTTGTTGCATGGCAATCCCTACTCCTCACATTAATATCAATTGATGGGCATCTCCATAGCCCATTGGTTAGCCGCGTCGATGTGAGACTTTCTTACTTTTTTGTCTTCTTTATATTTACCCCTATCATCATACTCTATTCCACCCGTAGTGCTATATCCATGGCTTGCTCTCATGTATTACACAAGGGTTGAAAAAGCTGAAGTGCGTTAAAAAGTATGAACCAATTTCTCGGCTTGTCATCGGGGTTGTACATGATTTATACTTTGTGTTAAGAAGACAGAGCATGACAAGACTATATGATTTTGTAGGGATAGCTTTCTTTAGCATTGATATTCTGAAAAACATCATTGTTTATTGGGATGCCTGAGTATTGATGTATTTATGTCAAATTATAGACTATTGCTTTGAATCACTTATGTCTTAATATTCATGCCATGACTAGATATATGATCAAGTTTATTTTAGGTAGCATTCCACATAAAAAATTATCTTTTTTATCATTTACCTACTCGAGGACGAGCCAGAATTAAGCTTGGGGATGCTGATATGTCTCCATTGTATCTATAATTTTTGATTGTTTCATGCCAATATTATTCAACTTTTACATACTTTTGGCAACTTTTTATATGATTTATTTGGACTAACTTACTTATCCAGTGCCCAGTGTCAGTTCCTGTTTGTTGCCTATTTTTGTACAGCAGAAATCCATATCAAACAAAGTCCAAACATGATGAAACTCCACGGAGAATTATTTTGGAATATTTGTGATTTTTGGGAGTTGGAATCACCGCAAACGGAGGCCCACGTAGGCCACGATACACCAGGGCGCGCCCGAGGTCCCTGGCGCGTGGTGGTGGGTTGTGCTCACCTCGTACGTCGGTTGGTGTCGTGGAATTAACACGTCAGATGTCCTCGTGAAAGGACTTAGTCGTGAAGCCATCGCGACGGGTTAGCTTGAAGGGGTTAAACCGGACAAAAGACACGAGAGTTTTATACTAGTTCGGCCCCTTACGATGAAGGTAAAAGCCTACGTCTAGTTGTGATGGAATAATTGGGGTTTCGATTGCCAGGGAGCGAACACGCTATGCCTGGCTTTCAAGTTGTTGTTTCTTGTCCCTGAACTGCCGTCGGGTCGTCCCTATATATACACAGGTTGATGCCCGGTCGGTTTACAGAGTCCCGAGGCCGGCTCATACAAGTGTCCGGCTCGGTCTCTGCCTCCCTAACTTACAATGCAAGTTTATACAACTATGGCGGTTTACAACTATGGGCCCTAATCCGCCTTTGGGCTCTGGGCCTCTAAGCTTCATTAGTAAAGTGCTATCTTCTTGGTCTTCATGGGCTTCAATATAGTTGAGGGTGAACCGGCCCTTCCTGGGCGGTTTACACTCAGTAGTTATATCCCCAACATTAGGCCCCAGGTTGATTTGAACCAGTTCATGTCAATCTTCAATACTTAGAAAAAAAATTCCGTGAACATCTTCTTATGTTTCCCGTAAACCGCCATGATGTCTTCTCCCTATAAACTTTGGTAAACCGCCATGACGTCATCTTCCAAATATTACAATGAATCATCATGACGTCATCTCTGTGTAAAAAGATAAAAAAGATTCCCTTCATTTAATTAATTCCCAAAAATCGAGGCGATAGCTGCGCCCCTTGCCGCTTCAGGCTCTTCGATTCTCGTGCCTGCTGCTTATCTCCTTGCCCTTTATAAATAAGACCGGGGGGTCCTTCCATTTTCCCCCTTCGCCTCTTCGAATCTTCTTCCTCCTCGCGACCCCGAAGAACTCAAGCCTTGCCGCCGCTGTCGACCTCGAAGTTCTGCCTCATCCCTGGCCGGTGCATCAACCTGAACATACCAGAGATCCAACGCTCTCCGCTACCGCTCCTGAGAATCCGGTAAGTCCTTCTCCCTCAACCCTAGAACTGCATTAGGTTTTTGGTGCTTGACTGTGTTCATCAGTGTTCATCCGAGCTTGATCACTTTACCCTTGCTCTCTTTACTGTCTCGTTGAATTTAGACCAACTTGACTTTTTCCTTCTGTGACCGAAACTACAATCTTGTTTTGCCTTACCGTAATATCCTTAGAACCACAAACAGACCCATCTGAATCCTTTTTATTCTGCTGTCGCCATCTTTAGGGTTTGGAAAATTTCCTTTACTAGGCCACGGTAGATCCAAAATTATAACATCATCTTGTGAAACCTATTTCCTCAGTACTTAATGAATTTCGGCTCTGCTGCTTCCAACATAGGCGGTTTAACTTTGTAGAAAATCATAATCCGCCTGGTACCATTAGCCCTCACTTAAACTGCCATCCTGACTTGAGTAGCAATAGCCGGTTTAACATGTATATATACCTTGATTAAATTCCCCGGTTTAACACCGGTTTGTGCACATCAACCTTGAATCGTAAACCAGCCTTCGCACTTCTTTTCCAGTTTGTCTTCCAAAATGACCAAGCAATTCACCGCTTGCAACTGTGTTCCTTCCCAGATCACAGAAACGCAGCTCAATGGATATTCTTTAACTAGCGCTTTGGCCAAGAAAGATGTCCTCCATTGGCGAGTTCCTGGCCCTGAGTGCCCTCCAGTACCTCAGGATGGAGAAGTGATTGTGTTCATGCAACACCTAGACCAGGGGTTTAGCCCTCCTAGTTCAAAGTTTTTCCGGGATGTTCTTGCTAGCTTCCAACTCCACCCTCAGGATATTGGACCAAACTCTGTGTGCAACATATGCAATTTCCAAGTGTTCTGTGAAGTTTACCTTCAAGAAGAACCAACTATTGAGCTCTTCCATGATTTCTTCCACTTAAACCGCCGAACTGAATTCTCTGACGGCCCCAATACTGAACTTGGCGGAGTATCGATTCAAAAGAGGAAAGAAGTCGACTTTCCTCACGCCAAACATCATAGCCATCCTAAAGACTGGAATCAAACATGGTTCTATTGTCAGAACACCGCTCCTGCTGATGAAAAGCCTCTGCCGGGTTACCGTGCTCACCGGCTCAGCAATGGCCATCCACTGCCTCCGCGGCTCACTGCCAAAGAACGACAAGCTTATGCACCTCAACTTGCTAAGCTCCGGGCCTTTCTAGCAAATGGCTTAACCGGCATTGACCTTGTTCGTTGCTGGGTTTCATGGGGTATCCTGCCCTTAAGCCGCCGCACCAGTTTGATGCATGAGTATACCGGGAACATCAAAGACCCTCAACGGTATCATGAAATAGAGATGACTGATGATGAAGTCACTGAGTCCGTGAAGAAGATGCTGGATGAACCGATCGCTGAATGTGGCAAAACCAGATTGGCCCCCTTTTACACCTCCAACAAACTGCCAGGTGTAAGAATTTATCCTTCTGTTTTTGTAATCCGTCTACTCTTTAGCTTTTTCCTGACAACCTTTTGTTTATCTATATAGGCCAGAGACCCATTCTGGAAGAGAAAAATGCAAGACAAACCGGCCAAGGCTCAAGATAAACCGGCGAGGGCTCTTCGTGCCAAGAGCAAGGTCACAAAGAGGCCTGCCAAGAAGAAAACCACCAAGTCCTCTGATCCGCCAGAAGACGTTGATGAGTCGGATCAAGAGGTAGAACTTGACTCACTTGGTTCATTTTTCATACACCTTATTGACAATGACTATTCCCAGGATGATGCGGAGGCCAGTCGTGCGGACCATGTAGAGGTAATCTCTCTTTCCTCCTATTCAAATCATGTGCCGGTTCAAAAATTTCGCCGTGCAGTTCGGAAAGTAAAATACTCTCACCCTCTTGCTCATTTGGATCCGCAATTTTCTTTGAAGACACAACAACCTGAAGGTCGTCGCACAACCCGGCACAGTGGCCAGCAAGACTTCCTCCGGTTTGCCAGACACCCCAAACCGGAAGCGTCGTCCAGAGGTCTCTTGCTCTTTTAATAAACCTTATCCCTTGGCGGGTTGCTTCCGATACCCACTTAATCCGTCTGATTCAAATTATCAGGTGACTTCTAATTCTTCATCTGGCGATTCATCAACCACCCAAATGCCTCCCTTCAAGACCGTCCCTGGGTAAGTACACTGGCTTTAGCTTTGTTTTCTTGCGCTAGTTTACCAGCTAACCTCTATTTTAATATTTGAAAGCACAAGTGCTCCCTAGGTGGTTTTGGTAATTAATGTCAACATATCTCTTGTTGGACTAACCCTTTTATCTAGTATATTTCAGACAAGTTCAACATTGGAGTGGCATGGACTAAAGGATGTGGGAACTCCTTCAAGATGCTAAGGACAAAGGATTGGCCCAAGCTTCAAGCTCAAGACTCTTCATTTTACATTTTAGTGATCCAAGATCACATTGAGTCTATAGGAAAAGCCAATACTATCAAGGAGGAATGAGGTGTTTCTTAATGAGCCTCTTGCTTCATGTTCTTAGTGATATGCTCCAAAAACCCTCAGCTACTTTCTCACATCCACAAATGACCTAAACCCAAAGCCAAAATCGGCCATACCGATTCTTTCTATCCGGCGCCACCGAGTTTGGATGTCTTAGCCACTGCCACAAACCCGAGGCAAATCGGTCCTACCGATAGGGATCTCGGTCTCACCGAGATGGGATTGTAATCTCTCTGTGTATGTCCATTATCAAAATCGGTCTTACCGAGTTTGAGCAATCGGTACTACCGAGATTACAATGCAAACTCTCTGGTTAACTTATTACCAAAATCGGTCCCACCGAGTTTGAGTAATCGGTCCCACCGAGTTTGCCTGACCAACTCTCTAGTTAGCTAATTACCAAAATCGGTCTCACCGAGTTTGTGTAATCGGTCTCACCGAGATTACGTTATGCCCTAACCCTAACCATATCGGTCCTACCAAGTTGCATTTCGGTCCCACCGAAAATCCTAACGGTCACTAAATTTGCTAAATCGGTCCGACCGAGTTTGTTGATTCGGTCCCACCGAGTTTGGTAAATTGTGTGTAACGGTTAGATTTTGTGTGGAGGCTATATATACCCCTCCACCTCCTCTTCATTCGTGGAGAGAGCCATCAGACTGAACCTACACTTCCGGCATCCTATTTCTGAGAGAGAACTACCTACTCATGTGTTGAGGCCAAGATATTCCATTCCTACCATATGAATCTTGATCTCTAGCCTTCCCCAAGTTGCTTTCCACTCAAATCTTCTCTCCACCAGATCCAAATCCTATGAGAGAGTTGAGTGTTGGGGAGACTATCATTTGAAGCACAAGAGCAAGGAGTTCATCATCAACGCACCATTTGTTACTTCTTGGAGAGTGGTGTCTCCTAGATTGGCTAGGTGTCACTTGGGAGCCTCCGACAAGATTGTGGAGTTGAACCAAGGAGTTTGTAAGGGCAAGGAGATCGCCTACTTCGTGAAGATCTACCGCTAGTGAGGCAAGTCCTTCGTGGGCGACGCCCATGGTGGGATAGACAAGGTTGCTTCTTCGTGGACCCTTCTTGGGTGGAGCCCTCCATGGACTCGCGCAGCCGTTACCCTTCGTGGGTTGAAGTCTCCATCAACGTGGATGTACGATAGGACCACCTATCAGAACCACGCCAAAACCATCCGTGTCTCCAATTGCGTTTGAATCCTCCAAAACCCTTCCCTTTACATTCTTGCAAGTTGCATGCTTTATTTTCCGCTGCTCATATACTCTATGCATGCTTGTTTGCTATATGTTGTGAATGTTAAATTTGTGCCTAAACTCCACTTAAACTTAAAATTTGCTAAAAACTACAACTTTGGTACTTAGTGTCTAATCACCCCCCCTCTAGAGACCTCTTCTCAAGGTCCTACAAGTGGTATCAGAGCATTGGTCTCCATTGCCTTGGTTTAATCACCATTGGAGGAAGATGGATGAGTCTACTTTGGGGAGTCTTAGACATAGAGTGCCTATTCTTGATAGAGAGTATTTTCATGAGTGGAAAAATGAGATGCTTGTAATTTTCAATCAATATCATTTGACCAAGTACATTGCTAGTCCTTGTGCACCTTATGTTGATCCTATGCATCCTACCCTTGATGAGTCTATTGACATGATTAGGAACATTAGAACTGTTAATCTTATCACTAGAGGCTTGCCTAGAAACTTTATTTTAAAACTGCCTACTCTTGAGTGTGCCTACACTATATGGAAATTTCTTGAGGAACGAGTTCGAGATTATTCTTTGAAAAATCTTGATGAAATTCTCCATAAGTCTATTGCTTTGAGTAAGATGAATACTAGTGATCCTATGTTTGGTGATCGTCTATTTGAGCTTACGAGCCTCATGCGTGCCAAAGGAAATGTTAGTATTATTAGTGATATTATTTCCGAAGCTATAAAAATTCATAGACAAGATCATTGTCAAACTCACTCTAACGAATCACCCTCTCTAGGATTTGATCCACCACATGACGATGTTGAACATGGATACTATGACGAGGATGATGAAAGTGACTTCGATCTTGATGATGCAATGAGACACTTTGGTCTTATGGCAAATCTTCGGGGATATATGTCAGGAGGAAAGGAATGGGTTCTTGATAGTGGATGTACCGATCACATGACCGGATATAAAGACATGTTTCGTGAGCTTGCTGATAATGATAGTCCTTGAAAGTATGTCACTTTCGGTGACAACTCAAAGGGTAAGGTGGTTGGCCTCGGTAAGGTGGCCATATCACATGATAGCTCCATACAAAATGTTATGCTCGTTGAATCTCTTGGATACAACTTACTTTCAGTATCTAGACTTGCTGACTTTGGTTTCAATGTCTTATTTACTGAAGTTGATTGCCAAGTGTTTCGTCGAGACAATCATAAAATGGTCTTTACCGGTATACGTAGAGGTGATCTTTACATTGTTGATTTCACTAAAAAGGCCCAACCTAAAACTTGCTTCATTACTAAATCCTCAAAAGGTTGGTTATGGCATAGACGACTAGATCACGTTGGCATGAGAAACCTTGACAAGCTTATTAAAGGAAATCATATCCTTGGAGTTAATGATGTCATATTTGATAAGGATAGACTTTGCAGTGCTTGTCAAGCAGGTAAACAGGTTGGAGGAAGGCATCCCGTGAAGAACATCATGACCACAAGGAGGCCACTTGAGCTACTTCACATGGATCTCTTTGGTCCCAACTCTTACAAGAGTCTCGGTGGAAATTCTTTTGGTCTAGTTATAATTGATGATTTTTCAAGATTTACGTGGGTGTTCTTTCTCGATGATAAATCGCAGGTCCAAAAGATCTTCAAGAACTTCATTAGGAAGGCCCAAAATCAATTTGAAGTGAAGATCAAGAAGGTTCGTAGCGACAATGGAACGGAGTTCAAGAACGCAAATGTGGACACCTTTCTTGACGAAGAAGGGATTTCACATGAGTTCTCGGCTACGTACACACCTCAAAAATGGAGTTGTTGAGAGGAATAACCGGACGCTCATCAAAATGGCGAGAACGATGCCTGATGAGTACAAGACGCCGAAGCACTTTTGGGCAGAAGCGGTTGAGACAGCTTGTCATGCAACAAATCGCTTGTATCTTCACAAGCTACTCGGCAAGACGGTATACGAGCTTCTCACCGGTAACAAACCCCAAGTTGGATACTTTCGAGTATTCGGCTCAAAGTGCTACATTCTTGATAAGCATCATCGTTCTAAATTTGCTCCTAAGTCTCATGAAGGTTTCCTACTAGGTTATGGCTCAAACTCTCACACATACCGTGTCTACAACAATTTCACCCGAAAGGTTGAAGAGATGGTAGATGTGAAGTTTGATGAATCTAACGGCTCGCAAGTAGAGCAATTGTGAATTGATGTAGGAGACAAAGATCCTTCGGAAGCAATCCAAGACTTGTCTATAGGCAAGGTACGTCCAACGGAGGTGAAGGAGAGTACCTCGTCCGTCCAAGTGGAAGCTTCTACTTCACGACAAGGTGAACCAAGAGTTAATACGGAAGCATCCACAAGTGGGACACACCAAGATGAAGAAAACTAGGAAGTGCATCAAGAACGTCAACAACCTCCTTCTCCACCATGACAAGAGAACGACAACGCCAACAATGAAGAAGAAGAAGAAGAAGAAGATGAAGAAGAATTTCAACCAAGAACCAAGCAAAAGCTTCCACGAGTTCGAGCAAGAATTGCTAAAGACCATCCCGTCGAGCAAATCTACAATGATATTCAAACCGGGAGAATCACTCGCTCTAAAACTCGTTTAGCTAACTTTTGTGAAAACTATTCTTTCATCTCTAGCATTGAACCTATGAAGGTCGAAGAAGCATTGGAAGATCCGGATTGGATAAACGCTATGCATGAAGAGCTACACAACTTTGAGAGAAACCAAGTTTGGACATTGGTTGAGAAGCCCGACAACAACCACAACATCATCGGTACCAAATGGGTGTTTCGCAGCAAGCAAGACGAAGATGGACAAGTAGTTCGCAACAAAGCACGTCTCATCGCCCAAGGCTACACACAAGTCGAAGGTATGGACTATGGTGAGAGTTATGCTCCCGTTGCTAGACTTGAGTCTATTCGCATCTTACTTGCCTATGCTAATCACCATGATATCACATTATACCAAATGGACATTAAAAGTGCTTTTCTAAATGGTGAAATAGAGGAGGAAGTTTATGTTAAACAACCTCCCAGCTTTGTCAATCCTAAGAAACCAAATCATGTTTACAAACTTCACAAAGCTCTTTATGGTCTTAAACAAGCTCCTAGAGCTTGGTACAAATGCTTGACCAAGTTCCTTATTGAAAAAGGCTTTGAAATTGGGAAAATTGATTCCACACTTTTTACTAAGAGGTTTAATGGAGAATTATTTGTATGCCAAATTTATGTTGATGATATTATATTTGGATCAACTAACCCTCATTTTAGTGATAAGTTTGGAAAGCTAATGTCGGAGAAGTTTGAGATGTCAATGATGAGTGAACTCAAATTCTTTCTTGGGTTGCAAATCAAGCAAACTAAGGAAGGTACTTTTGTCTCTCAAACGAAGTACACTAAGGACTTATTCAAGAAGTTCAATATGCAAGAATGCAAAGGTATGACTACACCCATGCCTACTAGTGGACATCTTGATTTGACCAAAGATGGTGAACCAGTTGATCAAAAGGTTTATCGCTCTATGATTGGTTCATTGTTATACCTATGTGCTTCACGTCCCGATATTATGCTAAGTGTGTGCATGTGTGCAAGATATCAAGCTGCTCCTAAAGAATGTCATCTTAAGGCTGTGAAAAGGATAGTGAGATACTTAATACATACACCAAATTTTTGCATTTGGTATCCTAAGAGGGCCTCTTTCGATCTTGTTGGCTACTCTGACTCAGACTATGTCGGAGACAAGGTTGATAGAAAGTCCACTTCGGGTACTTGTCAATTTCTTGGTAGATCTCTTGTGTCTTGGTCCTCCAAGAAACAAAACTCGGTATCCTTATCTACCACCGAAGCGGAGTACATTGCCGCTGGTTCATGTTGTGCTCAATTACTTTGGATGACCCAAACTCTTAAAGATTATGGGATATATGTGAAACATGTTCCATTGCTTTGTGACAATGAAAGTGCTATCAAAATTGGTCGTAATCCTGTGCAACATTCTCGAACTAAGCATATTGAAGTTCGTCATCATTTCATTCGAGATCATGGTGCTAAGGGTGACATTGATCTTAAGCATGTTCGCACCGAAAAGCAATTAGCGGATATATTCACTAAAACCTCTTGATGAGAAAGTGTTTTGTAGGTTGAGAGGAGAATTGAACATCATTGATGCTTCAAACTTGGAGTAGAAACTCCATTGGATACATGCAAGACATGAGCTTATGACTAATCCTTGATATTTCTCTTATGATGAAAATCTTATATCTTGGACATATTTGCATCTTGCATGTTATCTAACCCATGTTGGTACTTGGTTGAATCAAATTCAAGATTGTAACCAACTCATATCTTGAGCAATCTCTACATCACCAATACTCTACACTATGGTGGTTGAGGACAAGGAAGCACGAAACCATTCAAACATATCCTTTGACAAATTCTATGTTGAGCTTCATGATTGTCATTTTTGGATACACAAGTGCTCTTCCTTGCAAGAACTAACCCATGTAGGTAGATGGACTCAAATTCCAAGTGGTGCTCCCAACTCTTGATGAGCTACATCAACCTTGAGCAACCCACACAAGTTCAACTACATGATCAACACCACCAACCAAGGTATGTTATTCCATCTTAGAGAAGCTTTACTCCGAGACATGAGCTAAAGCAACTCGACAAGATGTGAATACATCAAGATGCTTAAACGAAAAATGGTAATCCCATTTTGAGCTTAAACGATGAGTATGACCTACGATCAAGTGATCTCACTTGACTCCTAAGTCAATATACTCTAACATAGGTGACTTTGTCACTGACCATCTCTAGATGAAGTTCTCTTGTGTTCGTCTCTGTGTTTTTGCATTCGCCTCATGCATATGAGTTTCCCCTTTAAAAAAAACTTCATCTAGATTTCTTTCTTTTCTGTTTGCTCAGCATTTTATGCATCAATTCATTGCATATCATTTAGTAAATTCCTTGCAAATCTTTGTGAGATCTTCTAGACTAGTGAGCTGAGGTGACAAGTGTTTTCTCTGTGATGAACTCGGTTACACCGATTTTTTATTTTCGGTCCAACCGAAAACTTTCGGTACCACCGAAGCATACCACTCGGTGCCACCGATTTCACAACAGGAAAAATAGTTTGCCACTTATTCTGTGATTCTTCTGATCCAGCTCCACCCAATGAATCTTGTCCTCTAACAAGCATCACATTTTTATCAAGTGCTTTATGTTGTGACTCAAGGATCAAACCCATTCACGACAAATTCCAGAGGGGGAGAGAGAGATCACATTTTTATCGAGCCCTTCTTGGAAATTGATGTCAAAGGGGGAGAGAGAGATCACATCAAATCTTATCATTTTAGAGAGTATCACCTTCTCAGGGGGAGAGAGATCCTTCAGGGAGAGAGAGAGATCTCCAGGGGGAGAGAATACTAGTAGAAAGTATTTCTCAAGGATCCTAGATGCTTGGTGTTCAAGAGGAGAGATGCCACATGTCTTCTTGAGGGGAAAGACATGTTCATATGTGCTTACTTGCATTAGTTTGCATTAGCTCTGTTCATTTATATCTTTCAGCTCTGATTTTCTGTTCCCTATCTTCTCCCAGTATCCCATGCTAGATTCTGGGGGAGCAAGACATCCAAGGGAAAGAAATCATTCGAATTCATTGCATATCTTTACTCTTGGGGACATGTCTAATCAAATGTGGTACTTAGTACTCACTCTCTGCATGTCATCCCAGTCTTGGTATTCTTGTGGTTTCTTCTATTTGCTCTGGCTAGTAGATGTATTTGTGTTATCTAACCTTGTTTACACAGGTTCATTCCATCCTAAGCCTACTCAAGACTACAAGGTAAGTATATGCATCACAATCATGTGTATGAGGAATTCTTGCTGATGTACATACTGTTTGCAAGAAGGACTCATGGACATGAAGGTATTTCCTTTAATACTTTTTGCTCTGATGCATATGGCCAAGATACATGTAACACATTGCTTGCTCTATCATGGTTATGCTCTCACATGCTTCTATATTTCATATTCACATGATTGCATACATGTAGGGGGATCTTATGCTTGTTACATGTCTTTCCAAAGCTTTACTTGCTGTTCTTTATATCCTTATCTAAAGCTTTGATGTATGTTGTCATCAATTACCAAAAAGGGAGAGATTGAAAGCACAAGTGCTCCCTAGGTGGTTTTGGTAATTAATGTCAACATATCTCTTGTTGGACTAACACTTTTATCTAGTATATTTCGGACAAGTTCAACATTGGAGTGGCATGGACTAAAGGATGTGGGAACTCCTTCAAGATGCTAAGGACAAAGGATTGGCTCAAGCTTCAAGCTCAAGACTCTTCATTTTACATTTCAGTGATCCAAGATCACATTGAGTCTATAGGAAAAGCCAATACTATCAAGGAGGGACGAGGTGTTGCTTAATGAGCCTCTTGCTTCATGTGCTTAGTGATATGCTCAAAAAACCCACAGCTACTTTCTCACATCCACAAATGACCTAAACCCAAAGCCAAAATCGGCCATACCAATTCTTTCTATCCGGCGCCACCGAGTTTGGATGTCTTAGCCACAGCCACAAACCCTAGGCAAATCGGTCCTACCGATAGGGATCTCGGTCTCACCGAGATGGGATTGTAATCTCTCTGTGTATGTCCATTATCAAAATCGGTCTTACCGAGTTTGAGCAATCGGTACTACCGAGATTACAATGCAAACTCTCTGGTTAACTTATTACCAAAATTAGTCCCACCGTGTTTGAGTAATCGGTCCCACCGAGTTTGCCTGACCAACTCTCTGGTTAGCTAATTACCAAAATCGGTCTCACCGAGTTTGTGTAATCGGTCTCACCGAGATTACGTTATGCTCTAACCCTAACCATATTGGTCCTACCGAGTTGCATTTCGGTCCCACCGAAAATCCTAACGGTCACTAAATTTGCTAAATCGGTCCGACCGAGTTTGTTGATTCGGTCCCACCGAGTTTGGTAAATTGTGTGTAACGGTTAGATTTTGTGTGGAGGCTATATATACCCCTCCACCTCCTCTTCATTCGTGGAGAGATCCATCAGACTGAACCTACACTTCCAGCATCCTATTTCTGAGAGAGAACTACCTACTCATGTGTTGAGGCCAAGATATTCCATTCCTACCATATGAATCTTGATCTCTAGCCTTCCCCAAGTTGCTTTCCACTCAAATCTTCTCTCCACAAGATCCAAATCCTATGAGAGAGTTGAGTGTTGGGGAGACTATCATTTGAAGCACAAGAGAAGGAGTTCATCATCAACGCACCATTTTTTACTTCTTGGAGAGTGGTGTCTCCTAGATTGGCTAGGTGTCACTTGGGATCCTCCGACAAGATTGTGGAGTTGAACCAAGGAGTTTGTAAGGGCAAGGAGATCGCCTACTTCGTGAAGATCTACCGCTAGTGAGGCAAGTCCTTCATGGGCGACGGCCATGGTGGGATAGACAAGGTTGCTTCTTCGTGGACCCTTCTTGGGTGGAGCCCTCCGTGGACTCGTGCAACTATTACCCTTCGTGGGTTGAAGTCTCCATCAATGTGGATGTACGATAGCACCACCTATTGGAACCACGCCAAAAACATCCGTGTCTCAAATTGCGTTTGAATCCTCCAAAACCCTTCTTTTTACATTCTTGCAACTTGCATGCTTTATTTTCTGCTACTCATATACTCTATGCATGCTTGTTTGCTATATGTTGTGAATGTTAAATTTGTGCCTAAACTCCACTTAAACTTAAATTTGCTAAAAACTGCAACTTTGGTACTTAGTGTCTAATCACCCCCCTCTAGACACCTCTTCTCAAGGTCCTACAATATTACAGTGCCAAAGCCCGACTGAGCAAGAAAGCAAAAACCAATGTCCCCACTGAGGAGGTTGACCCGGACAGGACTTCATAAGGCGCTGATAGAGATGCTGACATCGCTATTGATGATCCTGTACCCCAAGGTCAGTATACCTATGCTGATCCGCCAGAAGTCAACCTGGCTAGTCCTCATGCTGATCCTCCAAGCCCAGCCAAGGACGAAGATGTGCCAAGCCTGGCCAGGGATACTGTCAATCCGCCAAGCCTATCAAAAGGTGGTGATGATGATGTTGTTATGACTGGTACTGGTCACACTATCCCTGGCAACCTAGTTGCCTTGTCAAAGCATACTGCCAAGGAGGAATTTGCTGCTATGGGCAAGGGGAAAGGGAAGACAGATTTATCCAGCTTCGTTAACCTTAGCGCCGAGGAGCTCCATTCCGGATTCTTATACCGCCTATACACAAGCCGGGATTATGAGGCCAGTTTGGTAAACTTAATTAAGGAGCGCTATGAGGTAATCTTCCAAATACTTTAAATTTGCTTGTTCTGTATTCCAATTCCATTGTAGCCCCCAAGGGCCGGTTTATCTCTTGAAGATAGACCGGGACTTCGAGATAAAGAACACTTCAACTGAGTAGCCCCCAAGGGCCAGTTTATCTTATCAAGATGAACCGGGACTTCATGTTCAAAACTTGTTCTTTCCTTAATTCTTCTGCCTTTGATTTTCTGATCAAATACGCGTTAGCCCCCAAGTGCCAAGATTAATACTTGTGTTGAGCCTTGGGACTTTCAAATAAGCACCAGGAAAAAAGCAATCCGCATTAGCCCCCAAGTGCCAAGATTAATACTTGTATTGAGCCTTGGGACTTTCAAATAAGCAGCAGGAAAAAAGCAATCCGCATTAGCCCCCAAGTGCCAAGTGTATAACTAGTTATAGGCTTGGGACTTTGAGAAAAATATTAACCTCTTCATCATTTGACTTTTGCAGGCTGATATAAACACTAAAGATTCCCAAATTGCCGATCTTCAAGAGAATATCAAATCCCAGCAAGAAGAGACCTCTAAAGCCAAAGAGGAGCTAAAGGGCACTTTGACAGCCATGGAACAATTGAAGGATGGCTTCAAGAATGAACGCGCCAACTCGAAAACTGAGAAGGCTGCTTTGTTTAAGCGGGCTGAAAACGTCGAGGCAGCTCTTAAACCGGTGGCAGAAGAGTTAACTGGGCTGAAGCATCAAGTGAATTCTATGACTTCGGCAATATTTGGTAAGCACCTTGTGTAAAGAGTTTGCATATCCATCTTTGAAATTGCCGGTTTAACAGAAAATTCTTTGAACCGTTACAGGTAGCCGGATTACTCATCTGGGCTCGGACGCGTATGAAGCTGAAAGCAGTATATACGTTGATAGAGAAACTGTACACTGGTGCCCAACGAGTTATCTGCGCGGCCTCCTATAACAAACCGGCACCAACGTTGATCAAGGATACACTGGTCAAATTGTCGATGACACCGGCACAGATAGAAGAAATGAAGCGATCTGCTGCCAGGGCTAGCGCTTTGTTAGCACTGACTCGTGCCAAATCATGGATAGCTGACCTGGATCCAGTTGATATCACCAAGGGCTATCCGGATGAACAAGAAAACGGATCATAATGAAGCCCTCAAAGCCCTGACCAAGGAGATGCGTCCACTGGCAAGTCAATTGGCTGAAGAGGTGAACTTGACTGCTCATCGGTCCTTCTATGACGCCAACAACCATCGAGTTGACACTGCTGTGAAAGAAGTGCAGAATCTTATTCCGCCAATTCGTAAGCACAGTTATGCCCCTGACGTTGAACCGTCCAATCTTATAAGTGAAGAGGCTGTCTTTCAAGCTTTAACCCGGATTGACTGGACCACCGTTGACTTCCAGCCACTAGGTGGGGAGGAGGAGGTTGAACCGACGCCCGAGGATCCATCAACCTCACGTCGACCTGGTGACGAGTCTTAATCTGGCAATAGGCTTGATTTTCACAGACTGTGTTCTCTGTGAAAAACAATCATTATTTTGGGCCTCAAAGCGCCTTGTAATAGGCTAGTTAAAATACTTTGATCTGCGGCACTGATACATGACTTTGTTTGATCCGCCATGATATTTGATGTGCTTGCTTATACACTTTGATAATTTCATGCGATCCTTATGTCTGCATAAAAAGAATTGTCCAGGCGGTTTACCGCTGGACAGGTCACAATGCCCAATACAAAGCCCGGTTAATTATCAAAGCTGAATCAAAATATGAAATAGATCATACCTGTGATATTAAATCACTTAGTTGGTTTACCAACTTGGATTGTAGTAAGGGTGAGAACCCAAATCTGGAGTATTGATAACTCTCACCATGCAGTGCTGGTGTATATGATAAACCATACCGGGTTGTGATAAACACCGGATGATCATGCTGGCGACATGTAGTCAAAGCCAGTCCGGGTTATTAAACACCGGTTTGATAATAAATATGGTCTGACAACTTGTAGCTGAAAGCCAAGCCGGGTTAACAAACACCGGGTTATTATGATGACTGAAAAGCCATACCGGGTCAATAGACGCTGGTTCAACATAAACTTTATCAAAGGGTAAAAACTTGGCAAAAAGCAAATAAAAACCATGTAGTCGAGGCTTTTCAAGGTCTGCCAGGCCCAAATTCGAGGCTTTTCATGGGCTGCCAGGCCGCTGACTTAAACCATTTTGCAAAGCCTTTTAAGATGGACCTCCAACTAACCAATCGTCATTTTAACTTTCACAAGTTCAGGGTCTTGTATGAGATTGACTTGTCAAACATTCGGCGGGTCATTCTAGGATTACTTGGATAGGAGTGGCTTACTTGATGAAGGCAGGTTAACCCGGGGTTTTAGGTGAATACACCAGGCTTCCAAGCTGTGCTTGATAGCATATTACAAGGGTCCTTTCAAACTCTTTGTGGCAGTGCACAAAGAGCCCCCAAGTAATTTTTGTGAGCTGTGCTTAATGGGTGCCTATGTTTGAGCTGTGCATAGCATCCAGACTGTCTTTGGCCCCTTGGGTGTGAAGCTCCCAAGCTGTATTGTGGCATGATAGCCGGTTTAACAGGTAGTACTCCGCTTTGTCAGCTGAAGCCCCCATGTAAGCAAAAAATATTTGAGGAAAACGGCAGAGGCCCTGCTTATAGCAAGGATGCCGGTTTATTATATTGATCATAATATATACATTGTCAAAATATGTACATAAGAGAAGCCTATGTCTCAAGTGTAGTAAGGCCGAAGGAGAGCTATGTTCCACGGCCGCTGGGTCTCCTCCTCAGAACTGCGTGAGTTGTCTCGAACGTCAATGAGGTAGTATGATCCGTTGTGCAGATTCTTGCTGACCACAAAGGGCCCTTCCCAAGGTGGGGATAACTTGTGCACATTAGTCTGATCCTAGATGAGCCGGAGCACTAAGTCGCCTTCTTGAAAGGTTCTTGTTTTAACCCGGCGGCTGTGATAACGCCGCAAGTCTTGCTGATAAACCACCGAACGAGCCAAAGCCATGTCCCGCTTCTCATCTAACAGGTCCAACGCCTCCTGGCGTGCTTGCTCATTGTCCGCTTCAACATAATTAGCAACCTGGGGCGAATCATGACGAATATCACTTGGGAGGACCGCCTCTGCCCTGTAAACCATGAAGAAAGGTGTGTAACCCATTGATCTGTTGGGGTGGTGTTGATGCTCCATAACACAGAAGGTAATTCTTCCACCCAACAACCCGCCGTCCGCTTTAAAGGAACCATGAGCCGGGGCTTGATGCCCTTCAAAATTTCTTGATTAGCTCTCTCAGCTTGACCATTAGACTGGGGGTGAGCCACGGATGCTATATCAAGCCGGATGTGCTCTCTCTGACAGAAGTCCTCCATCTCACCTTTAGAAAGGTTTGTGCCATTATACGTGATGATGCTGTGTGGAAAGCCAAAATGGAAGATGATCTTTTTGATAAATTGAACTGCCATAGCTACGTCACACTTGCTTACGGGCTCCGCTTCAACCCATTTAGTGAACTTGTCAACCGCCACCAAGAGGTGGGTCTTCTTATCCTTGGATCGCTTAGAAGGTCGCACCATATCAAGCCCCCAAGTAGCAAACGGCCAAGTGATGGGAATCATTCGTAGCTCTCTAGCCGGAACATGAGCTCGGCGTGAAAACTTCTGACAAGCGTCACACCACTTTACCAGATCCTCAGCATCAGCATGAGCTATCAAGCAATAGAACCCATGACGAAAAGCTTTAGCCACCAGGGACTTTGAACCGGCATGGTGACCACAATCCCCTTCATGGATCTCACGTAGAATCTCTTGGCCTTCTTCAGGAGAAACACAATGCTGGAATACGCCTGAAACACTACAACGGTGTAACTCGCCATTGTGAATAACCATGGACTTTGATCGCCGGACTATCTGTCTGGCTAGAACTTCATCATCTGGTAGCTCACCCCGGTTCATATACGCAAAATATGGAACCGTCCAACCCGAAATTACATGTAAAGCGGCTACCAATTGGGCCTCCGGATCAGGAACAGCTAAATCCTCCTCTGTAGGCAACTTAACAGACGGGTTATGCAAGATATCTAAAAAGGTATTGGGTGGTACCAGTTTACGCTGAGATCCCAGCCGGCTTAAAGCATCTACTGCTTCATTTTTGCACCGATCAATGTGCTCAACCTGATAATCTTTGAAGTGACCCGCCACAATATCCACCTCGCGTCTGTAAGTCGCCATGAGTGGATATTTAGAATCCCAAGTGCCAGAAACTTGCTGGGCCACCAGATCAGAGTCTCCAAAGCATCGTACCCGGCTTAAATTCATCTCCTTGGCCACACGGAGACCATGGAGTAAAGCCTCGTACTCATCTGCATTGTTAGTACAAGGAAACATTAAACGGAGAACATAACAAATTTTATCACCTCGAGGGGAAGTAAGGACAACTCCAGCCCCCGAGCCCTACAATTGCCTGGATCCATCAAAGTGAATAGTCCAGTATGTGTTATCCGGTTTGTCCTTTGGTGCCTGTAACTCGGTCCAATCATTGATGAAGTCAACAAGCGCCTGAGATTTGATGGCTGACCGAGGCATATACTTCAACCCATGTGGACCAAGCTCAATTGCCCACTTTGCAACCTGGCCAGTTGCCTCCCTGTTTTGAATTATATCGCCCAAAGGAGCAGAACTGACCACTGTGATGGGATGGCCTAGAAAGTACTGCTTGAGCTTCCGACTCGCCATAAAAACCCCATATACTAGTTTCTGCCAATGCGGATATCATTGCTTCGACTCGATGAGCACCTCACTGATATTAGTAAACCGGCCGTTGAACCGGATATTCCTTTCTAGTCTCCTTGCGCTCAACCACAATTGCCACATTGACAGCACGGGCATTAGCAGCCACGTACAATAACATGGGCTCCTTGTCAACCGGAGCATCAAGGACCGGCAGTTCAGCCAACTGCCGCTTCAAGTCCTCAAACGCCGCTTCAGCCGCATCACTCCAGACAAAAGTGTCTGTTTTCTTCAACATCTGATATAGAGGGATCACCTTCTCTCCCAAGCGGCTAATAAACCAGCTTAAGGCTGCAATTCGACCTGCCAGACGCTGAACATCATTAATACACGCCGGTTTAGCCAAAGATGTAATCGCCTTGATCTTTTCCGGATTAGCTTCAATGCCTCTGTTGGACACCAGAAAGCCTAAAAGCTTGCCTACCGGAACACCAAAGACACACTTGTACGGATTAAGCATAATCTTACAAACCGGAAGATTGTCAAATGTCTCCTTGAGATCATCTATCAATGTCTCCTTCTTCCTGGATTTTACTACAATGTCATCCACATATGCATGAACATTGCGCCCAATCTGAGTGTGAAAACAATTCTGCACACAATGCTGATAAGTTGCATGGGCACTCTTGAGCCCAAAGGGCATAGAAACATAGCAGAAGGCTCCAAAGGGAGTGATGAAGGCTATCTTCTCCTGGTCCTTAACTACCATTTTGATCTGATGATAACCTGAATAGGCATCCAAGAAACTCAAACGCTCACAACCCACCGTCGCATCAATGATCTGATTAATACGCGGGAGAGCAAAAGGATCTGCCGGACAAGCCTTGTTCAAATCTGTGTAGTCCACACACATGCGCCAAGTGCCGTTTTTCTTAAGGACTAACACCGGATTAGCCAACCACTCAGGGTGAAACACTTCGATGATAAACCCAACAGCCAACAGCCGGGCTACCTCCTCACCAATGGCCTTGCGTCTTTCCTTGTTAAAGCGGCGAAGAAACTGCTTGACTGATTTAAACTTGGGATCAATATTGAGAGTGTGCTCAGCGAGTTCCCTCGGTACACCTGGCATGTCAGAAGGCTTCCATGCAAAAATGTCCCGGTTCTCACGGATGAACTCGATGAGCGCGCTTTCCTATTTCGAATCCAGATTGGTGCTGATGCTAAACTGTTTGGATGAATCGCTAGGAACGAAGTCAACAAGTTTAGTCTCATCAGCCGGTTTGAACTTTAGGGTCGGGTCATGCTCAGTGGTGGGCTTCTTCAGAGGGGTCATGTCTGCCGGATCAACATTGTCTTTATAGAACTTCAGCTCCTCTGTAGCACAAACCGACTCAGCATAGGCCGCATCACCCTCCTCGCAATCCAAAGCGATCTTACGACTTCCATGGATTGTGATGGTCCCCTTATGACCCGGCATTTTGAGCTGTAAATAAATATAGCAGGGACTCGCCATGAACTTTGCATAAGCCGACTGTCCAAACAGTGCATGATATGGGCTCTGGATTTTCACCACTTCAAAGGTCAATGTTTTAGACCTGGAGTCGTGCTCATCACCAAACAAAACCTCCAAATCTATCTTGCCAATAGGATATGCCGATTTACCTGGTACTACACCATGAAAAATAGTGTTTGACAGTTTAAGACTCTTGTCTGTCAACCCCATGCGACGGAAGGTTTCATAATACAGGATGTTGATACTGCTCCCTCCATCCATTAGCACCTTGGTAAATTTATAACCTCCCACCTGAGGTGCCACCACTAAAGCCAGATGACCCGGATTATCAACCCGGGCGGATGATCCTCTCTCACTACAAGAAATATGTCAACCTTTTGTCAGTGACCCTGGAAGAATTGGTCATAGATTTATGACCATTTGAAACCAATTGGTCAAAAGCTGTTCGAGGGGCTCCAAACCCTAAACCATTGCGACCATTTTGGTCAGAAAGGTCATAATTTCCTTACATGAAATGGTCATAAAGCTAACAGCGCTAGTCCGCTGCCTTATTTCTAGTTGTTAACGACCAATATAGATGGTCATAGCCTTGTAAATTGTGGTAGGTTGCTATGACTAGGCGCCACCTCATCAGTTTTGCCTATGTGTCATGTCCATGTGGCAGTTTTTGCCCTAGGTTGTGAAGCAACCTATATTTCTGTCATTCCCAAAATTCCCAAAAAAATCTCATAAATTCTTTGGGTCATATCTTCGTCAAATATGTAAAAACCTTCCTTGCCTAGTTCAAAAATAATTCAAAAATATTCATTTTCCTATTCTGTTCAGAGTAACAGTTTGTGAAGGAAGTACCACTTTGGAAGTCCAAATAGTATCCATTTTCTACAGTACTTTCCTATGCCCAAATAACCATCCTCCACCAAATGCTAGCTCAATCCATTCATTATTTTGAGCCGAGCTTCAACATTCGTATTTATGTCCAGTGTGGTGGTTTGCAAAGCAAGTACCACCTAGGGTCCTCCTTTTGAGCTGAAAATTTGTGAAGACGGTCTTCTTAGTAACTGATCATCCTCAGCCAAAACTCACGCCCATTAGCCATGTACATTTCCCGTACCGCTAATCAAACACTTGGCCGCTAATTCATGTTTGAGCATCGATCGGTCTCCTCGTGAGAATCTTATGTTGTAATTTTGTTCCTAGAACCTACCTGGGGAGTGCTCAACCCACTAGACATGCCTAGGCTGCCCAGAACACATGGCAACGCCACGGTCACGCGGTGACCACGCGACGGGCATGCGAGTTTACGCGCTCTAGAGTTGGGGCCCTCGGCCACCGCCCAAACCTCGACGTATCACCACCAAACAATGTATTTATGATTAAATAGGTACTTATGTAACTAGAAATGATTTTTGGAAAAAATAAATAGCAAACTATGAGGCAGCTGCAGTTCAAATTTGACCCGCTTCCAACTGAATCAGCGGGAATTTGTCTTTTTCACCAGAGGTGGATCAAAACTTTTGACACCCAACCATTTTGTCAATTGTGCATTAAATATGTCCTAATATTTTATAAAAATGATTTGGTACAATTTTGCAACAAATATATGGTAGGTCCTTCACAAAAAAACCTCGTTTCGGGCACTCGAAAAATGGAAAATGAATTTTCCGTGCAAAGAAAATGAAAACTCCCTTTGGCAACATTGTTTTCCATTCCAATATGCACCCTTGTGCACAATATGAGATCATTTGAACAAACTATGCCATGAATGTGACCATGAGATTGAGCGTTTGGGCTGAAATCCATGAATCTTCACACATGATAGCTCATTTATGAGAACACTTTTCTAAAATAATTTCTGTATTACAAGATTATTATTTTTCCTGGAAACTTGGTCACACATAATGACACAATGCGAAGGTTTTCCAATTTTTTGATTTTTTTTGAATTTTTTATGCCCGTTTGAAAATGCGGTCAAAACGGCGGGCTTGACCGTTCCTAGCTAGTGGTTGAATCTTGGAAAACTTTTGATGTTTCTCTGATTAAATAGATACTTATGTACCTAGAAATGATTTTTGGAAAAAATAAATAGCAAACTATGAGGCAGCTGCAGTTCAAATTTGACCCGCTTCCAACTGAATCGGCTGGAATTTGTCTTTTTCACGAGAGGCGGATCAAAAAAATTTACACCCAACCATTTTGTAAATTGTGCATTAAATATGGCCTAGTGTTTTATAAAAATGATTTGGTCCAATTTTGCAACAATTATTTGGTAGTTCCTTCACAAAAAAACCTCCTTTCGGGCACTCGAAAAATGGAAAATGGTTTTTTCGTCCAACGAAAATGAAAACTTCCTTAGGCAACATTGTTTGCCATTCCAATATGCACCCTTGTGCACAATATGAGATCATTTGAACAAACTATGCCATGAATGTGGCCATAAGATTGATCATTTGGCTTGAAAGCCATTGATCTCCACACATGATAGCTCGTTTTCTGAGAACACTTTTTTAAAATAATTGCCGTATTACAAGTTTGTTATTTTTCCTAGGAACTTGGCCACATATCATGACACAATGCAAAGGTTTCGCAATGCTTTGATTTTTTTTGAATTTTTTATGCCCGTTCCAAAATGCGGTCAAAACGGCGGGAATGACCGTTCCTAGCTAGTGGTTGAATCTTGGAATTTTTTTGTGTTTCTCTGATTAAATAGATACTTATGTACCTATAAATGATTTTTGGAAAAAATAAATAGCAAACTATAATGCAGCTGCAGTTCAAATTTGACCCGCTTCCAACTAAATCGGCGGAAATTTGTCTTTTTCACGAGAGGTGGATCAAAATTTTTTACACCCAACCATTTGGTCAATTGTGCATTAAATATGGCATATTATTTTATAAAAATGATTTGGTCCAATTTTGCAACGATTATTTGGTAGTTCCTTCACAAAAAAACCTCCTTTCGGGCACTCAAAAAATGGAAAATGGTTTTTTCGTCCAACGAAAATGAAAACTTCCTTAGGCAACATTGTTTGCCATTCCAATATGCACCCTTGTGCACAGTATGAGATCATTTGAACAAACTATGCCATGAATGTGGCCATAAGATTGATCATTTGGCTTGAAAGCCATTGATCTCCACACATGATAGCTCGTTTCTGAGAACACTTTTTTAAAATAATTGCCGTATTACAAGTTTGTTATTTTTCCTAGGAACTTGGCCACATATGATGACACAATGCGAAGGTTTCCCAATTTTTTGATTTTTTTTGAATTTTTTATGCCCGTTCCAAAATGCGGTCAAAACGGCGGGAATGACCGTTCCTAGCTAGTGGTTGAATCTTGGAATTTTTTTTGTGTTTCTCTGATTAAATAGATACTTATGTACCTAGAAATGATTTTTGGAAAAAATAAATAGCAAACTATAATGCAGCTGCAGTTCAAATTTGACCCGCTTCCAACTAAATCGGCGGAAATTTGTCTTTTTCACGAGAGGTGGATCAAAAAAATTTACACCCAACCATTTGGTCAATTGTGCATTAAATATGGCCTAGTATTTTATAAAAATGATTTGGTCCAATTTTGCAACGATTATTTGGTAGTTCCTTCACAAAAAAACCTCCTTTCGGGCACTCGAAAAATGGAAAATGTTTTTTTCGTCCAACGAAAATGAAAACTTCCTTAGGCAACATTGTTTGCCATTCCAATATGCACCCATGTGCACAATATGAGATCATTTGAACAAACTATGCCATGAATGTGGCCATAAGATTGATCATTTAGCTTGAAAGCCATTGATCTCCACACATGATAGCTCGTTTCTGAGAACACTTTTTTAAAATAATTGCCGTATTACAAGTTTGTTATTTTTCCTAGGAACTTGGCCACATATGATGACACAATGAGAAGGTTTCCCAATTTTTTGATTTTTTTGAATTTTTTATGCCCGTTTTAAAATGCGGTCAAAATGGCGGGAATGGCCATTCCTAGCTAGTGGCCAATTATGCATTTGACACCCAACCATTTGGTAAATTATGCATTAAATATGTCCTAGTATTTTAGAAAATTGATTTGGTCCAATTTTGCAACAAATATATGGCAGGTCCTTCACAAAAAAACTCTTTTTGGGCACTCCAAAAATGGAAAATTGATTTTTCGTTATTCAAGGAATAACACTACTAATTATTTGAAAACTTAACTAACATTGTCATAAAAAGAGAAGGAAACTTACCATCGGGCATCGTGGTGCTGCGTTGGAGCTCACGTTGCAATGGAGTTTCGCCGGGCGCTGTGGTGCTGTGTTGGTAGCGCCTATTGTTAATCAATTACGACAATTTTAGATGGTCATAAGCCCGCACTTCGTTCTGATTGGTCTATGGGCATGTCACGCGGATCAAGCATTACAGACCGTCGGATACTGCCAGATCCAACGGCCCACACCCTCATCCTCTCGCCACCCACACCCACCCGAAAGCAGCTCCCCTCACCTACACCACACGTCATTGAGGACACTGACATGTGGGCCTAATTCCTCGCGGGCCCACCTACCAGTGGACGAATGCCACCACTCACCCACCGCACACCACTCACCCACCGCACACCACTCCCCCCTCTCCCCCGCACACCACTCCCCCCACGATCCGCAGCCCAAACCCTAACCCCTCTCCCCTCTCCCTCCATTGGACCGCCGCCGCCACCTACGGCGGCCGATCCCGCCGCGACCTCCCCTCCCACCTCAAGCCGCTCCTCCTCGCCTTCGTGGACGACCACCTGCTCCCACCGTTTGCGCCCGCGCTGCTCGTCATTGCCTCGCTCCTCGCCCGCGGATCGCAGAGCATCTCATGGCGTCCCCGGCGCGGCCAGCCTCTGTCTCCGGCCCCTTCGGCTCCGCCGCCGACCTCGCCATCTTCTCCACTCTGACCACGACGCGGCGGGCGGATCCAGGCCGTGCGAGTGAGACGGCGGCCAGATCCTCGATGGCGAGGACACGCAGCGGTCCCTGCCGGCCAAATCAGGTCCGTCTCCTCCCGCAGCTGAGTCGTTTTACTAGCGATTTGCCTCGCATGGCCATGACCTCTGACCCCTTCTCATTGATTTGCTCAGGCGGCCGCCTCTCCCACCATCGACGGTGCATGCTCAACGTAGAGATCCGCCGTGCCAAGGCCAAGATCCTCAAGGAGGATCCACCCAAGCTACACGCCGGCTACAGCCCCCCCTCCCCATGCAGCAGCTGTCGCCGCCGTGTACCTCGACAAATCTGCCGCCCTCGACAGCGTCAGACGAAGGCGGGGCCTCCGCCGCTGCAGGCACAGTCGTCTCTGCCGCTGCGGTCCTCAACCGACCCTGCCGCCCTCGTCCAAGGCATCCTCGTGTGCAACACTAGCTCGATTAGGTGAGCTCGCATGGCCTTGTTCACTCAGTTTTCTACATGCGCCTGATCCATGCAGGTCAGGGATCAGTGATTGAATTGTTTAGACACCTTTTTTTGGATAAAACTTGTTTATCTGTGTCGTCATTAAAGAAGGATGAAGATTTGCACCTTTGCATTAGTGAATTATAAAGAGAAGTGAACATATAAATATAGGCCAATTTTCTAGCATTCTGGTGCTTATCAACACTCGAAATCCGCTTGTCTAGCTTCAACCTATCTTGCTTTGCTATGAATATTCCTTTGGGATGACTAAAACTGGAGCTATACTAGCCTATCTCTGCTATGTTCCATCCACTGTATCTGTTTAACCAACCTGATCCTCCAAACATAAAATCTCAAGTGTGTACTGAATCATGTGTTATTTAGTTAGCTAAGAAGTATCTTTAGTTTTCTAATGATTGCTCAACTCTCAATTCTGAATAAATAAGTAGCTGACCCTATTGGTTCTTTCTTTCTTCAGGGCTATGAGTTGATGGACACGCTGCTGTTTTGCCCTACTTGATAATTCTTTTACTGTCCGGTCTGCTCTGCTCTGCATAGTTTCCAGTTGCTTATAAAATGATAAAACTGTGGTGATGTGAGGTCCGCCAATGGTTTGTAATTTTGGTTTCATCCCCAACCTCTCCAGCTAGCTTCTTCTTCACATCATATCATATTTGCACCTGCTGCTGCATCATGGATTGGATGGTCACCTACTAGCTAAGTAGATTAGCTTGTATTGCCATCGAATTAGTCAATATTGTTTCACTTGGCTTGTTTCTTATACTAGGTCTGTCAATTACAGCATAAACAAACAAATTGCTTAGCTCTCAACTATGAATACATAGCTAGCTGAACCTATTCTTTCTTTCTCTCTAAAGAGCTATGACTTACATGGGTCAAGCTGCTGTTTTTCTGTGCTCGATGATACTATTGCTGCCTGTATACTAATACATGTGGTGATATTTACCCGAACTGAAGTTGTGAATGTACCATTATTTTCCTGCTCACAAGCATTTGATCTCTACTGGAATATTAGTGTTTTTTATGGGAGGAATATCACAATAGTAGTGCATTTTCCTGCTGTTTTATGGGAAGCCTCCTCCCATTATCACAATATCACAATACTGTAGCCATTAAAGCTTGTTCATCCAGAAATTTTACATTACATACATTGTGCTATATATAGTGGCCGTTCAAACTTGTTAAACAACCTTCTGTTGTTGTTCCTGTAATCTCTGATTTGTAGCATTGTTGGTTATGCTCTTTTTTTTGTCTTAAAACTTGATGGGCCAAAGATCCTTTGTTTGTATGTTATCATCACTATGATCTTCAGTTTTCCATACACTGTGATCTTCAGTTTTTCATTGCGTGTTTTTTCTGCAGTTTGCTTGGTGTGTGGACATGGCCAAAGGACAAGATGCTTCAATCCGGCGAGGACAGAGCCAAATGACCAAAGTTTGTTCATCTGTTGCCAACGTGACCCCTCTCCTCCTCCTCTCTATTTTTTGTTCATTTTCTCATATGGTCTGATGCGTGCTCTCTTGCTTGGTGTGTGTGCAGTTTGGTACCATCCCGTGGGGAGGGCCAGGGACAAGCTGCTCCGATCCGGCGAGGATGCCCACCATCTATTGTTAAGGTGATATCTCTCTCTCTACATATATATATATACATATCCTGTTATGATGATTCTCAGCCCCGCCCCGCCTTTAAGCTATGCATTCAGAAGAAACATTCTATAGTAAAGTATGGGGTTGTTGATTAAACTGCTGCCGTGTTCACTTCAATGAGAAAAAGTGTAGTTAATTCAGGTTGTGAACATTTCTTAGGAGTTATATTAAGACACATACTGTATGAGAAAAACTGCTGCTGTTGTGTTCACTTCAATGAGAAAAACTGCTGCTGTGTTCACTTCAATGAGAAAAACTGCTGCTGTGTTCACTTCAATGAGAAAAACTGCTGCTGTGTTCACTTCAACTGAGTTACTCCTTTTTTGAATGGAATGTTCATAATATATTGTCTCCAGTTTTTCTAATTTTTATCAACTGATTCATGTAACAGGGCGTCCGTGGAAGGCCCAGTCCTGACTCTCCAGTGAGCCAGCATTTGATCGCTATTGAAGGAGCTACATGTAGAAGAAGAAAATACTTGTAGAGCTTGTAACCGATTCCCATAGTTGTAGAGCTTGTATCAGCTAAGCTTGTATTATGTGTAACTTGTAGAACTTGTAAATGCTACAGCTTGTAGGACTTGTCATTTGTAGAGCTTGTAAATAAGCTTGTATATGCTACAGCTTGTAGGACGTGTCATTTGTAGAGCTTGTATTGAATCTGGCTATTGTTATTTGAAGTATCTTGTGTGTTTTTCCTTGCCAATTTAACTACTAATTATTTTCTTATTGTCAAATTGAAATATGAAGAATCTGGGCCTAATAGCTAGGACCCACTTATCAGAACCTGACAAGTGGGATCTGTTTGACTAGTGGACCCATTTTATAAAAAAAACTAAAACTGTTGTACAAAAAGGCCATGACCCATAAAATAAAAAGGCCAAATTGTTGGGCTAGGCCCATGTAGCTAGAGAAAATTAATAGAGAAAATATGCAGTAAAAAGGCCGAATTGTTGGGCTCGGCCCATGTAGAAAATCGAATTGGACCGGGCTGAATCTTGTGCCACATCAGCTTGCCACGCTGGATGCCTACGTGGCCTGGGGGAGGTTTCTAGTGACCAAAACGCCACAGTAGGAATATTTTGGTCGTAAACGTCTTTGACCATTCCAGAAGAAAGGTCGCTATAGTCAGTTTATGACGGCCAGCTTTTGACCTTCGGTTTTTGGTCACAAAAAGGTCGTAAATGGAAATTTGTGACCTTTCAGTGACCAATAGTGGTGGTCACAAGTTGACATATTTCTTGTAGTGTCTGCTCCACACAATGGGCTGCTCAGACCACCGTAAGTAACGTGGCACTGCCGGTTCAACAGCATTAACTGCCTTCTTGTGAAGCTTCTGATCGCGCTTGCACAAGCTAGTAGTGAACACATGATACTGCCCGCCATTCAACTGCTTTGGGTGACTCTGAAAACTTGATTGCTGCTGATTCCCCTGATTATTCTATTGATTATTGCCACCTTGGTTGTTCTGGTTGCCCTGATTATTCTGAAATCCAGAGTTTGAACCGCCGCCACCATGAAAACCTGGACCCGAACTGCCTGATGGACCCTGATCATACCGGAAGAGATCAGAGTTTTTGAACTCCTTCATAATGAAACAATCTTTCCAAAGATGTGTTGCTGGAACCTCCTTGGTCCCGTGCTTCGGGCAGGGCTAGTTTAACAGACGCTCTAGATTCATACCTCCACCGCGCTGGGGCGGTTTACCTTTATGACGCTGCATATTGGTGTTAGCCACAAAATCCAAATTATCTGCTTTGCGCTTACCGTTATTCCCATGGCTCCCTTGGTTGTGATGCTGTCGTTTTGCACCGCCGTTCTTCTTTCCCTTGTTAGGTTTCTCCTCATCAGAATCGGGATCCTTGGTACTGTCAGAATCGGCATATTTAACCAAGGCTGCCATAAGTGTTCCCATGTCATCGCAGTGGCGCTTGAGCCGTCACAACTTCGTCTTCAGTGACTTAAACCGGCAATTACGCTCCAATGTTATGATTGCTTGGCCAGCATTAATACGGTCCGATGAATGCAAGACTTCTGAAACCCGACGCACCCAATGAGTTGTTGACTCGTTCTCTCCTTGAACACAGGCATCTAGATCCACAATGGAGATAGGTTGTTTGCATGTATCCTTGAAGTTTGCTATAAACCGGGCCTTCAATTGGTCCCATGACTCGATGGAGTTGGCGGGCAGGTTTTTCAACCAAGTGCGGGCTATCCCTTCCAACATCATGGTAAAGTATTTCGCACATGCCGCTTCATCTACATCTAGCATCTCCATCGCCATCTCATAACTTTCCACCCACGCCTCGGGAGGTTGATCGGCGGTGTAATTAGGCACCTTACATGGACCCTTGAAATCCTTAGGCAGTCGCACATTATGGAGAGCCGGAATGAGACAAGACACTCCCCAGGAGCTGAAGGCAAGCTCGGTGCCTCGGTCTACTGACGCTGCTGGTTGAATCGGGGTGGGTTGATGACGACTCGCGTACTGTCCTGCTAAAGCGGCCTCCCTTCATGCTCTGCCATTATCCACCACGTCCTGAGCATTTACCTCACCGTGCGCCGGATTGGGCCCTTGAGGGGCATTACGGCGCCGCACACTACTGGACACCTCCGGCTCATCTATGTGCCTGCTATAACTTTTTCTTGGATGGGGGGTCGAATGAATCCTGTCTCGACTGTATGAATAAGCCTGCTGCTGCACCATAGCAGTCTAAAGAAGATCCCTGGCCCGCCGCGTCTCAACTACTGCTAGCGACTCACCATCCATCGGTATTGCTGCCAGCCGGGATGCTGCAGCTATCATGTTGTCCAAATGCGTGGAGAAGTGACCCGGCGGGGGTGTTGTGTATTGCGGAGGGTTGTCTGTTCGTCGAGGTGGACCCATCACCTGATGTTGATCCGACGCTCCGGTCCTTGGCACGGTAGTCTGGTTTACTGCCACCGGGTTACTAGTTCCTGCCCCTGGCATACTGAAGAGATTCATTGCATTATAATCCACCGGTAAGCGAGACTGATGTCTCCTCCTCAATACATCATTCGAGGCGTTCTGATCTAGCAAAAGTCGATAATTTTCAGCCTGAATCCTCTGTGACTGGGCATCCAAAGCGGCCCGTTCCTCAGCCATCCTGGTTTCCTCAGCCGCCAAGTCCTCCTTGGCCTGCATTATCTGATCTCGTAGCTTAGTGACCTCCGTGTTATGCCGATCTTGAGTCTCCGGGGTAACTGCTGTGGCCAATAACGTCGTCCAGGCGTCCAACAAACCAGACAGAACTTGAGCCAGCTGACGCGTAGGACCTCCTGCCCCAGCTGCTGATTCGGAACCCAACGCCGCTGCAGTGGAGTTTTGCAAGGTTGGCTGTGTACCGGCCATGAAGATTGCGACTCGGTTTGGCGGTTCAAGAAATTCCGAAATACTAGTGCCATCAGAATATCCTTCGAACACGCCGTCTTGAACTTGGTACAGGGACTCGGTTTCACCGGTGGATGACTCTCCATCGGAATTAATGGCCGTCTCACCTTCGGACACCGGTTCATATTCGATCCCATGGACACATCCTACGAACGCACGTTTCATGGCAGGCTGAATCTGGGCAGGACTCGCACGCTGAGCCGTCTCAACAAGGTCGGTGCAGATGTCCGGCTCAGGGCCTGGTTCGCTGATCTTGCCGATGAAGACGTGAATTCCTCCGAAGGGGACCCGATACCCGTACTCGATTGAGCCGGCGTCGGGGCCCCAGCCTGCATCATCGATGTAGAGCTTGCCGCGACGACGCTTGGTCATCCGGCCAACCGCATACCCTTTGAGTCCTTCAAAGCTGCCCTTCAAGAACTCGAAACCATCGTGCAATAGCCCCACGGTGGGCGCCAACTGTCGTGGAATTAACACGTCAGATGTCCTCATGAAAGGACTTAGTCGTGGAGCCATCGCAATGGGTTAGCTTGAAGGGGTTAAACCGGACAAAGGACACGAGAGTTTTGTACTAGTTCGGCCCCTTACGATGAAGGTAAAAGCCTACATCTAGTTGTGATGGAATTATTGGGGTTTCGATTGCCAGGGAGCGAACATGTTATGCCTTGCTTTCGAGTTGTTGTTTCTTGTCCCTGAACTGCAGCCGGGTCATCCCTATATATACACAGGTTGACGCCTGGCCGGTTTACAGAGTCCCGAGGCCGGCTCATACAAGTGTCCGGCTTGGTCTCTGCCTCCCTAACTTACAATGCAAGTTTATACAACTATGGCGGTTTACAACTATGGGCCCTAATCCACCTTTGGGCTCTGGGCCTCTAAGCTTCATCAGTAAAGTGCCATCTTCTTGGTCTTCATGGGATTCAATATAGTTGAGGGTGAACCGGCCCTTCCTGGGCGGTTTACACTCAGCAGTTATATCCCCAACAGTTGGAGCTGTACTTCGGGTGCAAGGAAGCTTATATCAGGAAAAAATCATGTAAAAAAATTAGTGCAATCGAAGTTACGGATCTCCGGGAATATAAGATATGGTTTTCGGCCAGATGTGAGGAGCACGAAACAGAAGAGAACAGAGAGGGAGATCCAATCTCGGAGGGGCTCCTGCCCCTCCGCCACCATGGAGACCAAGGACCAGAGGGGGAACTCTCCTCCCATCTAGGGGGAGGCCAAGGAAGAAGAAGAAGAAGGGGGATCTCTCCCCCTCAGTTCCCGTGGCGCCAGAGTGCCACCGGGGCAACGATCAGGACGATCTACATCAACAGTCTTGCTACCGTCAACACAATCACCTTCCCCCATCTATATTCAGCGGTCCACTCTCCTGCAACCCGTTGTACCCTCTACTTGAACATGGTTCTCTATGCTTCATATTATTATCCAATGATGTGTTGCCATCCTATGATGCTTGAGTAGATTTTTGTTGTCCTATGGGCTAATCGTGATCTTGGTGGTATGATTGTATATTTTATTTTGGTGCTGTCCTACGATGCCCTCTGTTCTCACGCAAACATGAGGGGCCCCCGCTGTAGGGTGTTGCAATAAGTTCATGGTTTGCTTATTGCCAGTGTTGCGGGGGTGACAGCAGCCTAAACGCGGATAAGTGGGTCATGGCGTATGGGAGTAAAGAGGACTTGATACTTAATGCTATGGTTGGGTTTCACGACCTTAATGCTCTTTAGTAGTTGCGGAAACTTGCTAGAGTTCCAATCATAAGTGCATACGATCCAAGTAGAGAAAGTATGTTAGCTCATGCCTCTCCCTCATATAAAATTACAAGAATGATTACCGGTACTTGTTATCGATTGCCTAGGGACAATTCCGCAAATCCTACCACCACTTTTCCACACTCGCTTTATTTACTTTTTGCACTCTTATTTAAACAACACCTAACTTTTATTTCGTTGTTCTTTATTATCTTACAAACCTATCCTATCACACCTACAAAGTACTTCTAATTTCATACTTGTTCTAGGTAAAGCGAACGTTAAGCGCACGTAGAGTTATATCGGTGGTCGATAGAACTTGAGGGAATATTTGTTCTATCTTTAGCTCCTCATTGGGTTCGACATTCTTATTTATCGAAGATGGCTACAAACGATCCCCAATACTTGTGGGTTATCAATGGTGGAAGGAACATCAACATCTTATATTGTGACACTTTTCGGCGAATGAATCTGACAGAGAAAGATCTCAAGCCATCTTCTATAGTGTTTCAAGGGGTGGTTCATGGCAAGTCGGCATATCCTCTGGGGGAAGATTGCCCTAGAGGTGGCCTTTGGTGATGCGTATAACTATCGAGAAGAAACGTTGTGGTTTGAGGTGGTCAAAATTAAGAGTCCATATCATGCACTGTTCGGACAGCCGGCTTACGCTCGGTTCATGGCTCTCCCTTAGAGCATCTCCAACAGCCGCGCTGTATAAGCGCCGCGCTGAAAAATTAGCGCTTTTAGCACGCACGCTACCGCTCCAGGTGCTCCAGCGGAGGCGCAAAAACCGCGCGCGCGGGATATCTAGTTCAGCGCACGGGCTGAAATGCTATCGCGCGATGCTTATTTGATGCGCCCGCTCCCGCGCGCTGGACTCTCAAGTGCTCGCTCGCAAATCCACCTAGCCATCGAGCCGCTGGCGCCGCCGCCGCCGCCTGTGCTACCCCATTTCTTTCCGGTGACCATTCTGACGCTTCCCCGGTCTATCCCCGTGCCGCCGCGGCTTCCTCCATCTCCCTCTAGTCACCACCGCTCGTCACGCGCGACATTCCTCCGACGAACAATGCCCGACCACCCATTGTCGCTCGGCACCCGCAAGGTGTTTGACAAAACTCCCGCAAGGTATGTATTGCTTCCAACTTCACATTTTTTAATGAATTTGGTGCATGTTGTTTGTAGTTTTTATAGCCTAGTTTTGAACATTGTAGATGAGTTCGTCGTATGATTCTTCCAAAGAAGAATTTGATATCGAAGAGGAGGAGGATCTTGCAATGATCCTAGCTATGCACATCAATAAAAAATCGAAGCACGGTGGTTCGGTTATGGGTCGACCAAAAATTTGGAGGGATAGGATCGATGCCCACAACAGATTGATGAGGCACTATTTTGTGGAGAATCCCACATACCCCGAGTCGTACTTTCGTCGCCGGTTTAGGATGAGCACCGAGTTGTTCAGGCGCATTGCAGAGAAACTAGCGAGCCATGACCAGTTTTTTCAGCAGAGGAGGAATGTCGCCGGAGAGCTCGGGCATAGCACCTTTCAGAAGGTGACAGCCGCTTTGCGTAAGTTGGCATACGATATCCTCACTAATCTAGTTGATGATCACCTGGCCATGGGTGAGAGCCAAGCCATCATGTGTGTCAAGCGCTTCGTAGTCGAAATTGTGCAAGTGCTTGGCCATGAGTACTTGAGATCTCCCAATGGTGAAGGCGCCGCAAGGCTATTGGAGATGAACAAAGCTCGCGGCTTCCCAGGTATGCTTGGCTCAATAGATTGCATGCGTTGGAGTTGGAAGAATTGTCCAAAGGCATGGCATGGGCGATTCCACGACCAAAAAAAGGGTTCCACTATAATCCTTGAAGCGGTGTCCAATCAAGAGACTTGGATTTGGCATGCTTTTTTTGGAATTCCTGGATCTTTGAATGACATCAACATTGTCAACCGGTCACCACTGATGAATAAGATTGCAAATGGTGAACTGCCATCGATGCACTTTGTAGCAAATAGCCGTACATACAACTATGGCTACTATCTTGCGGATGGCATCTACCCAAAGTGGCAAACATTTGTGAAGCCGTTGAAAAAACCGGAAGGTAAGAAACATCTTTATTTCCACAATTCTCAAGCGGCGGCTAGAAAAGATGTGGACAGAGCTTTTGGTATTTTGCAAGCCCAATTTTCTATTGTGAGAGGACCGGCTAGATTTTGGGATCAGAAGATGCTTTGATACATGATGCACGCTTGTGTTGTCATGCACAACATGATCATCGAGAACGAGCCTGGCCTAGATGTAGACTACTCTCACTATGAGCTCTTGGGACATCCTGTGCGAGTGCGGCAGAGGGCTGAAAGGGTGACCCGCTTTGTTGCCTCTTATCATGCCATTCAACGTCCCACATCGCATGATGATCTCGAAAAGGATCTCAATGAGGAGTGGTTGGCTTGGAATGGCCGCCAAAGAGCATTATGATTTGTGTGTTTGATGTTGTATTGTTGAACTATTTGTTGTATTGATGAAAGATAAACTATTTGTTTGAGTTGTAATAACAAAATTGAACTACTTATTGTTGATTTATTTTGTTGTGTTTGATCTTCTTGCTTGTGTTTGGAGTGCATATGTTGTTTGTGTGAGAGCACGCTCGCTGCATTTTTGCACGCTGCTGGAGCTACGTGCGGGTGCTACATTTTACTACGGCTGCTAGAGCCAACACTACCTGCCGCACCAAACCAGGCAATGGGCGCACTGCAAATTGGTTTGTAGCGCGCGTGTGTTGGGCGGCTGTTGGAGATGCTCTTATTATATATACTTACAACTCAAGATGTCAGGGACAATTATGGTGCATGGGGATTGTAAAGTCGCCTTGGAGTGCGAAGAAGGAGATGCTGCTTATGTAGAGATGGCCTGTGCTGCTGAGGAGCTCAAGTTTTATAAGGACAATGTTGACCCGGCTGATATGCCTCTCTAAATAAGCCCACTACTAAACAAGACCCTTTTGCTCAAGTTTAAGTCGGCTGATGATACAAAGCAAGTAGATTTTGTCCCTGGTGACTCTTCCTAGCAGTTCACCATTGTTGCTGGGATGGATCCCAAATAGGAAAGCGCTCTCATCAAGTTCATCCGTGAGAATCAGGTCATGTTTGCATGGAAACCTTCTGACATGCCGTGTGTACCAAGAGAATTCGATGAGCACCATCTAAATGTGGATCCTAAAGTTAAGTCGGTAAGGCAGTTCCTCTACAGTTTTAATGAGGATCAACATAAGGCTATTGGAGAAGAGGTAGCTCGGCTCTTATCGGTCGAGTTCATAATTGAGTTTTTCACCCTCAGTGGTTGACTAACACTGTGCTCGTTCTCAAGAAGAATGGCACATGGCATATGTGTGTTGATCACATAGACCTCAACAAGGCTTGTCCGACTGATCCATTTGCTCTCCCCCGTATCGACCAGATCATTGATGCAACGGCGGGTTGTGAGAGTCTATGCTTCTTGGACGCTTATTCTGGTTATCATCAGATCAAGATGGCAGTTGAGGATCAAGAGAAAATAACTTTTATCACGCCCTTCGAAGCCTTCTGTTATGTCTCTATGCCTTTTGGGCTCAAGAGTGCCCAGGTGACTTACCAATGTTGTGTTCAGAATTTCTTTCATGGACAGATTGGGCGTAATGTTCATGGTTATGTGGACGACATTGTGGTCAAGTCAAGGAAGAAAGAAACCTCGCTTGATGATTTGAAGGAAACTTTTGTCAATCTTCGCGTCTACAAGATGATGCTTAACCCGACCAAGTGTGTTTTTGGGGTACCTGCAGGCAAATTACTAGGTTTTTTGGTTTCAGAGAGGGGCATCGAGGCTAACCCGGAGAAGCTCAAGGCTATCACCTCTCTGTCAAAGCCGACCTGTATCAATGATGATCATCGCCTGGTGGGTCGTATTGCAGCCTTGAGCCGGTTTATAAGCTGCCTGGGTGAGAAGGAGATTTCTTTGTATCAGATGATGAAAAAGACTAATCATTTCGTCTGGAGTGATGCTGCTAATGAGGCTTTTGAGGTGCTTAAATAACAGTTGGCTGAGCCACCTGTCTTGGCTGCTTCGATTGACAAAGAGCCTATGCTCCTGTATGTGGCGGCTAATAACAAAGCTGTTAGTGTAGCAGTTGTTGTGGAGCGCAAGGAGGCAGAGAAAGAGTACCCAGTCCAGAGGCCAGTTTATTATGTCAGTGAGGTATTGACAGAGTCCAAGCAAAGATACCCACACTGGCAGAAACTAGTGTTTGGAGTATTCATGACGAGTCACAAGTTGAAATATTATTTCCTTGGACACCCAATTACAGTGATCAGTTCAGCCCCTCTGGGAGACATCATACAAGATGGAGAGGCCACATGCCGGGTTGCTAAGTGGGCAATTGAGCTTGGTCCACATCATCTAAAACATGTGCCCAGGATTGCCATCAAATCTCAGGCTCTGGTGGATTTCATTAATGATTGGACGAATTGCAAGCACCTAAGGAGAAGCCGGATATCACATATTGGACAATACACTTTGATGGTTCCAGGTAATTGGAAGGCTCGGGGGTGGAGTTATTTTATCTTCCCCGCGAGGTGACAAGTTTTGTTATGTTTTGAGGCTTATGTTTCCCTATACTAACAATGCAATTAAGTATGAAGCTTTGCTACATGGGCTCCCATTCTAAGGAAATGAACTTGGGCCGGGTTAGATGCCCGGGTGACTCAGACCTTGTTGCACAAAAATTTTCAGGAAAGTGGGATTCTAAGGACCCACTCATGGCGGCTTATCATCAGGCAGTCACCAATATTGCTGGTCACTTTAAAGGGTATCAAGTGGATCACATTGACCGTCGATTCAATGAGGCAGCTGATGCTTTGTCTCGGCTTGGATCTCAGCGTAAACTGGTTCCCCCTAATGTGTTGCACAACCCCTGTGTTAAGTTGCCTTCAGAGGAGGATTTGGTTGTTCATGACCCGGAAGGGCAGCTTGTGGCGGATCTTCGTGCTACTACAGATTGGACAAAGCCATATCTGGCTTATTTAACTCAAGATGAGCTTCTAGACGAAGAAATCTTGGCTCAACTGATCATCTGGCGGTCTAAGTCCATGACAATTGTCAGTGGCGAGTTACAAAGGTGCAGTGTGACCGGCGTCTTTCAATGTTGTGTTTCTCCGGAGGAAGGCCGTGAGATTTTGCAAGAAATTCATGCCGGAGACTATGGTCATCATGTCGGGTCAAGATCTTTAGTGGCCAAGGCTTTCAAACACGATTTTTCTGGTTGAGTGCTCATGTTGATGCAGAAGACATCATTCGCAAGTGTGACAGATGTCAGAAGTTTGCACGCTAGGCTCATGTGTCGACTCAAGAGTTGCGGATGATCCCAATAACTTGGTTGTTTGCGGTCTGGGGGCTTGCATATGGTCGGACTGTTTAAAAGATCCAAGGACAAAAAGACTCACCTTTTGGTGGCGATTGACAAGTTCACCAAGTTGGTTGAGGCAGAGCCGGTCAGTAATTGTGAGGCGGCAACTGAAGTTCAGTACTTCAGTTTGTAAAAAAGTTGATCTTCCACTTTGGTTATCCTCATAGTATCATGACTAACAATAGGACGGATTTTTCTAAGGGTGCTATGAAAGAATTATGTCAGAAGGAACACATCAAGCTTGTTATGTCGTCTGTGGCTCATCTGCAGTCCAATGGCCAGGTTGAGCGTGCTAACCAGGAGATATTACACGGGATCAAGCCCCGGCTCATGGTTCCATTGTAACATACTCCGGGTTGTTGGGTTGAAGAGCTTCCAGCGGTTCTTTGGAGCGTAAGGACCACCTGTCGGTGTCAAAACCGGCGGATCTCGGGTAGGGGGTCCCGAACTGTGCGTCTAAGGCTAATGGTAATAGGAGGCGGGGGACACAATGTTTACCAAGGTTTGGGGCCTCTCTATGGAGGTAATACCCTACTTCCTGCTTGATTGATCTTGATGAATATGAGTATTACAAGAGTTGATCTACCACGAGATCATAATGGCTAAGCCCTAGAAGTCTAGCCTATGAGGTTATGATTTTTGTGTCTAAAACCCCTAGAAGTCAAAACCCTCCGGTTTATATAGACACCGGGGGGACTAGGGTTGTACAAAGTCGGTAACAGAGAAAGGAATCTACATATCCTAATCGCCAAGCTTGCCTTCGACACCAAGGGGAGTCCCATCCAGACATGGTACAAAGTCTTCTATCCTATATCTTCATAGTCCAACAGTCCGGCCAAAGTATATAGTCCGGCTGTCCGAGGACCCCTTAGTCCAGGACTCCCTCAGTAGCCCCTAAACTAGGCTTCAATGACGATGAGTCCGGCGCGCAGATTGTCTTCGGTGTTGCAAGGCGGGTTCCTTCTCCGAATACTTCAAAGTAAATTCCGAATAGAAGAATTGTGTCCGACTCTGCAAAACAAATTCCGCACGTACCCGTAGAGAGTATAATATTTCATGAGTCCAATTCGCTGACAATCTTGGTGGCATTATGTCATCACCCGGCCATTATTGCGAATCGTTTTCTAGCCTGCCTCCCCATGCTTTGGGAGGCGGTTTTTGTTGGCATGTCTTGTTAAAATAGAGATCGTGTCCCCTTAATACGGGATTTTTATCAACACAGGCATGGGTAACCTAACCATTTTATTGGCACGTCTCCTTGGGAATAGGCATGTTTTAAGGCCACAGAGGGACGTTTGATATTCATCGTCTTTATAAAGAGGCTAAGGCCTGTCATTTTTCTTCCATGCTAGTCCCTTCCTCCCCCTCCCACCTCGAGTTCCAACACCCAAGGGTCAATCCAGTCGCTTCAAGCTTCCATCCATGTCTGAACACATCCTTCAAGGCAGGTGGATGATGGCCTCTTCTGTCATAGAGGAAGACATCACGAAGCTCAGGGAGGCAAGATACTTGACTGCGGAGATCTACCACAGGCTTCCTGCTCAAGGGCAGGTTATTCCTACTCCCAGATCCAATGAGAGGGTCGTGTTTATCTCTCACTTCCTTTGAGGGCTTGGGTTTGCACTCCATCCCTTTGTTTGAGGGGTCATGTTTTATTATGGGCTAGATTTCCACGATCTAGCCCCAGACTCCTTCCTCCACATCTCGGCATTCATCACCACATGCGAGGCTTTCCTCCGTATCTCCTCACACTTCGGCTTATGGCTTAAGACCTTTAACGTGAAACCGAAGGTAATCGACGGGAAACAAGCGGAGTGTGGACACGCTTCAATAAGCAAGCTTATCAACTCCACTTGGCCAAAGGGCTCCTTTGCAGAATCTTTTGACTTATGTCAACGGGAGTGGTTTTACATCACCGAACCCCGCGGTACAATGCGGGTAGCCACTCCTGCATTTCGGTCTGGACCTCTGCCACAGCTCTCATCGTGGATTAACAAGGGGCTGGACTGGGGATCTACAAATGAAGTACGGACACTGCAAAGCCGCATCCGGAACCTTATTGAGAAGGACACCAGTCTCATCGACGTAATCCAAGTAATGTTAGTCCGCCGGATCCTACCCTGTTAGCGACGCCCTCTCCGTATGTGGGAATTTAATCCAGAAGGTTAACAGACTCTTCATCACCTCTCCGGCATGATGCTCAGGGAGATGTGTAAGTTGTTCTTCGGTGTACGAAAACAGTGGCCGAATACTACAGAAGACATCGGCCTTGGCTGCAACCATCCGGATACTCTGGTAAGTACTCAACCTCCGAACACAATTTAGTCAAATTATTCATGACAATGTACTGATAAAACTCTATCCGGCCAGGGCTGGCTAAAGAAGGCGGAAAGAATCAGGTGTTCGACTCCACTTCCCGAAGATACCGCCGATCCATTATTAACAAGGATGCTGGCTCCGGCACCATTTCAAGTGCCGGCGGGGGAAGATAAAGAGGAGGACGAAGAGACCCAAGGCAGCTTCCACTCTGGAGGCTCACCAGGCAATTCATCCGGGGAGATTGGAACTCCCGCTTCCAAAGGTGGAAGGGCAGGGCGAACTGACACCCCTTCTCCCCATGGGAAGAAAAGGGCCGCTTTCGAAGATTCAGAAATAGAAGCTTGTAAGCGGGGGAAGGTATCCCAGTCAGGGGGTGATATTGACCCGCAATCACCCCGCAAAGATAGGCCCTCAGCCGCATCGTAAGTGAATCCAGGTGTTTTAAACATGTCATGTTCTTTGCCGGCTATAAGGGTAATGTTTTAAACTCATGTTTGTAGTCCGGCCCGCAAACCTCCTCAACAGTCCTCCTCTTCGGGGGATCTACTTCCGGAGATGATGGAGAGCGAGACGCCTCCACAAATCTCCCTGCCTGATAAGGCAGACGACGCCGAGGTATCGTCCCGGAGGATCCTTCCCGATCTGCAAGTGGCTCAAGGGATAGCGAGGGCCGATGCCAAAGGTAATACTTTGGCCACCCAGGGTCCGGGGTGTGCGGCCTCTACGGGGAACAACAAAAGTCCCGGACTATCAGATGTCTAAGGGACGCCGGATGCATTGATGGACATTTGGCAACATGCCTCCGTTTTAGAGGAACATCATACCTTGATGGGTACGGTGTTAGAAAGAGTTTGGTCCGTGAAAAGCGGATTGAATGAAGCCTTTTCTAGCCTGCTAAGAGGCTTCGAGGTACGTAGTGTAATTTCAATTATATTGTAAGTGTGAAATGCACCTGTGTATAGATAGTAGCCCCTAAGACTCTAGTTGACATCCAAAGGAATGCGATCAGAGGATCGAAAATAGATGCCCAGGAAATGATATGATTATTTGAAACACAGGTTGTTACATCCGTGGGGACTGCCCAAGCAACCGAGGTAGCACATTTGAAGCAGAAAGTTGATGTGGTGGATGATGATATCACGCTTATGAACAAGCGGCTCGACGAGGCGCAAGGTATGTCTCTAGGGCACTCAGCACATGCTAGTATTGTGAAATGAGCGTGATACTGGAAATTTGTATATGCATGACTGCAGATAGTGCCGCCGTAGTGGAAACCCTTCGGTGGAACTTGCCCGTGCCAAGGAGCAAGCGAGGATGAGTAATGCGGCTGCCGAAAAGGCAGCCGCCGAATTGAAAGTAGAGCAGACCGCTCGGCTTCAGTGCGAGCAGATGATATCTACCATGGCACTTGAGATGGAGAATGCCACTAGCCGATGCCAAATTCTTGAGAAAGATAACAAAACCAAAGCGGCCGATCTAGACAAAGCTTTACAAGAGGCAAAGGAAGCTCGGTTTGAGTCTAGAGCAGCTCGGGAGGAAATCTGACAAGCCAGGGAGATCGCGGATGGTAAGCCCTTTTTATTGCAAACTAGGTTTGGCGATCCGAAGTATGCGTCGCTTAGTAAACTGTGGAGTTCTCCAGGCGCCTTTATGGACCTGCTGAAGAGTGCTGCCGATGCGAATCAGTTTTTCCACGCGCAAGAAGCGCATGAGACGGAAAAGCTATTTTGGTCGCAATTTGACACGCCGAAGCGTCCACTGTTGAACGAGCAGATGGCCCAGTTGGCCGAGCTCCACAGGATGTCCGGCGCTGCCATGAAGGATGTCATAGCCCGGCTGTGGCCAAATGAACCCATTCCGAATAGTTATTTCGGTTTGGTGTGGCAACTTGTTAATGTGGTGCCGCGTATCGATGCTGTGAAGCGATCAACATGCATAGAAGGTGCACGGATGGCCCTTGCCCATGTCAAGATATACTGCGCGAAGATGATGGCCACTGATGTTGCAGCGTAGAGTCCACCCAAAGGCAAAGACCTTAACATGCCAGAACACTAGTTTGAAGATGTCCTAGAGGGTGCCCGCTTGATAGAGGGTCAGCGCTCAAAGAATATTATGTTCGAGTAAAGTGTATCAAAATTGTAACAATAATATTATGATATGTTTAAGGCTATGTTTTTATACTTTTGCCCGAAAAGTTTTGGTGCCTCCTGTGCGGCCGTTTCTATATGTATACAATCTGAAAGTTTGCAGTCGTCGGCTTCAGCCCCCTCGCGTATAACACGGGGGTGTTCGGAAAAACACTTGATCACACTTGACCCCACATCTTGGTCCGTTAAGGAGGTGTTAGTGTGGCGAACTAGGCAATCGAACTATAGATCTTTAACTGTTTCACTTAGCCATAGGAGTTTGATGGTGGGGCTACTATATAGCCCCTGGTATGTCCGCGGTTATCCGAATACGGTGCTTATACATACGTGACCAGAAGGACGGTACTTCATTTAACACGGAGGGAATCGCGAAGATTCCGATGAGTCATCGAGTGGTTGACCAGCTCTCACCGCATCATGATAGTCAGTTTTTGGCTTTCTCTACTGAGGTGCTCATCCGGGCTAGCCGGGACACAATCGCAGTAGTTCTCTCTTTACTACCCTAGCCGATATAGCGGAACGTCAGGTAGTAAGCACAGGAGCCGGGCAACCCAACTGTTGACGAAAGACATGATTCAGAGCTGATGCATATAAGGCCAAACTCGCGACACCGAACACACCCTATAAGTGTTCGGACTTTACAATATACACCGGGCTGAATGCAACCCCTGGTGATAAACCCATTGTATCAAGGCACGTGTGGCAATCTGACGTGGGGAAAGAGCGCGGATGGTGAGAGCATAAATCTCAAAACACAATACTAACCGGGCTGCCCCTATAACATCCACTTTAGTACGGCGAGCCGTATGTTTCCAGATAATGCCAGTATCTTTCTTGGACATTTTACATGCCAGGAAAGTATAAAACAACAAGAGATAAAAAAGGTTTTCATAGGGTCTTAATCTAAAAAAGAAACCTTAATGCGGGGCCCTGCTTCCCGTTTGCGCCTTTGTCTCCATTGTGAAGTGTCCTTGAAGGGTATAGTACGATGGCCAGCTGTAAAAAAAAGGAAAGGAAAAAAGAGGAAGACCAGGTAAAAGAATCTGGTGTGGCCGTAAGTAGAGCCAGTCCATTGTAATGAATTGTGAAGGATAACCTCTAGGGCCCGAATAGGGTCAAGCCGAACTATGAACCTTTTGTGTGCAGACTGCCCCCGAAGCCGCCCAAGGAATTTTGAGTGTATCTCTTTATGGGATGGTTGATGGGGGCGTAGCTGCTAATCGAGCTCAGGTTTATCTGAGCTGCCGCACTGGGGTGTGCGTCAGACATGTTTAGCCATGTTTGCGGTTGAGGGAGTCCTGGATTAGGGGGTATTCGGATAGCCAGACTATATACTTTGGCCGGACTCGTGGACTATGAAGATGCAAGATTGTAGACTTTGTCCCGTGTCCAGATGGGACTCTCCTTTGCCTAGAAGGCAAGCTTGGCTATTCGGATGTATAGATCTCCTTCTCTGGAATCAACTCTGTGTAACCCTAGCCCCCTCCGGTGTCTATATAAACCGGAGGGTTTAGTCCGTAGGACAACAACAATCATAATCATAGGCTAGCTTCTACGGTTTAGCCTCTATGATCTTGTGGTAGATCAACTCTTGTAATACTCATATCATCAAGATCAATCAAGCAGGAAGTAGGGTATTACCTCCATCGAGAGGGCCCGAACCTGGGTAAACATCATGTCCCGAGCCTCCTGTTACCATTAGCCTTAGATGCACAGTTTGGGACCCCCTACCCGAGATCCGCCGGTTTTGACACCGACATTGGTGCTTTCATTGAGAGTTCCACTGTGTCGTCGCTATAAGGCTCGATGGCTCCTCCAATCATCAGCAACAATGCGATCCAGGGTGAGACTTTTCTCCCCGGACAGATCTTTGTATTCAGTGGCTTCGCACCGCGGGCCAACTCGCTTGGCCATCTGGAGCAGATCGAAAGCTATGCACCTGGCCATCAGGTCAGATTTGGAAACTTAAACTATATGGCTGATATTCGCGGAGACTTGATCTTCAACTGATTCGAGCCTATACCAGGAGCGCCGAACAGTCACGACGTGCATGACTTAGATCTGCCCTCGGATGGTATTTGGACTATAGCACCTGCAGCTGCCCCGACCTTTAATCTGGTGCAGACCGTGCCATCCGAGGACGGGTGGATGGACCCCGCCACGGAGGCTGCACACTCATCGGTGTTGGAGCCGAACACAGGCTCCACCTCTATGGAAACCTGTGTCACTGGACCCCCGGACTTGTCTCCGGTCTCAGGTTCTGAACCGTGTGCGTCCGTGCCTATCGAATCTGATTGGGCACTGATCATGGAGTTTACCTATGCGGATATCTTTCAACACTCACCCTTGGGTGACGTGCTAAATTCATTGAGATCTCTCTCTTTATAAGGAGACTCTTGGCCAAACTATGTCCGGCTCGAGTGGGAAGCGGACGGCGAAGAAATTTGTTACCCACCCACCACCTACTTAATAACCACTGTCGATGACTTAACCGACGTGCTCAACTTCAACTCCGAAGACATCGACAACATGGACGATGATCCAGGAGAAGAACAGGAACCGCCGCCCACCGGGCGCTGGACAACCACCTCATCATATGATATACATATGGTGGATACCCCCAAAGAAAACAATGGCGAAAAGGCAACAGAGGATAATCCCTCAGGGAAACAGTCAAAGCATGGGCATCATCGGCGCCGCCCTAAGCCCCGCCACAGCAATGCCGGCATAGGAGATGATAGCAATCCGGATGGTGCCGACGACGAATACAACCCCGACCAGCCTAACTTCGAGCAGGCCGAACAGGAGGACGGGCAAGCTAGCCTAGATGAACAGGTAACAGACGAAGATTTGGAAGACAACTATTATATGCCTCTCTCCGAAGATGAGGTGAGCCTCGACGACGATGAATTTTTCATGCTTGAGGATCCCGTCGAGCAGGAGCGCTTCAAGTGCCGGCTTATAGCCGCTGCAAAAAGCCTGAAGAGGAAACAACAGCAGCTCCAAGCTGATCAAGATCTACTAACAGAGAGATGGACCAAGGTCCTGGCAGCCGAGGAATACGGACTCGAGCGCCCAACCAAAAGTTACCCGAAGCGCAGGTTGCTACCTCAACTTGAAGAGGAGGCGCTAGAGCCTACAATACAAGCGCAGGACAAGGCAGACCGGCCACCTCGCGGCCGAGACAAAGTGGCGTATTAGCCCAAACAACCACCTGCACCCTGCCGCACATCAAACAAAAATGCTAACGCCCGGGGCAATATGCAGGACCTGCGTGACATATTGGAAAACAAAGCAGGACAGTCAAGATCGATCTACGGATCGCGGGGGCGCGCCACAACGCGTGATGATGACCGTCATGCCGGATAAACTAGCAACAAGTCCGGCCGGGCCGAACACAGCATACCAGACTCATTCGAACTGCGTCGTGACATAGCCCGACATAGAGGCGCCGCACACCCCCTTTGCTTCACTGATGAAGTAATGGATCATGAATTCCCAGAAGGGTTTAAACCCGTAAACATCGAATCATACGATGGCACAACAGATCCCGTGGTATGGATTGAAGATTTCCTTCTCCACATTCACATGGCCCATGGTGATGATCTACACGCCATCAAGTATCTTCCCCTTAAGCTCAAAGGACCGGCTTGACATTGGCTGAATAGCCTGCCGGTGAACTCCATTGGCAGTTGGGAAAACCTGGAGGATGCATTCCTTGACAACTTCCGGGGCACTTACGTTCGACCACCGGACGCTGATGACCTAAGTCACATAACCCAACAACCCGGGGAGTCAGCCAGGAAATTCTAGACTCGGTTCCTAACTAAAATGAACCAAATCGTCGACTGTTCGGATGCCGAAGCCCTTGCGGCCTTTAAGCATAACATCCGCGACGAGTGACTTGCCCGACACCTCGACCAAGAAAAGCCGAAGTCCATGGCAGCCCTCATGACACTCATGACCCGCTTTTGCACGGGCGAGGACAGCTGGCTGGCTCGTAGTAGCATCACACCAAGAAACTCCGGCACTTCAGATATCCACGACAGCAACGGCAAGCCACGGCGCAACAGAAATAAGCGTCGGAACAATGGCGACAACACCGAAGACACGACAGTCAATGCCGGATTCAGCGGCTCCAAGTTTGGTCAGTGGAAAAAGCCATTTAAAAGAAACAATCCTGGATCATCCAGTCTGCACCGCTTACTCGACCGCTCGTGTCAAATTCACGGCACCCTGATAAACCAGCCAACCACACTAACAGAGAATGCTGGGTGTTTAAACAGGCCGGCAAGTTGAATGCCGAAAACAAGGACCAGGGGCTGGATAGCGAGGATGACGAGGAGCCCCGGCGGCCGAACACAGGGGGACAGAAGAAATTTCCTCCCTAAGTGAAAACGGTAAACATGATCTATGCCACCCACATTCCCAAGCGGGAATGGAAGCATGCACTAAGGGACGTCTATGCGATGGAGTAGTCGCCCCAAAGTTCAACCCATGGTCATCCTGCTCGATCACCTTTGATCACAGGGACCATCCTACCAGTATCCGTCATGGCGGTTCAGCCGCATTGGTCCTCGACCCAATCATTGACGAATTCCACCTCACGCGAGTCCTCATGGACGGTGGCAGCAGCCTGAATCTGCTTTATCAGGACACAGTGCACAAAATGGGCATCAATCCTTCAAGGATCAAACCCACCAAAACCACCTTTAAAGGTGTAATCCCAGGTGTAGAGTCTTGTTGTACGGGCTCAATAACATGGAGGTGGTCTTCGGATCTCCGGACAACTTCCGAAGTGAGGAGTTAATCTTCGATATCGTCCCCTTCCGCAGTGGCTATCATGCACTACTAGGACGAACCGCATTTTCTCGATTCAATGCGGTACCGCACAACGCATACCTCAAGCTCAAGATGCCAGGACCTCGCGGAGTTATAACAGTCAATGGAAACACAGACCGCTCTCTCCGTACGGAGGAGCACACTGCGGCCCTCGCAGCAGAAGTACAAAGCAGCCTTCTTCAGCAGACCGCCAACTCGGCGATAAAAACCCCGAACACCGTCAAGCGAGTCCGGAGTACTCTGCAACAGGATCGTCCGGCACGCCAAGAGCTGGACTAGCAATTCGGCCTTCGTCCTAGTCCCAGTCAAGCGGCGAAATTTGTGCCATGCGTACACAATTACGCACTCAAAATACCATGGGCATAGGCGGAGGCACGACGGCGATGCGGTCCACAGTACGGCTCAACCGTCACGAGACCCACATACCTTTATCATATTCTTTCTTTTCAGGACCCTACTTTCGGGAAGCCCCCTCAGAGAACCTGATCATCGGACTCATCACGGGAAGGAAAAACCAAGAAGGCAAGAGGCTTTGCATACAAGGGAATACCCAGGTGGTCTCTGCTAATGATCGTTATACCTGTTTTACGTACCCACACGCAGCCTGCCCTTGGATAGGACATGTCAAATAGTCCTATTTTTGCTTATTGCATTACTTGAAAACATACGCTTTGACGTATTACTTAAATAACAATGCGAAAATATACAACATCGGCTTATTACTATTTTCTTAATATTTTCCCTTGACGGCTTATTTAATACAAATTGCACCCGTACACTTTGGTACATTCAGTTCGCCAGGGGCTTCATTGTGCCCCATAACACGGTAAGAAAAGTCTGAACACTTTCGACAGTGCGGCACCCCGAACTTATAGCATTATATGCATCAGCTCCGAATCATGTCTTGGGTCAATAGTTGGGTTTGCCCGGCTCCCTTGTTTTGGTGCCTTACGTTCCGCTATATCGGCTAAGGTAGTGCAGGGAGAACTACTGCGATTGTGTCCCGGTTCTTCCGGATGAGCACCTCAGTAGAGAAAGCTGAAAACTGACTGTCATGATGTAGCGAGAGCTGGTCGCTGTTCGAGAGGTCCTAAAATCCTTAAAGATTTTTTCCTCTTCAGGCGAGGAATCGGCCTTGTCCGATTTTGGCGTGTATAGAGCCCCAAGTTCGGCCTTCCGAATACTAGGGGCTTCACTGAAATTTAAAATTGTAGACTTCTATGGCTAAGTGAGAGTGATAAAGCTGCATAGTCCGATTGCCTTGTTCGCTGCGCCAAACATCTCCTTAAGGACCAAAAGTTTGGATAAAGAGTGTTTGGGTTTCCCACGAACACCCCAGTACTAGTTACATGGGGGCGGAAGCGGATGACTGGCCAACTTTCAGAATTTTACAAACGGCTGCACAGAAGGTAATATTTTAAATCAAAAAGCGTTATATAACACACACAAACTCGTTTTCATATTACAGGATGACATGAGTACATTCACTCAAAAATTACATCCTTGGCACATTCATCAGCCACAAGGTGGGCGCCTTTCATAACACCGTCATAATACTTCTCGGGGTGGCGATGCACCTTGCCCTCCGGTGGTCCCTCCTTCACCAGCTTCTTTGCATCCATTTTGGCCCAGTGCACTTTCGCGCGGGTAAAGGCTCGGTGGGCACCCTCAATACAGATGGATCGCTTAATAACTTCAAGCCGCGGACAGGGTTTACCATCCGCTTTATAAGGCCGAAGTAGCTGTCGGGTAGGGGCTCGCCAGGCCACAGCCGTACTATGGAGTCCTTCATGGCCAGTTCGGACGCCTTGTGGAGTTTGACCAATTGCTTCAGTTGGTCACTCAAGGGCATCAACTGTTCGGCCCCGGCATACTGGGACCAGAACAACTTCTCTGTCGAGCTCCCTTCTTCAGTACGGTAGAATGCCGTGGCATCCGATATGCTGCATGGCAGATCTGCGAACGCCCCTGGAGAGCTTGGTATTCGGGTAAGTAAAAGAAATGTCTCCTCCACATGCTTGCTTTGCATAATGAATGCCTTACCCGCTGCTATCTTCTTGGCTGCCTGAATTTCCTGGAGGGCCTTTTGGGCCTCGGCCTTGGCATCTTGCACGCTCTAGAGGGCGTTCGCAAGCTCAGACTCTTGCGTCTTGAAGTCACGCTCCAAGGACTCGAATTTTTTGCCAAAGTCCTGGAGCTCTTGCTATACCTCATTAACCCGAGCCTCCTATTTCTCACGCTCGGTGCACTCCTTGGCCGCCTTGTCTTCGGCCTCGGACAACGCTTTCTTCAGGGCCGCCACTTCGGTCGTGGCCCCTATTAAAATTCATGATGATTCTATTAGCATCCATGATTTTTTCCTTTATATTACATACGGACGGGGTATCACTCACCTTCGTTCTCCTGGAGCTGCCTCTTCATGAGCCCGAGCTCTTCTTCGGCCCGCCTTAGGTCCCGCTTCAGTCCGGCGACCTTCGCAGTGCGGGCGGCAGCGGCCAGCAGCAACGCCTGCTTATTCACATAGAAATTTTCTGTTAAACTCATGCGGATAATAATTGACCCTCCATTTGGCTTTTCTTTCCGAACACGACACAGAGTATCAGGGGCTACTGTCTATAAGGTGATATTTTCTTACACTTTTGTTACTTACCTCAAAGCCTGTTAGGAGGCTAAACAGGCTTCGGTCAATCCACTTTTGGCGGACCGAACCTTCTCAGTCACCGTACTCATAAGAGTACGGTGCTCTTCATCGATGGAAGCGCCACGAAGCACTTCCAGCAAATTATCCGATGCCTCTGGCTGGACAGAGGTCATCGGCACTGATGGCTTGCTCTCCTTAGCGAGGGGCTGCCTACTTGAATCCGGAACCATTGGAGGTTCCGGTGCAGTATCCGGCTGGGAGCCGGACTTGTTGCGGCTCCCATCAGCATAATCCATGGGGATCTTACCCCCCATGTGCCCGGCGTCTAGGATTTCACCTTGGGGCATCTCCAGAACCGTCGTCCCCTGTTTCGGTATCCTCTGGGACAACACATCAGTGTCATCCGCGGGCCATGGGGAGGTGGCCGTCGGGAGTGAATAGCTATTCATCTCCTATTCACTCTAGGACCCATCCGAAGAGGATACCTCGAGGTGGGACTTGGCTGGACTGCACATGCAAGCTCGGCGTTATAACAAACAATGAAGCTAAGATGCATTAAACGTACTGTGGAGTACCGATACTTATGATTTCGCCAGGGGCTTGGCCTTGGGCAACCACTCCTCGTCGCTGTAGGCGGCCGTGGTGGAGTAGTCTGGAAGGGATGCCTTTCCCTTCTTTGGTGTCCTAGCCTCCCCCTGTGGGGCAGCTTTTCTCTTCTTCTCCTCCCCGGTGCATGGAGGGGGGATTTCTTCTTCCTCCCTGCCTTCGTGGGAGGAATCTGCCTCGGCGTCCTCGGACGACGAGTCTATTACGGCCCGAGGCCGGAGACCTTTCCTGGTCCCCGTGGCCGCCTTCTTGGCCTTCTTCTCCGGCACCTCATAAGGCACCGGAACCAGCATCTCTGTCAGGAGCGCGATTGCTGGATCTTCAGGTAGCGGAGCTGGACAGTCGATCCGCTCCGCCGTCGCCACATAGTCCTGTTTGGTCAGCATGGTGCTTAAAATCCTCCCACAAATATACTAGGAAATGTACATCTTGTGATATTTAGAGAGCTTACCGGATTAGCGGGGCGCTTTGCGCTGAGTCCGCGGTCCTTGGAAGTGGGAGGAGGTACTTCGGCGGCTTTGAACATCACCTTCCAGACGTCTTTATGCGTCATGTTGAAGAGCTCTCGCAGCATCTGGTGTTCGGTCAGATCGAACTCCCACATATTGAACGCCCTCTTTGACACTGGAGGATCCGGTGGAAGAGCATGACCTGGACTATGTTGACAAGCTTGATCTTCTTGTCTATCATATTTTTGATGCAGTTTTGGAGTCCGGTCAGCTCCACAGGAACGCCCCAGGCCAAGCCCTTCTTTTCCCAAGAGGTGAGCCGCATGGGGATGCTGGATTGAAATTCGGGGGCCGCCGCCCATTTGGCATCGCGTGGCTCGGTGATTTAGAACCACCCCGATTGCCACCCCTTCACGATCTCCACGAAGGAGCCTTCAAGCCAGGTGACGTTGGGCATCTTGCCCACCATGGCGCCTCCGCACTCCGCTTGATGGCCGCTCACTATCTTCGGCTTCATGTTGAAGATCTTTAGCCACGGGCCAAAGTGGGGCTTGATGCGGAGAAAGTCCTCGCACATGACAATAAATGCCGAGATGTTGAGGACGAAATTTGGGGCCAGATCATGAAAATGTAGCCCATAGTAAAACATGAGCCCACGGACAAATGGGTAAGTGGAAATCCTAGTCCGCGGACGAAATGAGAGAGGAATACTACTCTGTCCCGATATTTCGGAGTGGGGGTGATCTGCCCCTCTGCCGGAAGCCTGTGTGCGATGTTTGCGGCCAGGTATCCGGCCTCCCAAAGCTTAGTAATGTCCTCCTCCATGACGGAGGAGGCCATCCACTTGCCTCCCGCTCCGGGCATGTCGTGAATGGCTTTACGAAGAAGGTGAGAACTTGGGCGCCGGAGCTCAAGGGTGCGAGAATGGATGAGTAAAGGAGGAAGAAGGCATGGGTGAAAATGGGGAATCCTTATCTCTTTATAAAGGCGGTAGAAACTGTGCGCCTCCCCACTTGCGTGTTAAAATCACTTATTTTCCCAGCGCCACGATTGATGGTGCGGTTGGGTTACCCATACCCGTATTGATGAGAATCACGCAATAAGAGGACATGATCTCTGCTTCAACAAGACGTGCCAAGGAAACCGCCTCGCAATGTGTGCGGTAGCTGGTTGTGAAAAACGGTTCGAATAATGACCGGGCCGTGGCGTGATGTCACGCCATGAAAAGTTGTCAGCATATTAGATTTGTGGAATATTGTTCTCTCTACGGTGGTATGTGAAATTTGTTTTGCAGAGCCGGACATGATTCATGTATTCAAAATTTATCTTGGATTATTCAGAGATGGAACCCGCCTTGCAATGCCGAAGACAATCTACACGTTGGACTCATTGTCATTGAAGCCTGGTTCAGGGGCTACTGAGGGAGTCCTGGATTAGGGGGTATTCGGATAGCCGGACTATATACTTTGGCCGGACTGTTGGACTATGAAGATGCAAGATTGAAGACTTCGTCCCATGTCCGGATGGGACTCTCCTTTGCGTGGAAGGCAAGCTTGGCGATTCAGATGTATAGATCTCCTTCTCTGTAACCGACTCTGTGTATCCCTAGCCCCCTCTGGTGTCTATATAAACCGGAGGGTTTAGTCCGTAGGACAACAACAATCATAATCATAGGCTAGCTTCTAGGGTTTAGCCTCTACGATCTCGTGGTAGATCAACTCTTGTAATACTCATATCATCAAGATCAATCAAGCAGGAAGTAGGGTATAACCTTCATCGAGAGGGCCCAAACCTGGGTAAACATGGTGTCCCCAGCCTCCTGTTACCATTAGCCTTAGACGCACAGGTCAGGACCCCTTACCTGAGATCCGCCGGTTTTGACACCGATAGTGGTCTTAACGACCGATGAGCTGTTCGGCTTGAATAGGCCGTTTTGTGCTTCAATCGCTAAAGCCGCCGTGTATTCCTTTGTGTGAAGAGAGCGCTCCATATTTCCACTGACCGTAATGACGCCACATGGTCTAGACATTTTGAGTTTTAGATAAGCATAATGTGGGACTGCATTAAAACGGGCGATGGCCGTTCTTCCGAGTATTTCATGATAGCCGCTTCGGAATGGAGCAATGTCGGATATTAATTCTTCGCTTTGGAAGTTGTCCGGAGAGCCGAACACAACATCCATTGTTAGAGAGCCCGTGTTGCGGGCTTCTATGCCCGGTATAACTCCTTTAAAGGTAGTGCTGCTTGGCTTGATTCTTGACGGGTCTATCCCCATCTTGCGGACAGTGTCCTAATATATCAGATTAAGACTACTATTGCCGTCCATGAGGACTCGAGTGAGGTGGTATCCATCGATTATTGGGTCGAGCACTAGGGCAGCCGAACCCTCGTGACGGATACTAGTCGGATGATCCCTGCAATCAAAGGTGATCAGACAGGCCGACCATGGGTTGAACTTTGGGGCGACGGGCTCGACGGCATAGACATCTCGGAGTGCGTGCTTGCGCTCCCTCTTCGAGATATGAGTGACATAGATCATGTTCACTGTTTTGATCTCCGGTGGAAATTTCTTCTGTCCCCCTGTGTTTGGCTCGCGAGGTTCGTCCTCGTCTTCGCTCTGAGGTACCTTCCCTTTGTTTTCAGCGTTGAGTTTGCCAGCCTGCTTAAAGACCCAACATTCTCTATTGGTGTGATTGGCTGGTTTGTCGGGAGTGCCATGAATTTGGCAGGGCCTGTCTAGAATTTTATCCAGGTTGGATGGACTGTCTTTATTGCCTTTAAATGGCTTCTTCCGTTGACCGGGTTACAGAGAAAGGAATCTACATATCCTAATCGCCAAGATTGCCTTCCACACCAAAGGGAGTCCCATCCGGACATGGGACGAAGTCTTCTTTCTTGAATCTTCATAGTCCAACCGTTCGGCCAAAGTATATAGTCCGGCTGCCCGAGGACCCCTTAGTCCAGGACTCCCTCACCACCCCTAACAGATCAATAGGCTTCACGCCATTCTTCATGGTTTATGGCGTAGAGGCAGTTCTTCCAAGTGATATTTGTCATGACTCGCCCCGTTTGGCGACTTACGTCAAAGCAGATAATGAGAAGGCCCGACAAGATGCTCTAGATGCTTTGGAAGAGGAACGTGATCTCGCGGCGGCTCGATCAACAATTTATCAGCAGGACCTATGTTGCTATCACAGCCATAGAGTCCGAAGCCGTTGAGGGAGTCCTAGATAAGGGGGTATCCGGACAGCCGGATTATACACTTTGGCCGGACTGTTGGACTATGAAGATACAAGATAGAAGACTTCGTCCCGTGTCCGGATGGGACTCTCCTTGGCGTGGAAGGCAAGCTTGGCGATTCGGATGTAGATCTCCTCCTCTGTAAACTGACTCTGTGTAACCCTAGCCCCCTCCGGTGTTTATATAAACCGGAGGGTTTAGTCCATAGGACAGAACAACAATCATACCATAGGCTAGCTTCTAGGGTTTAGCCTCTCTGATCTCTAGGTAGATCAACTCTTGTGATACTCATATCGTCAAGAACAATCAAGCAGGAAGTAGGGTATTACCTCCATCGAGAGGGCTCGAACCTGGGTAAACATCATGTCCCCAACCTCCTGTTACCATTAGTCTTTGATGCACAGTTTGGGACCCCCTACCCGAGATCCGCCGGTTTTGACACCGACATTGGTGCTTTCATTGAGAGTTCCTCTGTGTCGTTGCTGCAAGGCTAGATGGCTTCTCCAACCTTCAATCACGCTATCCTGGGTGAGACTTTTCTCCCCGGACAGATCTTCGTGTTCGATGGCTTCGCACTGCGGGCCAACTCGCTTGGCCATCTGGAGCAAATCGATAGCTACGCCCCTGGCCATCAGGTCAGGTTTGGAAACCTTAACTACACTGCCGACATCCGCGGAGACTTGATCTTCGACGGATTCGGGCCCGTATTAGGAGCACCGAACAATCACGACGTGCATGACCTAGATCTGTAGTCGGACAGTATTCGGAACATCGCACCTGCTACAGCTCCGGACTTCGTTCCAGAGCAGGTCATGCCTT
>NC_041383.1:120618141-120620316 GCF_002162155.2 Triticum dicoccoides
AGGCCGCACGCTCATCGGCGTTGGAGCCGAACACAGACTCCTCTCCTCAGGAAATCTGTACCTCCGGACCCCCGGACTCATCTCCGGTAGTGTGTTCCGGACCGCGCGCGTCCATGCCCATCAAATCTAATTGGGCTCCAGTCATGGAGTTCGCCGCTGCGGATATCTTTCAGCACTCACCCTTTGGAGACGTGCTGGGATCATTAAGGTCTCTATCTTTTTCAGGAGACTCCTGGCCGAACTATGTCCGGCTCGAGTGGGAAGCTGGCGACGAAGAAATTCGTTACCCACCCACCACCCACTTAATAGCCACAATCGATGATTTGACGGACGTGCTTAACTTCGACTCCGAAGACATCAACGGTATAGACGACGATGTGGGAGAAGAATAGGAACCACCGCCCACAGGGCGCTGGACTGCAACCTCTTCATATGATATATATATATGGTGGATACTCCCAAAGAAACCAATGGCAATGAGGCAACAGGAGAGAACCCCTCGGGGAAGAAAGCAAAACATGGGCGTCATCGGCGCCGCTCCAAGCCTCGCCACAACAATACCTGCACTGGAGAAGAAAACCCAGATGGTGCCGAACAGGAATACGATCCTGATCAACCCACCTTCGAGCAAGCCGAATTGGAACACAGGCGGGCTAGCCCAGACGAATAGGCGAGGGACGGATACTTGGAGGACGATAACTATATGCCTCCCTCCAAAGATGAGGTGAGCCTCGTTGACGACGAATTCGGCGTACCAGAGGATCCCATAGAGCAGGAGCGCTTCAAGCGCAGTATTATAGCCACTGCAAGAAGCCTGAAAAATAAGCAGCAGCAGCTCCAAGTGGACCAAGATCTGCTCACAGACAGATGGACCAAAGTCCTGGCGGCCGAGGAATACGGACTCGAACCCCCGAGCAGGGGATACCCAAAGCATAAACCGCTAGAAGAAGAGGCCGAAGAGCCTGAACTTCCAGCACAAGATGAGGCTGACGGGCCACCATGTGGCTGGGATAAAACGGCATGTCAGGCCGGACACCAGCCCGCACCCCCACGTCGGTTCACTATAGCCCGGGGCAATACGCAGGGCCTGCGAGGCATATTGGAAAACAACGCAGGACAACCAAGATCGATATACGGATCATGAGGGCGCGCCACAGCTCAGGACACCTATCGTCACGCCGGATACAATACTGATAAATCCGTCCGGGCAGGACATTACCGACCAGACCTAATCGGACTACGCCGTGACATAGCCTGGCACAGAGGCGCGCACACCCCCTCTGCTTCACTGATGAAGTAATGGAACATGAATTCCCAAAAGGGTTTAAACCCGTCAACATCGAGTCATACGATTGCACAACAGACCCCGCAGTGTGGATCGAGGATTTTCTTTTCCACATCCACATGGCCCGTGGTGATGACCTACATGCCATAAAGTATCTCCCACTCAAGCTTAAAGGGCCAGCCAAACACTGGCTGAATAGCCTACCAGCAAACTCCATTGGCAGTTGGGAAAATCTTGAGGACGCATTCCTCGATAACTTCCAAGGCACCTATGTGCGACCACCGGATGCTGATGACTTAAGTCACATTACCCAACAGCCCGGAGAGTCTGCCAGGAAATTCTGGACTCGGTTCCTAACTAAAAAAACCAAATTGTCGACTGTCTGGACGCCAAGGCCCTGGCGGCCTTTAAGCATAATATCCGTGATGAGTGGCTTGCCCGACACCTCGGCCAAGAAAAACCGAAGACCATGGTGGCACTCACGACACTAATGACCCGCTTTTGCGCGGGTGAGGACAGTTGGCTGGCTCACAGCAACACCGCGGCAGGAAACCCTGGCACTTCACATATCCGTGATAGTAACGGAAAGCCACGGTGTAACAGACACAAGCGAAAAACAATGGCGACAATGCAGAGGTTACGACAGTCAATGCCGGATTCAGCAACTCCAAATCGGGTCAGCGGAAGAAGCCATTCAAAAGAAACAATCCGGATCGTCCAGTCTGGACCGCATACTCGACCGCTCGTGCCAGATTCACGGCACCCCCGATAAACCAGCCAATCACACTAACAGATTGCTGGGTGTTCAAACAGGCCGGCAAGATAAATGCCGAGAACAAGGACAAGGGGCTGCAAAGCAACGATGACGAGGAGCCCTGGCGTCCAACGAT
>NC_041383.1:120620648-120749977 GCF_002162155.2 Triticum dicoccoides
ATGATCTATGCCACTCACATCCCCAAACGGGAGAGAAAATGTGCACTTAAGGACATCTATGCGATGGAGCCAGTCGCCCCAAAATTCAACCCATGGTCATCCTGCCCGATCACCTTTGATCGTAGGGACCATCCCACCAGCATCCGTCACGGCGGCTCAGTCGCATTGGTCCTTGACACAATCATCGACGGATTCCACCTCACGCGCGTCCTCATGGATGGTGGCAGCAGCCTAAACCTGCTTTATCAGGACACAGTGCGCAAAATGGGCATCGATCCGTCATGGATCAAACCCACCAAAACCACCTTCAAAGGTGTAATTCCAGGGGTAGAGGCCCGCTGCACGGGCTCAATAACACTGGAAGTGGTCTTTGGATCTCCGGATAACTTCCAAAGCGAGGAGTTAATCTTCGATATCGTCCCTTTCTGTAGTGGCTACCATGCACTACTTGGACGAACCGCGTTCGCTCGTTTCAATGCGGTACCATACTATGCATATCTCAAGCTCAAGATGCCAAGACCTCGCAGGGTCATAACAGTCAATGGAAACACAGACCACTCCCTCCGTACGGAAGAGCATACTGCAGCCCTCGCGGCAGAAGTACAAAGCAGCCTCCTCCGACAAACAGCCAATTCGGTGACGACATCCCCGAACACCGTCAAGCGAGTCCGGAGTACCCCGCAACAGAACCGTCAGGCACGCCAGGAGCTCGATTAGCAACCCGACCTCCACCCCAGCCCCATTCAAGCGGCGTTAGTGCCACGCGTACACAACTACACGCTCAAGATACCATGGGCATAGGTGGAGGCAAGACGACAATGCGGCCAGAGTGCGGTTCAGCCGCCATGAGGCCCGCATACTTTTTTTCTTTTTTCAGGACCCCACTTTCGGGCAGCCCCTTCAGAGAGATCGGATAACCGGACTCACCACAGAAGGCACACCAAGGAGGCAAGAGGCATTTCACACAAGGGAATACTTAGGTGATCTTCTTCAATGATCGTCATACCTGTTCTTACATACCCGCATGTAGCCTGCCCTTGGATAGGATATGTCAAATAGTCCTATTGTTTCTGCTTAATGCATTAATTGTACACCCACGCTTTGCCGTATTGTCCAAATAAATTGGAAGTAGTACATAGCGTCAGCTTCTTATTAATATCTTCATATTTTTCATTGAATATTTATTCACTATTGCATCCGTACATCTTGGTACACTCAATTTGCCAGGGGCTTCCTATCGAGCCCCATAAAATGACAAGAAAAGCCTGAACACTTTCAATAGTGCGGCACCCGGAACTTATAGCATTATATGCATCAGCTCCAAATCATGTCTTGGGTCAATAGTTGGGTTAGCCCGGCTCCCTTGTTTTGGTACCTTACGTTCCGTTATATCGGCTAAGGTAGTGTAGGGAGAACTACTGCGATTGTGTCCCGGTTCTTCCGGACGAGCACCTCAGTAGAGAAAGCTGAAAACTGACCGTCATGATGCGGCGAGAGCTGGTCTCTGTTTGCTAGGTACTAAAATCCCTAAAGATTTTTTTCCACTTAAGGCGAGGAATCGGCCTTGCCCGATTTAGGCGTGTATAACGCCCCAATTCGGCTTTCCGAATACTAGGGGCTTCGCCGAAATTTAAAATTATAGACTTCTATGGCCAAGTGAGAGTTATAAAGCCGAATAGTCCGATTGCCTGGTTCACTGCGCTAAACACCTCCTTAAAGGACCAAGAATTTGGAAAAAGAGTGTTTAGGTTTTCCACGAACACCCCAGTACTAGTTACAAGGGGGCGGAAGCCGACGACTGGCCTACTTTCAGATTTTGATAAACGGCCGCAGAGAAGGTAATATTTTAAATCAAACAAAGCGTTATATAGCGCAATCAAACTCGTCCTCATATTACACATGGGGTTCTCACCCCCATGTGTCCGGCGCTCAAGATTTTGCGTTGGGGCGTCTCTGGAACCATTGCCTCCTGCTCGGGCATCCTCCGGAACAACACCTCGGTGTCATCCACAGGTCGTGGGGAGGTTGCCGTCGGGAGTGAATTCATCTCTGACTCGTTCTGAGACTCCTCCGAAGAGGATTCCTCGAGATCGGACCCGGCTGGACTGCATATACGTGTTCGGCGTCATTACAAACCATGAGGTCAAAGTCGCACGAAAAATATTATGGAATGCAGATACTTACGACCTCGCCCGGGGCTTGCCCCTGGGCAGCCACTCCTCATCGCTGAAAGAGACGGTAGTTCAGTGATCGGGAAGGGACACTTTTCCCTTCTTTGGCGTCCCACCTCCCCCGATGGGGCGGTCTTCCTTTTCTTCTCCCTCCTAGCACGGGGAGGAGGCATTTCTTCATATTGTCCCCCGTCTTCGGGGGGAGAATCTTCCTCGTTGTCTTCAGATGACGACTCTATCACGACCTTGTGCCGGAGACCTTTTCTGGTCCCCGCGACCACCTTCTTGGACCCTTTGCCCCCCTGTCACATCCCTAGTTCTGGTATGCTCAAGGCTAGCTAGTCATGTGTGCATCATGTTTAAATTTCATTTAATTTTGAAATGAGGATTTGTGAAACCCTCAGCATCATCTCTGGAAATGACCTAGATAAAAATTGCTCCAAAAAGGTCCAAGAAAATGTTCATGTTGCTCTCTGAAAATATTTGACAGAGATAAAAATCAAACCAATATTTTTAGGAGCTCATAAGTATTTATTTTGGGCATTTGGAATTAATGCAGTAAATATTTGCTTTGGATATATATTGTTATATATATACAATATTGTCCAAAAATTATGCTAGTTAATGAGGAGCTCTGGAATAATACCACTAGCACCTGCAAAAAATTGGCATAAGAAATAAAATGATTTAGTATTTTTAAAAAATCAAAACATATGTCAGAAAAATAGAAAAGAAAAATAAAAGGGAGAAGAGACTTACCTGGCGCTTAGCTCCTGTGCTGGCCCAGCACTGTGCGGCCTGGCTAGCCCAGCTGGCCAGCCCGGCCTGCCTGTCCCCTCTTCCCTGTCGTCTTCCTCCCGCCAGAAGGACGGGCGCGTGCCCGACACGCGCACCGCCGCGCCGCGCCACCTCCTCCCTCCCTGCCTGCCTGTCCTCCCCCTCGTCGCTCTGGATGACCCGAACGACGCCACGCGCCGCCCCACATCGCTCTCACTCTCCCTCGCTCTTCCTCCTTCCCTGGTTCTCTCTCTCCCAACCGCCGAACGCGGCCGTCGCCACCGCTCGCCGTTGCCGTAGCCACCGCCGTAGCCTCGCCTGTCCGACAAGTCCAACAGCTCCGCCACATCGCCCTCGTCCTCTACGCCAAGCCGCGAGACGCGGGAAGCCCTGGAGAGCCGCCATCGTCGCCTTCTTCACCTCCGGTCGCCGGAGATCGTCCTCGCCGCCACGCCGCCATCCGGCCTTCCCCGAGATCGCTGACAACGCCATCGAGACCTCTGTGAGCCCTGCCGTCGACCCCCCCTACTCCCCTGCTCTTCTGCGCCCTCCAGCCCCTCTATCGCTTGAGCTGATCTCCGGTCGCCGCCGCGAGCTCTGCTCCGATGAGCTCCGGCCACCGTGCGACCTCCCGTCGCCTCCGCTGGATGCGGACGAGCCCGCGCTACGCCCCGGTGCTCTTAGCCGCCGCCCCCGTGCACCGCAGCGCTGTGCCCTCCCTTGGCCGAACTCCGGCCGCCGCGGCCGAGCTCCTCGTTGTCGCATCCGGCCACCCCAGGCCCGGCTGGAACCACCGCCTGACGCGCGCTGGTCTGGGCTCTCGAACGAGCCCAGCCACGCTGCGAACGGGGCACCGTAGCCCGTTTCCGCGGCGCTCCGCCGTTTCGGTCCTCGCCGGCGGCTTAACGCTGGTGGGGTTTGACCGCCTTGACCGCGCCGGCCTGTCAGGTGGGTCCGGCTCGTCAGGTGATTAGCTTAAGCTAATCACCACCTAATCTAACCCCCTGACACTGACAGTGGGCCCCGGCGCCCTAATCTTTTAATTACGCTTAAACTAACCCCCCTGTTTAACCCGTGTCACTGACGTGTGGACCCCACACGTCAGGTTTGACCAGTCAGTGTTGTTGACTTGCTGACGCAAGCATGACGCAGTGCTGACGCAATTATTTATTTTCTGGATTTAAATTAATCAGGAAATTCCAGAAAATGATTCAAACTTCAAAAAATCATAGAAATTCAAGCGTAACTCATATTGAAATAATTTATATATGAAAAATTATCAGAAAAATGCAATCTTTCCATATGTACCAGTTTCATGCATGAAAAACCAACCTAAACCTGCTGAATAGGTGAAAACATATAAATGGCAGTTATAAGGGCTTAATTTGGAGATGCATTTGAATTTTTGGTTCAAATGGACTCCATCCAGATAACAGCTAGTTGCATTAGCTCAAACAACATCACATCTACATGCCATGTTCATGCATCATATTGTTGCATATGCTTGTGTATTGATTGTCGACACCGTTCCTTCTTGATAGGTCCTGCTCCGGAGACCGTTCCAGAGTACCTGTCTGAGGAGCAGTGCCTTCCTTGTTGATATACCAGGCAAGCAAACCCCCTTGTTCATTCCGATACAATCCTACTCTCTCGCTCCTACTCTTAGTTATTGCATTAGGACAACAACAATTCAATTGCTACTTTGTGCTGCGGTAGTTGAACCCATTCCTCTGCATGACCTGTCATTGCCATAGTAAATTGTTGAAACCCACTAGCATGTGTAGGAGTTGATTGAGCCATGTTGTGTTCCTACCATGCTATGCCTGCTATTGCTTAGAGTTGTGTCAGGTCTGATTAATTGGGAATGAATTGGAGTGTTACGATATGTTCTGATGCTGAGAGTTAAGCGTGTGAACACGATTTGGTAAAGGTAGCGGTGAGAGGCCATGCAGGAGTACATGGTGGGTTGTCTCACTGGAACCGTCCTTAAGCACTGAGTTCTATGTATGTTGTCCAATGACTCGATACTACCACACATTGGGTTCCGGTAACTCGGCCCCTCTCGACTTATTAACCAACTTGGTCTCTGTCCAGGAGTCGCAACTAGTTTCTGGTGTTTGTAGGTAGTGTTAGTAGTCTATCAAGTGGCACCCGGCCAGGTGGGCTTGGGACAGACTAGGCACAAGTGGCACGGTGTACCAAGCGTAGATCCATCCGGCGAGGTGGGCTTGGGAACCCTGCTCACATCATTTGGGGCCGTGAGCGACACCCCGGCCGGATCTCCTTACGGATGGAACCCGAATAGGCGATAAACCTCGACTAGAGTCTTGTGTGGTTAGTCAGGTCGTGGCCGACTCCCTCGCCAGGCTTCCGCTTGAAGGTTGCCGAGATACATGATGTGTACATGGCGGTAAGTGGCGAGAGCGTGTGTGAAGAAGTACACCCCTGCAGGGTTAACATGATCTATTCGAATAGCCGGGTTCGCGGTTATGGACTTCTTGGATGCTTACATGGTACATAGACAACTTGAAGTGGATACTATAAAATGCTCAAGACAAGTGTGAGTGCTATGGATGGCCTTCTCGTAGGGAGATGGGGATGAATCAATAGTAGTGTATTGTGTTGTGACTAGTGGACTCGTGTGCGCCATATCACCTCAAAGAAGTTCTGGTAGTCGTAGAACAGGATAGCCACAGAGTCAAAGCTGGCTTGCTGCAACTAAACCCCACATTACCCTCTTAATACAAATGCATGTATGTTAGGATCTGATGTAAGTCTTGCTGAGTACCTTTGTACTCATGTTGCTTTATTTATGTTTTTGCAGCGGAGACTTCGGTCTTACTAGTGTTCTCGTGGACTTCGACAAGTAGCTTGTACCTCAGCTACGATCTTGATCGGATATTGTAGTTAGTCAGGCTCTTTAGCCTTTTTCATTTGTAGATGTCTGTACCCAGACATGTAATGCTTCCGCTTGTTGCTTGTTTGCTCTGAATGTTAGGTCATGTGACCCCTGTTTGTAATTAAAGCTATGATGGCTCTTCCGAGTCTTTATCTATATGAGTTGTTGAGTTATGCTGTGATGCCATGTTGTACAACACATACTTGCATGTTATGCGTACGTGTAACGTGTATTGCTATGTGTGGGATCTGACTATCTAGTTGTTTATCCTTAGTAGCCTCTCTTACCGGGAAATGTCTCCTAGTGCTTCCACTGAGCCCTGGTAGCTTGTTACTGCTCCAGAACACTTAGGCTGGCTGGCATGTGTCCTTCTTAGTTCCTGTGTCTGTCCCTTCGGGGAAATGTCACGCGGTGTCTACCAGAGTCCTGTTAGCCTGCTACAGCCCGGTTTACTGGAGTCCTGCTAACCCAGTTGCTACAGCCCGGATTCACTCGCTGATGACCGACACGTTCGATGCTGGGTCATGTATGCCTGTCCCTGTAAGTTAGTGCCACTTTGGGTTCACGACTAGCCATGTCAGCCCGGGTTCTTTGTCATATGGATGCTAGCGACACTATCATATACGTGTGCCAAAAGGCGCAAATGGTCCCGGGCATGGTAAGGCGACACCCGTGGGAATACCGTGCGTGAGGCCGCAAAGTGATATGAGGTGTTACATGCTAGATCGGTGTGGCACAGAATCGGGGTCCTGACACCCCCTCAGTTGAGGCAGCCTTCTTCTTCGTTTCCTCCCCTTCGTGGGAGGAGTGCGCCTCGTCATCTTCTGGCGAGGCTTCTGTTGTAGCTTCGCGCCGGAGACCCTTCCGGGTCCCTGCGGCCTTCTTTTCGTCCTTTTTCTCCGGCACCTTGTAAGGCGCGGGAACCAGCATCTCCGCTAGGAGTGCACCTACTGGGTCCTCATGCAATGGAGCCGGACAGTTAATCCGCTCCGCCGTCTCCACCCAATCCTGTTCGGTCAGCATAGTGACCTAAGAATCCTCCCACAAATGTACTAGGAAGGAAACATCTTGTAATAACCAGAGGACTTACCGGACTGGCGAGGCGGCTTATGCTGAGCCCCTGGTCCTCGGAAAGGGGAGGAGGAACTTTGCCGGTCTTGAACAGCACCTTCTAGATTTCTTTGTGCATTGTATCAAAGAGCTCTAGCAGCATCTGGTGTTCGGCCGGGTCGAACTCCCACATATCAAATGCCCGTCTTTGACACGGGAGAATCCAGCGAATGAGCATGACCTGGACCACGTTGACAAGCTTGATTTTATTGTCCCTCATAATTTTGATGCAGGTCTCGAGTCCGGTCAGCTCCGTGGGTTCGCCCCAGGCCAGACCCTTCTTCTCCCAGGAAGTGAGCCGCATGGGGATTCTGGATCTAAATTTGGGGGCTACCACCCAGTTGGCGTTGCGCGGCTCGGTGATATAGAACCACCCTGATTGCCACCCCTTTATGGTCTCCACGAAGGAGCCATCTAGCCATGTAACATTGGGCATTTTGCCCACCATGGCACCTCCGCACTCCGCCTGTTGGCCACTCACGATCTTCGGCTTCACGCAGAAGATTTTCAACCACATGCCGAAGTAAGGCTTGATGCGGAGGAAGGCCTCACACACGACGATGAACACCGAGATGTTGAGGATGAAGTTCGGGGCCAGATCGTGAAAATCTAACCCGTAGTAGTACATAAGCCCACGGATGAACGGGTGGAGTGGAAATCCTAGTCCGCGGATGAAATGGGGGAGAAATACTACTCTCTCCCGAGACTTCGGAGTGAGGGTAATCCGTCCATCTGTCGGAAGCCTGTGCATGATACTCTCGGCCAGGTATCCGGCCTCCCGAAGCTTGGTGATGTTATCCTCTATGACAGAGGAGTCCATCCACTTGCCTCCCGCTCCGGACATGATGCATTCCTACGGAGAAGGTGAGAACTTGGGCGCTAGAGCTCAAGGGTGCGAGAACAGATGAGCAAAGGAGGAAGAAGGCGTGGGTTAAAACGGGAGATCTCCATCCCTTTATAAAGGCAATATAGAATGTACGCCTTCCCGCTTGCCTCTTGAAATCTCTTATCTTTCCAAGCGCCTCGATTGATGGCGCTGGTTGGGTTACCCATACCCGTATTGAAGGAGATCCCGCGATAAGAAGACACGATCTCTGCTTTGACAAGACATGCCAAAGAAACCGCCTCGCGATGTGTGTGGGAACAGGTTGTGAAAACGGTTCGAATAAGTTACCGAGCCGTGGCGTGATGTCACACAGTGAAGAATTGTCAGCAGATCAGATTTGTGGATTATTATTCTCTCTACGATGGTATATGGAATTTATCTTGCAGAGCCGGACATGGTTCTTGTGTTCGGAATTTATTTTGAAGTATTCGGAGATGGAACCCGCCTCGCAATGCCGAAGACAATCTACGCGCCAGACTCATCGTCATTGAAGCCTGATTCAGGGGCTACTGAGGGAGTCCTGGATAAGGGGGTATCCGGACAGCCGGATTATACACTTTGGCCGGACTGTTGGACTATGAAGATACATGATAGAAGACTTTATCCCGTGTCCAGATGGGACTCTCCTTGGCGTGGAAGTCAAGCTTGGTGATTCGGATGTAGATCTCCTCCTCTGTAAACCGACTCTGTGTAACCCTAGCCCCCTCCGGTGTCTATATAAACTGGAGGGTTTAGTCTGCAGGACAGAACAACAATCATACCATAAGCTAGCTTCAAGGGTTTAGCCTCTCTGATCTCGTGGTAGATCAACTCTTGTAATACTCATATCGTCAAGATCAATCAAGCAAGAAGGAGGGTATTACCTCCATCAAGAGGGCCTGAACCTGGGTAAACATCGTGTCCCCAGCCTCCTGTTACCATTAGTCTTTGATGCACAGTTCGGGACACCCTACCCGAGATCCGCCGGTTTTGACACCGACAACCATACTTTCCAGGAGGACGAGTTAGTGCTCCGTTTGATTCACGATCAGACAGACATGTGTAAGCTTTCACCTCCTTGGGAAGGGCCTTTTGTGGTTAGCAAAAATCTCAACAATGGGTCATATTATCTCATTGATATACGTGAGCACAATAAGTCACGTACCTCTAAAGAGGAGACCAACAAGCCTAGGAATATTGCTCACCTTCGGCCTTATGTACACTTGAGCCACCGACTTCAATCATTGTACATACATATCTTGTATATATCTTTTATGATCAAATATAATAAAGTCGACATCCTGAAACTCGAGGCCTCTGTCGTTTCATCTCATATATTGTGCATGCATCTTTTATTTGTTGATCATAGGTCACTTGGGGGCTCCCAACTCATCGAGTTTAGCTTTCTCACCCTCTTGAACCAGCAAAAATGCCACCATATACTGGTTAAACCTGCCTGTCTGCAGGATGCTACTCCGAAAAGGTGACCGACCGTACTCTTTATAGTCAATCTTCATGACCCTGAACTTGTCAAGGTTAAACGCCGACTTAAGTCACGTGAGAGCCGGTTTTCAGAAAGCGAGGATAAACCAGGGCTATCATGCCAGATTCATTGAAGCAAGACTTGAGCCTTGAAAGCCAGTCTTTTTGTCAAGCCTCGAAAGCCAACTTATAATATATTCAGTATATATGTTGTTCTTGTTCTTCTGGTTTAACAGAAGTTTTTTGTTCATTAGTCACCTTAATGCAATGACTATAAGTCTACGGGTCAAAAGATATCCAGCTGACTTGTGATAAGATTGAGCCTTTTACGACTAAGAGTCGCCGTGTTATCAACTCACCATTATTTTTCAAGAATTTATTATGACTTTAAGTTGCCAGTGCATGACTCATCGGGTTATTTCACATCAATTATAATTTGGTTGAATTTTGCAGATATCAGAAGAATCTGCCCTTTTGGGTTGCTATAGGCGACTTATCAAATACGGACACAAGTAGTAACTGTATGATTTTCAAACATAAGACGCCCAAAGTGGGTCAAAGAGGCACGGAGATAATTATTTGCAGAAATATTAAACATGCACGAAGGCACGATGAGAGCAACCAAGTGTTTCAGCTCCGCCTATTACATGGCTATAGATTGAGCCCAGAAATATTCAAAGTTTTTTGGTAGATTCTAAACTACTTTTACAAGCCGACTTGTGTGACGTTCGGGTTGGCTTCCTGATGATCTCCCGCCATTGATGCCTCCGGGTTATCTTGCGCCAGGTATTCCGCATCTTGGATCTGAAGGTTTTCCAGATCCCAGTTGATACCCGTTAAGGCTTGGAAGACGACTTCATCATTCAAGATAGGGGATGGGTCAACATCAGGGGCAAAAATGTGCTTACGCCTTTGAGGAGTCAAGTTCACACGTTCAAATGTTAGCGGTTGAACTCGTGTGTTGTTGCTGTCGTAAGCCGCCAGATATTTCTTTAGATCTGCATCTTCCACAAGTTGACTCGCCAGCACTCAAGTCTTTTTCACCCAAAGGGCATAACCGGCGACTAAAAATTATGTCCCTTCATCTTTGTATTGAGGGAACCCGGTAACCGTCTCTAAAGGATCTAACTCGGAAGCATAAGCAATAGACCGACTCAAGGACATCATGGCACCAATTCGGATGGCCGACCTCTTTAATTCTTCAACTTGCTTCGGCATAGTGGCAAGGCGCTTTAGTACGTATTTGATGAACGATACTGGCTCTCTTACACCCATAACAACTCTGATGGTTAAAAGACTCCCAACATATAGTTGTTCCGCTAAGGAATAGAAAGCTTTCAGCTTCGTTACACTATTGTCTGGGAGGTTGCAAGTTCTATTGCCTGCAAGCAGTGAATAAGTTTCCAGGCGGGTTATCTTCATAAAAGTTATATGGTGAAATATTAATTCAGGAGACGGCTTACCAAATATGGCCTGGGCCATGTGGGCGATATGTCATCGTAACCCGACCAACTCTTCAGCAACCAGTGCCAATTGGCTTTCAACGCCTTCTGCACGTTTGAGAAGGGTGGCCTTCTCAGTTTCAAAGGATTGCTTCTTTTTTCAAAGCCTGCCTTAATTTTCTCTAGCTCTTCTAACGAAGACAGCAGGCTTGATTTAGCATTGGCTCGTAGAGCTTGTTCAGATTCCAGATTTTTTGATAAGCCGGTCAATTTTATGTCAGCTGAGCTCAAAGCTTCCTGCACATTGAATAAGACGGGCTAACAGACAATGTTAAAGTCCCAAGCATGTTGCAAGCAACATAATTGGCACTTGGGGGCTAATGCATGTCATTTTTCTTTTACTTGAGAAGATCCGACTCAGTTCAAATAAGTCGGCCCTTGGGGGCTACAGGTCAAATTTTCAAAAGGATAACTATACTGGAATGACCCAGTTCATCTCATGCAAGATAAGCCGACCCTTGGGGGCTACATGATGTTTATTTTTCATAAGACATATTTGAAGTATTGGCTCATCCTCTAAAGGATAAACCGGTCCTTGGGGGTTACCTTACCAAGATTTTCAGATTTTAATCTAAGTCTTAAACATACTCAAGTCTTCATATATTTAAGACTTGGGGGCTACATGAGGGTATAAATAAGAATGGCGATTTGGCTAAGTTTACCTCATACTTCCTTTTCATCATGCTGACCATACTGGCTTCTAGCTCCCGGATCGTGGAAAGGCGGCTTAGATAGCCGGTGTGCAGCTCGTCAACGCTGAAATCTTCATAGCTGGGCAATTCAAGTTTGTTTTTCCCTTTTCAGATGAGGGTGCTTCTTCCTTGGCAATAGTCTTGGCCAACACATTGGAAGTTTCTGGAGGCTTATGAGCCGCCCCAATAATGGCAACTTCATCATCATTCTTCTCAGCAAGAGCATTTTTAGTTGCCTTAGCAGGACTCGAGGCTGTGATAGAATCTGGCGGGTTAAGACCAGCCACCGGGTCTGTCTCAACATCCGTCACCTCAGTATCAACTGGTTGATACGTCTCCGTCGTATCTATAATTTTTGATTGTTTCACGCCAATATTCTACAACTTTCATATACTTTTTGGCAACTTTTTATACTACTAGTAGAACACCCGTGCGTTGCCACGGGCTTTTTCCTTTCCTAATTTTACATATATAAATATAATGCATATAGCTCAGGCAGGTGGAAGCCCACCGTAGTACCCCATCCAAATAATAAACATATAACTCACTACCCAAATTCCACATGTATATAAAAATTGAAATCCAGTCCACTTTCAATGTAATTCAACAATGTATACAAAGAGATCGATGATAATTATATGTTACAAACTAAGACATACTTGATGCGTTTGAGATATTCATGAACAACAACATCAGGAAAGTTGTTCGCTTCATTCACATGGTGATCATATTGCTTGCTTGGGTCATATCCAATGGTACAAGGAATTTTCCCATGGGAGAGCTTGATTTCTCGCGTTCCCATACTCATACAGTTTTTACAACAATCTCCCGAAGCTTACCAAGATCAAGTGGGTTCTGTGCATGAAAGGAGATAATCAGATGGAATCAAAAATCCTGCTTCATTCAAGACAAATTAACTATGCTTGAGTTTATTGTTTTCAAAACAATAGATGTATAGTCTCATAGTAAAACTTATAACTAACATAAAACCTTTGCTAACCTCGACATCATGAGATGTGTCACCAAATCACATAATGGGGGAATTACTTTGTTAAGGATTATTCATAACAATACTATAACTTGTTGACATTATCAATAGGTGCTGGATAAGCTAGGCAACACCAGGTGCATCATATGTCTAGCTAATTCATCTGTGAAGCATAATATGTTGAGAAAAAGGGGGAATATAGTTCATCTCTTGTGCTTAAAATAAAGAAACCGGGAATCGTATAATGAATATTTGGGACTACATCCCCCCTTTTTCCTCAGGTTAGTCCCAAATATTTATGTTAGTTATAAGTTCTCGCAAATGTCTTTCTACCCAAAAGACTTCACCCCTTCCACATGGATCCATACCACACGGTTTTAATTCCCTCCACGGCTCCATGTTTGATAAGATGCGGGTTTCATCACCAATTACCCTAGAAAAAAAGAATGAAAGCAAAACTTGTTAGAATTCAACTCATTGCTTATTAGAGGCTTAGAGAGGTCGTGAGTTGAAAGTCACCTATATACCATAAACCAAGATTTTTTCAGATTTTCCTTTACCCATAAATGTTGTAGTAGGTAAGTCAATAATGATACAATCAATGGAAGTAACTATAAAATACAAAGCAAACCTTATCTACTGACCTTTTTGCTAAAAAATAATTCAAAAGTATTTATCCGTATTCTGCAAGCAAAACAACATCTTTTTAGGAACATTGTGTTGTTCAGCTTTTGAAATGCTAGAATTCTGACATTCTAAGATTTTGAAGCAAAACTTATTGGACTGTAAAGTGACAACTGACAACATGGCGATCAACACAATGGTTCAGATGCCCAACAACATCATTAGTGATTTTTAGAAATAATGAATCAGGAAGTTAGGAGAATCATAAGCATGGAGAAAAAGCGGTTACCTTTGGGGCTCGCGTTTCTGGGGAGACACTCGCACCATCGAATTGAAATACCGGTGAACTGTGAAAATTAATTTGATCGGCTTGGTCAAGAGCCCTATGATAAAAGAGACGCGTCCGATGGAGCCGAACATGACCTCCAGGTCGACCGCGGACATGCCCTCCCCCCGCTTGCCGACGTCCAACATGGAACTATCTGCAAACTAATTTGAAATGCAACAGTCATATAATAGTACCTATGAGGCCATGATGTAGGATACATGAGGAAACTGACTATGATTTACTTTCATAATCTACTGACAGTGGAGTCCAAATAGTGAACACGGCCTTTTAAACATGCTTCCTGAACGTGTTAAATGCATCTAACAAAAAGCAAAGACACATGTTAGCATGAATTCTTGAGAAGATTGTTAGTAGGATTTAAGCAAGGTGCACCATCAATTCATAAATAGTACTCGGATGCCTCATGCCTGCTAAAATTAAATCAGACCAAGAGATCATCTAACAAAAATCTATGAACATTACACCTTTTCATCATTTGCCAATGCAATTCTTTAAAACCAAATCAACAATATATGATATAAAATAGTAATAGGCTACTGCTTTTGTGCTGTAGTTAATTTAGCTGATTGTTTCTATAGGGGGCAAGTGCAAAAGATACGTACCTAATACTACAAATGACAAGACACGTCTTGTTCACTATTTTAGCTTTTGGACGAGCGCCACAGAGATAGCCTCGTCGTTCATGGGGAGAACCATTCTCGCAAGGAATGAAAAGACTCAAGGCTCTACAATGGCGATGGGTCCTAGTGCTAAATATGTGAAGCCCTAATCACGGAGTGGCGAGTTTTGAATGCGATGCAGAAATCTCGCGACTACTGGTGTGGAGGCGGCAGATCTGCCTGCCGTGCCGCTACCATCGGCCGTACTATGACCTCATCGGATTCGAGGGGAGTGAGCGGTCAAGATAGTACGCACCTATACGCGTAAAACTATGCGGAGTACATCCTCCAAAACGGCACATAGCAACCGGCCGAGCCGCTGCCAAGCTCTCATTCCACGCTCCTAGTTGCCGCATATTGGTCGGCTGTCCCACCATCATTGGTTCATCTTCCCCACATCCTTCAAATCACCACTGCCGAGTTCCCCAACCACAAGGCACCTATTAGAGAATAATCGATGGGGAAGGCGGCGACCTTCGTGGAAGATGGCAGATAACCCTCAAGTATGTGGGATCGCAACAATTTTCGAGGGTAGAGTATTCAATCCCAAATTTTTAGATTCGACACAAGGGGAGCCAAAGAATACTTGCAAGTATTAGCAGTTGAGTTATCAAATCAACCACACTTGGAGATTAATTATCTGCAGCAAAGTGATCAGTAGCAAGTAGTATGATAGTTTTGATAGTAGTAGCAACAGTAATAGTAATAGTAACAGTAGTAACTTAGCAAGATCAATATGCAGGAAAATTGTAGGCATTGGATTAGCGATTCGTTGGATGATATCCATCACGAGACTGTCATAACCTAGGACGATACAGCACTAGCTCCAGTTCATAAATATAACATAGGCATGTATTTCGTAAATAGTCATACATGCTTATGGAAAGAACTTGCATGACATCTTTTGTCCTACCCTCCCATGGTAGCGGGGTCCTACTGGAAACTAAGGGATATTAAGGCCTCCTTTTAATAGAGAACTGGAACAAAGCATTATCACACGGTGAAATACATGAACTCCTCAAACTACGGTCATCACCGGGAGTGGTCCCGACTATTGTCACTCCAGGGTTGTCAGATCATAACACGCAGTAGGTGACTATAACTTGCAAGATTAGATCTAGAACATAGAAATAATGGTGATAACATAAATGGTTCAGATCTGAAATCATGGCACCCAGGCCCAAAGTGACAAGCATTAAGCATGGCAAAGTCATGGCAACATCAATCTCAGAACATAATGGCTACTAGGGATCAAGCCCTAACAAAACTAACTCGATTGGATGATGAATCTCATCCAACTCCTCACCGACTAGCGAGCCTACGAAGGAATTACTCACTCCCGGTGGGGAGCATCATGGAATTGGCAATGGAGAAGGCTTGGTGATGACGAAAATTGAAGATCCCCCTCTCCAGAGCCCCAAAGGGACTCCAGATCTGGCCTCCCGATGAAGAACAGGAGACGGAGGTGGCTCCGTCTCATGAAACGCGATAATTCTTTCTCCCTGATTTTTTCTGGAAAAATATGATTTTATAGCGTCGGTTTCAGGGTCTGCGGGGCTACTAGGTGGGGACAACCCACCTGGCCGCGCCTGGAGGGGGTGGCGCACCCTGGTGGGTTGTGCCCACCCAGCTGCCCCCCTCCGGTGGTTCTTGGATCCAGAAATTATCTTTTATTGTATAAATAATCCTCACAAAGTTTCATTCCATTCTGGCGACTTTTATTTCTGCACAAAAGCAACACCATGGTAGTTCTGCTAAAAACAGCGTCAGTCCGAGTTAGTTTTATTCAAATCATGCAAATTAGAGTCCAAAACAGGAGGAAAAGCATTAGGAAAAGTAGACACAGCGGAGGCGTATCAACTCCCCCAAGCTTAAATCTTTGCTTGTCCTCAAGCAATTCAGTTGATAAACTGAAATTGGAAGAGAAAAACTTTTACGAACTCGTTTCGTCTTGATTCCATAAATAATCTTAAACAACACCCAGGTTTTCAGCAAAGATTATAACTAACCATGTCGACAATAACTCTTAAAAATTATATTAACTCATATCAATGACATAATCAACTAGCGAGCAATAATGACACATCTCAAACAACAACACGTTGTCAAAACAACCATGATACAATATGACAATAGTGGTATCTCGCTAGCCCTTTCTGAGACCACAAAACATAAATGCAGAGCACCCCTAAAGTTCAAGCAACGACTAAACATTGTAATTCATGGTAGAAAAGATCCAGTCATGATGCACCCAACATTAGCTACACATAATGCATAAGCATGACAACAGTGCTCTCAGGTTCTGGCGCTTATTTGAGAAGGTGATGACACAACATAAAAGTAAATAGACAGTCTCTTCGCAAAGGGAAGCAGTGATTTGCAGAGGTGCCATAGCTCAAGTTTCTAAAAGTGAGGTAAATGAAATTTTGAGACATGCACCTTCTTGTTTACTTCGCGACCATCAGTTATCAATATCTTGCATGCTAAACACATTAGTAGCGGTTCCCAAGTGATAAAGTAAAGGTTATTGCTCCATAGGAGTTTTTGTTTGATTATTTATAAGTTCTTTTTACAATTGGTACTGGGAATCCCTATTACCGCCCCTTTCTCGTGCAATGGTGAGTGAATAAACACTCATCCTGAGAATAACTCGCTTAGCATGGAAGATATGGACTACCTTCTATCGCTCTATGAACAATCCATGCACACAAAAAGGATATGTATTTGAAGTTTTTAGAGGTGACACATGCAAATTTTCTTTCGGACGGCAGGGTAATACCGCATATAGGTAGGTATGATGGACTCATCTGGAATAACATGGATTTCAGGTTTTTGATGCATAAGTAGAATTCTCACTTAGTACAAGTGAAGGCTAGCAAATAGGTTGAGAAGCGGCCAGCTAGAGAGCAACAACGGTCATGAACATGCATTATGCATAAGTAACATTGGATACTAGCATGAGTAGGATATGAACACCATGGACATAAATATCATAAAAGCTATGTTGGTTTTGATTCAACTACATGCATGAATATGTGCCAAGCCAAGCCACTCGAACATTCAGAGGAGGATACCATATCATCATACTACAGCACAATCATTTTAACGCAATGTTGACATCCAAGATAAATCATTATCCACTCCTAGCGACTCATGCATGGCATGAGAAACTATAATCTCTAGCTAAATGTCATTGCAAACATGTTTGATCATAATACCATGGATACTAGGTTAAACATATTTACAAAAACAGAACAAGTCGAGTTCACACCCATTTCTCTCTGCCACGACCAGATATCGTCATTATTGCCTTTCACTTGCACGACCGAATGATTTGAAAATAATAATAGTGCAAGAGTGCCGTGGACTAAGCTGGAATCTGCAAACATTTTATTCAAAAGGAGAAGACAAGGTAATATGGACTCTTTATCAGATTAACAATAATGCATATGAGAGCCATTCAACATTTTCATCATGGTCTTCTCCTCAGTATGACTCAATAAAAAGAAAAGAAATTCATAGAAACACACTGAAATATTTTTGGAGTTTTTTGCTTTTCGCAAACAAGCAAACAAAAGGGAAAAACAAAAATGAGAAAAATTATTTACACGGGAAAGCTCCCAACAAGTAAAACAAGAACAAGGAAATCTTTTTGGATTTTCTTTTTAAATACTGCAACTAACTACACTAGAAAGAAAAATCAAAAAGAAGCATGAAATATTTTTGTATTTTCTCAAAGTTTTTCAAACACACAAGAAGAAGGCGAGAAAATAAATCTAGCATGGATAATACAATCAAAAAGTGTGCATACCGACAACTGTAATGAAATGTGTGAACATGAAAGTAATGTTGGTGGAAATACGTACTCCCCCAAGCTTAGGCTTTTGGCCTAACTTGGTCTAAGGCCACTGATAGAAGCCATGAGGTCCAATGTTGAAGTGCTGGGGAGCGGGCACCTGAGGGTCCCACTGCTGAGGCTCCTCCTGTGCTGCAGCCAGGTTGTTCCGGTAGGCGATAATGTCCTTAGGCATAATCCTATATCTGCCCCTAGCAATAGGATCAAACAAAGCAGGTGCAAGCAATGGAATAATATCACGAGCGTCCACACTGAAAACCAGGTTATAAGGAACAAGAATGTCAGGGTAATCAACAACAATAAATTTGTGGCGTTCCATAGCCTCACGGTCTAGGTAAACCTTGGGCAAAGGGTAATCATGCTGGCGTATCTGAACGTTAAAGTGAGCCGCCAAGCGAGTAGCGTAAATGCCACCATGTATTTTGCCCTTGGATCTGTTAATGTGAAGGCGACATGCCACAATAGCTCTGAAGCTATAAGTGGTGTCGCCGTAAAGTGCACGACGTAAAACAGCGAAGTCCGGGGCACTGAGTGCACCCACCTTCTCTCTAGCAAGCAAACACTTTGCAATGAATAGAGCAAAATAATGTACAGCAGAAAACTGTAAGCTAGTAGCGGTGACACCTGATATCCCTCTCTCATCCCCCACCGTCAGAGTATGGTAAAAACCGTAAAACTCTGCGGGCCTAGTGTTGGTGTCAAAAGCGGCATATCTCTGGTAGCACTACAAGAAATATGTCAACTTGTGACCTTCTATCAGTGACCCTGGAAGAATTGTTCATAGATCTATGACCATTTCAGACCAATTGGTCAAAAGCTATTCGGGGGGCTCCAAACCCTAAACCATTGCGACCATTTTGGTCAGAAAGGTCGTAATTTCCTTACACGAAATGGTCACAAAGCAAACAGTGCTAGTCCGCTGCCTTATTTCTAGTTGTTAATGACCAGTATAGATGGTCATAGCCTTGTAGATTGTGGTGGGTTGTGATGACTAGGTGCCATCTCATCAGTTTTTCCTATGTGTCATGTCCATGTGGCAGTTTTTGCCGTAGGTTGTGAAGCAACCTATATTTGTGTTATTCCAAAAATTCCCAAAAAATTCTCATAAATGTTTTGGATCATATCTTCATCAAATATGTCAAAAACATTCCTTGCCTAGTTCAAAAATAATTCGAAAATATTCATTTTCCTATTCTATTCAGAGCAGCACTTTGTGAAGGGAGTACCACTTTGGCATTTCCAAATGGTATCCATTTTCTACAGTGCTTTCCTATGCCCAAATAACCATCCTCCACCAAATGCCAGCTCAATCCATTCATTATTTTGAGCCCAGCTTCAACATTCGTATTTATGTCCATTGTGGTACTTTGTAAAGCAAGTACCACCTAGGCTCCTCCTTTTGAGGTGAAAATTGGTGAAGACGGTCTTCTTAGTAACTGATCATCCTCAGCCAAAACTCACGCCCATTAGCCATGTGCATTTCTCGTACCGCAAATCAAACACTTGGCTGCTTATTCATGTTTGAGCATCGATCGGTCTCCTCGTGAGAATCTTATGTTGTGATTTTCTTCCTAGCACCTACCTGGGGAGTGCCCAACCCACTATACATGCCTAGGCCGCCCAGAACTCATGGCAACGCCACGGTCACGCGGTGACCACGCGGCGGGCATGCGAGCTTACGCGCTCTAGAGTTGGGGCCCTCGGCCACCATCCAAACCTCGATGTCTCGCCATCAAACCATGTATTTCGGATTAAATAGATACTTATTTACCTAGAAATGATTTTTGGAAAAAATAAAGAGCAAACTATGAGGTAGCTGCAGTTCAAATTTGACCCGCTTCCAGCTGAATCGGTGGGAATTTGTCTTTTTCACCAGAGGTGGATCAAAACTTTTGACACCCAACCATTTTGTCAATTGTGCATTAAATATGTCCTAGTATTTTATAAAAATGATTTGGTACAATTTTGCAACAAATATATGGTAGGTCCTTCACAAAAAAACCTCATTTCGGGCACTCAAAAAAATGGAAAATGAATTTTCCGTGCAAAGAAAATGAAAACTCCCTTTGGCAACATTGTTTGGAATTCCAAGATGCACCCTTGTGCACAATATGAGATCATTTGAACAAACTATGCCATGAATGTGGCCATGAGATTGAGCGTTTGGGTTGAAATCCATGAATCTTCACACATGATAGCTCATTTATGAGAACACTTATCTAAAATAATTTCCGTATTACAAGTTTATTATTTTTCCTGGAAACTTGGTCACATATAATGACACAATGCGAAGGTTTTCCAATTTTTGAATTCTTTTGAATTTTTTATGCCCGTTTCGAAATGCGGTCAAAACGGCGGGAGTGTCCGTTCCTAGCTAGTGGTTGAATCTTGGAAAACTTTTGATGTTTCTCTGATTAAATAGATACTTATATACCAAGATATGATTTTTGGAAAAAATAAATAGCAAACTATGAGGCAGCTTGCAGTTCAAATTTGACCTGCTTCCAGTTGAATCGGCGGGAATTTGTCTTTTTCACCAGAGGTGGATCAAAACTTTTGACACCCAACCATTTTGTCACTTGTGCATTAAATATGTCCTAGTATTTTATAAAAATGATTTGGTACAATTTTGCAACAAATATATGGTAGGTCCTTCACAAAAAACCCTCATTCCGGGCACTCAAAAAATGGAAAATGAATTTTCCATGCAAAGAAAATGAAAACTCCCTTTGGCAACATTGTTTCGAATTCCAAGATGCACCCTTGTGCACAATATGAGATCATTTGAACAAACTGTGCCATGAATGTGGCCATGAGATTGAGCGTTTGGGTTGAAATCCATGAATCTTCACACATGATAGCTCATTTGTGAGAACACTTTTCTAAAATAATTTCCGTATTACAAGTTTATTATTTTTCCTGAAACTTGGTCACATATAATGACACAATGCGAAGGTTTTCCAATTTTTTGATTTTTTTTTGAATTTTTTATGCCCGTTTCGAAATGCGGTCAAAACGGCGGGAGTTTCCGTTTCTAGCTAGTGGTTGAATGTTGGAATTTTTTTGGTGTTTCTCTGATTAAATAGATACTTATGTACCTAGAAATGATTTTTGGAAAAAATAAAGAGCAAATTACGAGGTAGCTACAGTTCAAATTTGACCCGCTTCCAGCTGAATCGGCGGAAATTTGTCTTTTTCACCAGAGGTGGATCAAAACTTTCAACGCCCAACCATTTTGTCAGTTCTATATTAAATATGGACTAGTATTTTAGAAAATTGTTGGAATCCAATTTTGTAACAAATATTTGGTAGGTTCTTCACAAAAAAACTCATTTTTGCCACTCAGAAAATGATTGAAAATTGCTAGAAAGATCATAAATGCATACAAATTGGTCCTTACCCATAAAATGTGGTCTAACTCTAGTGAAAATTTGTGTGGTGCCCTTTTGGAAAATATTTTTGATAGTTACTTCACAAAATCCCTCTATTTTTAGTACTTGGAAACTATTTTAAATAACTGTTTTTGCGAACCAATCACGACCCTTCTCACGGATAGATGACATGGCGTCCATCCATCCATCCATCCATCATCTCTCCATCCCACATCCATCCATCCATCTGTCGACAGAAAAAAAAGAAAAAGAGATACCCCACCCGCAGCCCAAACCCTAGACCCATCCCCCATCGCCCCCTCCTCCCTCGCCCCCCCTCGTCCAAACCTGGTGGCGGCGGCGCCATCCTTCCCTCACGCCGCACCCGATTCTGGCGAGTAGAGGCGGCTCTCGCCGGCGCGCAGCACACCCCCAGGCTCCCCTCGTGCTGCTCTTTCCTCCCCTCTAGCCAGATCCATTTCTTGCGCCCTCTACCACTCACTCGAAACCCTCACCCGTGGCTAGGTTTCGGGCGACGCGTCGCCTTTGTCGCCGGCGTGGCTCTTCCTCGACTCGCTCCTCGCCTTCCCCGCCGACCACCCGCTCCACGACCACCTCGTCGCCATCCGTGCTCTCTGTGCCGCTCGCCGAACCGGCGGGGGAGGCCCCGACGCCCGCGGGCCTCATTGGTGCGCTCCTCCCCGTCGCCAACTGCCCCAACCACGCCACCGGCCGCGCGATGGCGACGCCGACGAGGGCGACAGACCTGGCGTGTCGGTCACCCAAGAAGTACGTGGAGGAGGCGCTCTAGGGGTGGCTGTTCCGGCGGGGGTCGACGTCGCAGGCGGTGCGCGAGGAGGTGGACGGCTTCCTCGGCAGTCTACATCCGCCTCCTCCGGTGCCAAGAGCTCTACCGCCATGCCCTCAAGGTCTTCCCCCTCCCCCCTCCGGATCTTGTCGCTAGCCTCGGTTCCAGCTTAAATTTGCCTCTAGAATAAAAGCTCTCGTAGTCTGCAATGCCTTGTTTGATGTTTGTGTATGTTATTACCATTAGATTTTTTCCTGCTGTCATCCTGTATAATCTGCAAATGCTGATGTATCAGTAAAGAAACAATTCGAGCCTATACTCTACTGTTGTTGTTGTTGTTGTTGTTGTAAGTAGGACTAGAAGATGTTTCTGGGTACTGAACTAAATGGCGTACATTTGTAGTCTGGTCATGGTCAAACAAACCTGTATTCAGTCCACATTTGTGCCAGATGATTGGACGAAAAATATCCCCATCTACCTACGTGTAGGCACTGTCCAACACAAACGCTAGTCCAGAACAACACAAGAATCCAACCCAAATGCCCTCTTGTCTTGTGGCCAGCATCAATCCGACTGAAACTTGGCATTGAAAATAGGCAACTGAACCAGTTTCAGACATGGTTTTCAGCTGATGCTGCTGATAAATCCTGAATTTTTCCCTTGTGAAAAGGAGTTGCGGAGATCGAAGCTCCGAGGCGCTAGAAACTATATTTTTGTTAATTTTGTTCCTTGTATGAACAACCTTATAATTTTGGGCAGGAGCCAGAGGCGCAGCCACACAAGGTCGAGCCAGCCACGGAGATCCTCTTCCTCTGCAGCTACGACAACTGCGGCAAGACCTTCATCGACGTGGTTGCCTTGAGGAAGCATGCCCACGTGCACGGCGAGCGACACTATTTTTTGCCAGGAGCCCGGCTGTGGGAAAATGTCTCCAGTGAAAGAAAATTACTTTATGCCTTTACAAGTGCCTACTCTAGCATTAGTAAACTTATCCGCTTACTACTGTTGGTGAACTTCCCTTTGTTTTCATGCTCAGATGTGAAACAGATTTAATCTCTTTATTATTCTTATTATCCACAAGGAACTTCCTATGCTGTGCTTAGTTATTGATGGAGTTATGGCCCAGTAGATTTGTTTCAGTACAACCATACATGTAAGACGTTTGGTTATATTCCTATATTGAGAAAATGAAAAAACTGTCATATGTGTCCTTGCTGTTGATGGGAGAATGTAATTCCTAACTATGTGACTATTATTTTTGTATAGAAATGATGAATCCTTTTTCTGTTTGTTTTGTAGAAATTTGTAGATAGCTCAAAGTTACACAACTCCCTCAATGATGAATGCCTTCTCTTCTTCTGGTTTCCTTCATACCGCATCTGATTCGTGCGTGCGGTCTCTGCAGTTTGCTCTCTCCGATCTACTATGGTCTGCTTCAGCTCGTGTGAAGGGGTTCTTCTTCCTCCCCTCCCAGGCATAGGTGGTAAGCCATATCCATCTCCATCTCCCTCTCCCCCACCCCCATCTCATCTCTGTAGGTAAGCACTGATTTCTATCTTAGTCTTTCTCTCTCTGTAGGTACCTCGGACGCGAGGGTGGAGCCTTGACCGGAGCTCGGGCAGAAAGGATGGGAGGCGATGGATGCCCGCACGGATCCAACGTCTCCGACCTCGGCATCCAAAAGGACGAGCGGTGACAATTACATACCCAACCATGGGGCAGCAGCAATTCATGGTCAAGCCTCCCTCTACCTCTCCCACGTTCCCTGATTTTGCTGCTGCTCTAAGTTCACATTCATGCTTGACTGAATCTAGTGAAATGCCAAGTGCTACTACTCTAAATTTGCTGCTGCTGCTGTCATTCCCTACTCCCTAGTGCTACTTCTCCAAATTAGTTTGTTGCAAACCATATATGCAAATAGTTTTCGTTTTATATTTGCTTGCTTATGTGGAACTATATTTTCTCATTTTCTAATTATGACATGGATGATATGAAATATTAGAATTGTTTTTGTTACATGGTGTGCTGCTGGAAAGCCCCTGTGTAGGTAGGTTTATTGTCTGTAGCATCATTGCTTTTCCCCAGCAAGCTCAGTGAAAAGATGCATTGGTTGCTTTTGGTGCACATGGAGGAACATTTTTCTATAAAATAACTATTGTGTAGTGAATTGTACTGCTGGAGTAACATTCTTCTATGAAATAACTATTGTGCAGTGAATTTTGCTGCTGTAGATCAGATGGCATGGAATAGGCATTAGTCTAAAAAGATTTTTGTTTTCTGGCACCTATGGGTTCTTGGCCTTTGTTTATCTGTTATGCTGTGTGCTGTGCAAATATACATAAACCACACTAACCTACTACTGCTATTTTCAGGTATGCCATCACAAAAGCCTTCTGTGTTGCTTTTGTCATGACATTCTTCTTGGTATTTGCCGCTGTGCTAGTCGGAGGTGCTGCTGCTACATTTGGCGGAGCTACCGCTGCCGCCCCAAAGGGCAACCTTCATCAGACACTACCTCATAACAGTGCCTCAAAGTTTTGTGCCCCATCTCCCCTCTTTCTAAATTACCGAACAACCAAACAAAACTCATATGCTTATGCTGCGCTTACTTTTAATCTTGTGAACATGCTAATTTAGAGGATGTACTGTAGTTCCACTCATTTATTCTGTGTGATGAGCTTACTTTTGTACTGTAGCCACCTTGTTTACTTTGCTGAATCCTGTCTTGTGTACTACTCATGAGTTACTAGCATTTGGCTTCTCTGTGCTAATTAAATCTGATAAGTATGTATACTTCTTTGAGAAACAAATTCCACATTGCATGTTTATGTGCTAATTAAACCTGATAAGTATGTATATTTCTTTGAGATACAAATTCCACATTGCATGTCTATGAGGTTCAATTTCTACAGATGTTGCAAAATGAATGTGTCAACATGTCTCTCCTTAGGGGTTGTTTTAAACCGCAAATGATCTACTGTATCAATTTTTTGCTGTTCAAAGATTGAAATCCTGGTTCATTTTCAAAGATCGAAATGTTGTTGACCCTGTTCTTCTATGCTTAAATGGTAAAAATGTTGCATTTTGCTTGTTCTAACCATTTTTCTTGATAACTTGCAGATGCTGGCCTTCATTCATGTTTTGTCGTGTGGTCCAGGATGAACAAGTTGGGAGAAGCATTGGAGCTAGCTATACTGTGATAGTTGTGTTACCTGATGTGAACATTTTTTTATTGTTGATGTGAACCATATTTTTCTGTAATAATGTGTTACCAGGATGAACCATCCTTGCTGTGTTACCAGGATGAACAAGTTTGATTGTAATAATGTGCCAAGTTTGACTCTTTCTGATTGTATTCGTGATGTGTACCATATCTTTCCTTATTAGTCATGCTCTGTTTGAAGCATTTTGTTTTATCTCTGTTCGGATTTAAATATTGTTATTTATTTATTGGAAAATTGAGATCTGAAGAATATAACAGTGACAACTGGGACCCACTTGTTAGAACCTGACAACTGGGTCCCATCTCACTAGTGGGCTCATCTTTCGGAAAAAATAAAATAAAAAAGGCCATGGCCTAGAAAATAAAAAGGCCGAATTCTTGGGCCAAGCCCATATAGCTAATAAAAGCATAGGAAAAAAATATAAAAAGGCCGAATTGTTGGGCTAGGCCCATGTAGAAAACCGAATTGGACCGGGCTGAATCTTGTGCCACATCAGCTTGCCACGCTGGATGCCTACGTGGCCTGGGGAGGTTGCTAGTGACCAAAACGCCACAGTAGGAATATTTTGGTCGTAAACGTCTTCGACCAATCCAGAAGAAAGGTCGCTATAGTCAGTTTATGACGGCCAGCTTTTGACCTTCTGTTTTTGGTCACAAAAAGGTCGCAAATGGAAATTTGTGACCTTTCAGTGACCAATAGTGGTGGTCACAAGTTGACATATTTCTTGTAGTAGGTAAGTGGCTTAGAGAGGTCGTGAGTTGAAAGTCACCTATATACCATAAACCAAGATTTTTTCAGATTTTCCTTTACCCATAAATGTTGTAGTAGGTAAGTCAATAATGATACAATCAATGGAAGTAACTATAAAATACAAAGCAAACCTTATCTACTGACCTTTTTGCTAAAAAATAATTCAAAAGTATTTATCCGTATTCTGCAAGCAAAACAACATCTTTTTAGGAACATTGTGTTGTTCAGCTTTTGAAATGCTAGAATTCTGACATTCTAAGATTTTGAAGCAAAACTTATTGGACTGTAAAGTGACAACTGACAACATGGCAATCAACACAATGGTTCAGATGCCCAACAACATCATTAGTGATTTTTAGAAATAATGAATCAGGAAGTTAGGAGAATCATAAGCATGGAGAAAAAGCGGTTACCTTTGGGGCTCGCGTTTCTGGGGAGACACTCGCACCATCGAATTGAAATACCGGTGAACTGTGAAAATTAATTTGATCGGCTTGGTCAAGAGCCCTATGATAAAAGCGACGCGTCCGATGGAGCCGAACATGACCTCCAGGTCGACCGCGGACATGCCCTCCCCCCGCTTGCCGACGTCCAACATGGAACTATCTGCAAACTAATTTGAAATGCAACAGTCATATAATAGTACCTATGAGGCCATGATGTAGGATACATGAGGAAACTGACTATGATTTACTTTCATAATCTACTGACAGTGGAGTCCAAATAGTGAACACGGCCTTTTAAACATGCTTCCTGAACGTGTTAAATGCATCTAACAAAAAGCAAAGACACATGTTAGCATGAATTCTTGAGAAGATTGTTAGTAGGATTTAAGCAAGGTGCACCATCAATTCATAAATAGTACTCAGATGCGTCATGCCTGCTAAAATTAAATCAGACCAAGAGATCATCTAACAAAAATCTATGAACATTACACCTTTTCATCATTTGCCAATGCAATTCTTTAAAACCAAATCAACAATATATGATATAAAATAGTAATAGGCTACTCCTTTTGGGCTGTAGTTAATTTAGCTGATTGTTTCTATAGGGGGCAAGTGCAAAAGATACGTACCTAATACTACAAATGACAAGACACGTCTTGTTCACTATTTTAGCTTTTGGACGAGCGCCACAGAGATAGCCTCGTCGTTCATGGGGAGAACCATTCTCGCAAGGAATGAAAAGACTCAAGGCTCTACAATGGCGATGGGTCCTAGTGCTAAATATGTGAAGCCCTAATCACGGAGTGGCGAGTTTTGAATGCGATGCAGAAATCTCGCGACTACTGGTGTGGAGGCGGCAGATCTGCCTGCCGTGCCGCTACCATCGGCCGTACTATGACCTCATCGGATTCGAGGGGAGTGAGCGGTCAAGATAGTACGCACCTATACGCGTAAAACTATGCGGAGTACATCCTCCAAAACGGCACATAGCAACCGGCCGAGCCGCTGCCAAGCTCTCATTCCACGCTCCTAGTTGCCGCATATTGGTCGGCTGTCCCACCATCATTGGTTCATCTTCCCCACATCCTTCAAATCACCACTGCCGAGTTCCCCAACCACAAGGCACCTATTAGAGAATAATCGATGGGGAAGGCGGCGACCTTCGTGGAAGATGGCAGATAACCCTCAAGTATGTGGGATCGCAACAATTTTCGAGGGTAGAGTATTCAATCCCAAATTTTTAGATTCGACACAAGGGGAGCCAAAGAATACTTGCAAGTATTAGCAGTTGAGTTATCAAATCAACCACACTTGGAGATTAATTATCTGCAGCAAAGTGATCAGTAGCAAGTAGTATGATAGTTTTGATAGTAGTAGCAACAGTAATAGTAACAGTAACAGTAGTAACTTAGCAAGATCAATATGCAGGAAAATTGTAGGCATTGGATTAGCGATTCGTTGGATGATATCCATCATGAGACTGTCATAACCTAGGACGATACAGCACTAGCTCCAGTTCATAAATATAACATAGGCATGTATTTTGTAAATAGTCATACATGCTTATGGAAAGAACTTGCATGACATCTTTTGTCCTACCCTCCCATGGTAGCCGGGTCCTACTGGAAACTAAGGGATATTAAGGCCTCCTTTTAATAGAGAACTGGAACAAAGCATTATAACACGGTGAATACATGAACTCCTCAAACTACGGTCATCACCGGGAGTGGTCCCGACTATTGTCACTCCAGGGTTGTCAGATCATAACACGCAGTAGGTGACTATAACTTGCAAGATTAGATCTAGAACATAGAAATAATGGTGATAACATAAATGGTTCAGATCTGAAATCATGGCACCCAGGCCCAAAGTGACAAGCATTAAGCATGGCAAAGTCATGGCAACATCAATCTCAGAACATAATGGCTACTAGGGATCAAGCCCTAACAAAACTAACTCGATTGGATGATGAATCTCATCCAACTCCTCACCGACTAGCAAGCCTACGAAGGAATTACTCACTCCCGGTGGGGAGCATCATGAAATTGGCAATGGAGAAGGCTTGGTGATGACGAAAATTGAAGATCCCCCTCTCCAGAGCCCCAAAGGGACTCCAGATCTGGCCTCCCGATGAAGAACAGGAGACGGAGGTGGCTCCGTCTCATGAAACGCGATAATTCTTTCTCCCTGATTTTTTCTGGAAAAATATGATTTTATAGCGTCGGTTTCAGGGTCTGCGGGGCTACTAGGTGGGGACAACCCACCTGGCCGCGCCTGGAGGGGGTGGCGCACCCTGGTGGGTTGTGCCCACCCAGCTGCCCCCCTCCAGTGGTTCTTGGCTCCAGAAATTATCTTTTATTGTATAAATAATCCTCACAAAGTTTCGTTCCATTCTGGCGACTTTTATTTCTGCACAAAAGCAACACCATGGTAGTTCTGCTAAAAACAGCGTCAGTCCGAGTTAGTTTTATTCAAATCATGCAAATTAGAGTCCAAAACAGGAGGAAAAGCATTAGGAAAAGTAGACACAGCGGAGGCGTATCAACTCCCCCAAGCTTAAATCTTTGCTTGTCCTCAAGCAATTCAGTTGATAAACTTAAATTGGAAGAGAAAAACTTTTACGAACTCGTTTCGTCTTGATTCCATAAATAAGCTTAAACAACACCCAGGTTTTCAGCAAAGATTATAACTAACCATGTCGACAATAACTCTTAAAAATTATATTAACTCATATCAATGACATAATCAACTAGCGAGCAATAATGACACATCTCAAACAACAACACGTTGTCAAAACAACCATGATACAATATGACAATAGTGGTATCTCGCTAGCCCTTTCTGAGACCGCAAAACATAAATGCAGAGCACCCCTAAAGTTCAAGCAACGACTAAACATTGTAATTCATGGTAGAAAAGATCCAGTCATGATGCACCCAACATTAGCTACACATAATGCATAAGCATGACAACAGTGCTCTCAGGTTCTGGCGCTTATTTGAGAAGGTGATGACACAACATAAAAGTAAATAGACAGTCTCTTCACAAAGGGAAGCAGTGATTTGTAGAGGTGCCATAGCTCAAGTTTCTAAAAGTGAGGTAAATGAAATTTTGAGACATGCACCTTCTTGTTTACTTCGCGACCATCAGTTATCAATATCTTGCATGCTAAACACATTAGTAGCGGTTCCCAAGTGATAAAGTAAAGGTTATTGCTCCATAGGAGTTTTTGTTTGATTATTTATAAGATCTTTTTACAATTGGTACTGGGAATCCCTATTACCGCCCCTTTCTCGTGCAATGGTGAGTGAATAAACACTCATCCTGAGAATAACTCGCTTAGCATGGAAGATATGGACTACCTTCTGTCGCTCTATGAACAATCCAGGCACACAAAAAGGATATGTATTTGAAGTTTTTAGAGGTGACACATGCAAATTTTCTTTCGGACGGCAGGGTAATACCGCATATAGGTAGGTATGGTGGACTCATCTGGAATAACTTGGATTTCAGGTTTTTGATGCATAAGTAGAATTCTCACTTAGTACAAGCGAAGGCTAGCAAATAGGTTGAGAAGCGGCCAGCTAGAGAGCAACAACGGTCATGAACATGCATTATGCATAAGTAACATTGGATACTAGCATGAGTAGGATATGAACACCATGGACATAAATATCATAAAAGCTATGTTGGTTTTGATTCAACTACATGCATGAATATGTGCCAAGCCAAGCCACTCGAACATTTAGAGGAGGATACCATATCATCATACTATAGCACAATCATTTTAACGCAATGTTGACATCCAAGATAAATCATTATCCACTCCTAGCGACTCATGCATGGCATGAGAAACTATAATCTCTAGCTAAATGTCATTGCAAACATGTTTGATCATAATACCATGGATACTAGGTTAAACATATTTACAAAAACAGAACAAGTCGAGTTCACACCCATTTCTCTCTGCCACGACCAGATATCGTCATTATTGCCTTTCACTTGCATGACCGAATGATTTGAAAATAATAATAGTGCAAGAGTGCCGTGGACTAAGCTGGAATCTGCAAACATTTTATTCAAAAGGAGAAGACAAGGTAATATGGACTCTTTATCAGATTAACAATAATGCATATGAGAGCCATTCAACATTTTCATCATGGTCTTCTCCTCAGTATGACTCAATAAAAAGAAAAGAAATTCATAGAAACACACTGAAATATTTTTGGAGTTTTTTGCTTTTCGCAAACAAGCAAACAAAAGGGAAAAACAAAAATGAGAAAAATTATTTACACGGGAAAGCTCCCAACAAGTAAAACAAGAACAAGGAAATCTTTTTGGATTTTCTTTTTAAATACTGCAACTAACTACACTAGAAAGAAAAATCAAAAAGAAGCATGAAATATTTTTGTATTTTCTCAAAGTTTTTCAAACACACAAGAAGAAGGCGAGAAAATAAATCTAGCATGGATAATACAATCAAAAAGTGTGCATACCGACAACTGTAATGAAATGTGTGAACATGAAAGTAATGTTGGTGGAAATACGTACTCCCCCAAGCTTAGGCTTTTGGCCTAACTTGGTCTAAGGCCACTGATAGAAGCCATGAGGTCCAATGTTGAAGTGCTGGGGAGCGGGCACCTGAGGGTCCCACTGCTGAGGCTCCTCCTGTGCTGCAGCCAGGTTGTTCCGGTAGGCGATAATGTCCTTAGGCATAATCCTATATCTGCCCCTAGCAATAGGATCAAACAAAGCAGGTGCAAGCAATGGAATAATATCACGAGCGTCCACACTGAAAACCAGGTTATAAGGAACAAGAATGTCAGGGTAATCAACAACAATAAATTTGTGGCGTTCCATAGCCTCACGATCTAGGTAAACCTTGGGCAAAGGGTAATCATGCTGGCGTATCTGAACGTTAAAGTGAGCCGCCAAGCGAGTAGCGTAAATGCCACCATGTATTTTGCCCTTGGATCTGTTAATGTGAAGGCGACATGCCACAATAGCTCCGAAGCTATAAGTGGTGTCGCCGTAAAGTGCGCGACGTAAAACAGCAAAGTCCGGGGCACTGAGTGCACCCACCTTCTCTCTAGCAAGCAAACACTTCGCAATGAATAGAGCAAAATAATGTACAGCAGAAAACTGTAAGCTAGTAGCGGTGACACCTGATATCCCTCTCTCATCCCCCACCGTCAGAGTATGGTAAAAACCGTAAAACTCTGCGGCCTAGTGTTGGTGTCAAAAGCGGCATATCTCTGGTAGCACTACAAGAAATATGTCAACTTGTGACCTTCTATCAGTGACCCTGGAAGAATTGTTCATAGATCTATGACCATTTCAGACCAATTGGTCAAAAGCTATTCGGGGGGCTCCAAACCCTAAACCATTGCGACCATTTTGGTCAGAAAGGTCGTAATTTCCTTACACGAAATGGTCACAAAGCAAACAGTGCTAGTCCGCTGCCTTATTTCTAGTTGTTAATGACCAATATAGATGGTCATAGCCTTGTAGATTGTGGTGGGTTGTGATGACTAGGCGCCATCTCATCAGTTTTGCCTATGTGTCATGTCCATGTGGCAGTTTTTGCCGTAGGATGTGAAGCAACCTATATTTGTGTTATTCCAAAAATTCCCAAAAAATTCTCATAAATGTTTTGGATCATATCTTCATCAAATATGTCAAAAACATTCCTTGCCTAGTTCAAAAATAATTCGAAAATATTCATTTTCCTATTCTATTCAGAGCAGCACTTTGTGAAGGGAGTACCACTTTGGCATTTCCAAATGGTATCCATTTTCTACAGTGCTTTCCTATGCCCAAATAACCATCCTCCACCAAATGCCAGCTCAATCCATTCATTATTTTGAGCCCAGCTTCAACATTCGTATTTATGTCCATTGTGGTACTTTGTAAAGCAAGTACCACCTAGGCTCCTCCTTTTGAGGTGAAAATTGGTGAAGACGGTCTTCTTAGTAACTGATCATCCTCAGCCAAAACTCACGCCCATTAGCCATGTGCATTTCCCGTACCGCAAATCAAACACTTGGCTGCTTATTCATGTTTGAGCATCGATCGGTCTCCTCGTGAGAATCTTATGTTGTGATTTTCTTCCTAGCACCTACCTGGGGAGTGCCCAACCCACTAGACATGCCTAGGCCGCCCAGAACTCATGGCAACGCCACGGTCACGCGGTGACCACGCGGCGGGCATGCGAGCTTACGCGCTCTAGAGTTGGGGCCCTCGGCCACCATCCAAACCTCGATGTCTCGCCATCAAACCATGTATTTCGGATTAAATAGATACTTATTTACCTAGAAATGATTTTTGGAAAAAATAAAGAGCAAACTATGAGGTAGCTGCAGTTCAAATTTGACCCGCTTCCAGCTGAATCGGTGGGAATTTGTCTTTTTCACCAGAGGTGGATCAAAACTTTTGACACCCAACCATTTTGTCAATTGTGCATTAAATATGTCCTAGTATTTTATAAAAATGATTTGGTACAATTTTGCAACAAATATAGGGTAGGTCCTTCACAAAAAAACCTCATTTTGGGCACTCAAAAAAATGGAAAATGAATTTTCCGTGCAAAGAAAATGAAAACTCCCTTTGGCAACATTGTTTGGAATTCCAAGATGCACCCTTGTGCACAATATGAGATCATTTGAACAAACTATGCCATGAATGTGGCCATGAGATTGAGCGTTTGGGTTGAAATCCATGAATCTTCACACATGATAGCTCATTTATGAGAACACTTTTCTAAAATAATTTCCGTATTACAAGTTTATTATTTTTCCTGAAAACTTGGTCACATATAATGACACAATGCGAAGGTTTTCCAATTTTTTGAATTCTTTTGAATTTTTTATGCCCGTTTCGAAATGCGGTCAAAACGGCGGGAGTGTCCGTTCCTAGCTAGTGGTTGAATCTTGGAAAACTTTTGATGTTTCTCTGATTAAATAGATACTTATATACCTAGATATGATTTTTGGAAAAAATAAATAGCAAACTATGAGGCAGCTTGCAGTTCAAATTTGACCTGCTTCCAGTTGAATCGTCGGGAATTTGTCTTTTTCACCAGAGGTGGATCAAAACTTTTGACACCCAACCATTTTGTCACTTGTGCATTAAATATGTCCTAGTATTTTATAAAAATGATTTGGTACAATTTTGCAACAAATATATGGTAGGTCCTTCACAAAAAACCCTCATTCCGGGCACTCAAAAAATGGAAAATGAATTTTCCATGCAAAGAAAATGAAAACTCCCTTTGGCAACATTGTTTGGAATTCCAAGATGCACCCTTGTGCACAATATGAGATCATTTGAACAAACTGTGCCATGAATGTGGCCATGAGATTGAGCGTTTGGGTTGAAATCCATGAATCTTCACACATGATAGCTCATTTGTGAGAACACTTTTCTAAAATAATTTCCGTATTACAAGTTTATTATTTTTCCTGGAAACTTGGTCACATATAATGACACAATGCGAAGGTTTTCCAATTTTTTGATTTTTTTTTGAATTTTTTATGCCCGTTTCGAAATGCGGTCAAAACGGCGGGAGTGTCCGTTTCTAGCTAGTGGTTGAATGTTGGAATTTTTTTGGTGTTTCTCTGATTAAATAGATACTTATGTACCTAGAAATGATTTTTGGAAAAAATAAAGAGCAAATTACGAGGTAGCTACAGTTCAAATTTGACCCGCTTCCAACTGAATCGGCGGAAATTTGTCTTTTTCACCAGAGGTGGATCAAAACTTTTAACGCCCAACCATTTTGTCAGTTCTATATTAAATATGGACTAGTATTTTAGAAAATTGTTGGAATCCAATTTTGTAACAAATATTTGGTAGGTTCATCACAAAAAAACTCATTTTTGTCACTCAGAAAATGATTGAAAATAGCTAGAAAGATCATAAATGCATACAAATTGGTCCTTATCCATAAAATGTGGTCTAACTCTAGTGAAAATTTGTGTGGTGCCCTTTTGGAAAATATTTTTGATAGTTACTTCACAAAATCCCTCTATTTTTAGTACTTGGAAACTATTTTAAATCACTGTTTTTGCGAACCAATCACGACCCTTCTCACGGATAGATGACATGGCGTCCATCCATCCATCCATCCATCATCTCTCCATCCCACATCCATCCATCCATCTGTCGACAGAAAAAAAAGAAAAAGAGATACCCCACCCGCAGCCCAAACCCTAGACCCATCCCCCATCGCCCCCTCCTCCCTCGCCTCCCTCGTCCAAACCTGGTGGCGGCGGCGCCATCCTTCCTTCACGCCGCACCCGATTCTGGCGAGTAGAGGCGGCTCTCGCCGGCGCGCAGCACACCCCCAGGCTCCCCTCGTGCTGCTCTTTCCTCCCCTCTAGCTAGATCCATTTCTTGCGCCCTCCACCACTCACTCGGAACCCTCACCCGTGGCTAGGTTTCGGGCGACACGTCGCCTTTGTTGCCGGCGTGGCTCTTCCTCGACTCGCTCCTCGCCTTCCCCGCCGACCACCCGCTCCACGACCACCTCGTCGCCATCCGTGCTCTCTGTGCCGCTCTCCGAACCAGCGGGGGAGGCCCCGACGCCCGCGGGCCTCATTGGTGCAGTCCTCCCCGTCGCCAACTGCCCCAACCACGCCACCGGCCGCGCGATGGCGACGCCGACGAGGGCGACGGACCTGGCGCGTCGGTCGCCCAAGAAGTACGTGGAGGAGGCGCTCTAGGGGTGGCTGTTCCGGCGGGGGTCGACGTCGCAGGCGGTGCGCGAGGAGGTGGACGGCTTCCTCGGCAGTCTGCATCCGCCTCCTCCGGTGCCAAGAGCTCTACCGCCGTGCCCTCAAGGTCTGCCCCCCTCCCCCCTCCGGATCTTGTCGCTAGCCTCGGTTCCAGCTTAAATCTGCCTCTAGAATAAAAGCTCTCGTAATCTGCAATGCCTTGTTTGATGTTTGTGTATGTTATTACCATTAGATTTTTTCCTGCTGTCATCCTGTATAATCTGCAAATGCTGATGTATCAGTAAAGAAACAATTCGAGACTATACTCTACTGTTGTTGTTGTTGTTGTTGTAAGTAGGACTAGAAGATGTTTCTGGGTACTGAACTAAATGGCGTACATTTGTAGTCTGGTCATGGTCAAACAAACCTGTATTCAGTCCACATTTGTGCCAGATGATTGGACGAAAAATATCCCCATCTACCTACGTGTAGGCACTGTCCAACACAAACGCTAGTCCAGAACAGCACAAGAATCCAACCCAAATGCCCTCTTGTCTTGTGGCCAGCATCAATCCGACTGAAACTTGGCATTGAAAATAGGCAACTGAACCAGTTTCAGACATGGTTTTCAGCTGATGCTGCTGATAAATCCTGAATTTTTCCCTTGTGAAAAGGAGTTGCGGAGATCGAAGCTCCGAGGCGCTAGAAACTATATTTTTGTTAATTTTGTTCCTTGTATGAACAACCTTATAATTTTGGGCACGAGCCAGAGGCGCAGCCACACAAGGTCGAGCCAGCCACGGAGATCCTCTTCCTCTGCAGCTACGACAACTGCGGCAAGACCTTCATCGACGTGGTTGCCTTGAGGAAGCATGCCCACGTGCACGGCGAGCGACACTATTTTTTGCCAGGAGCCCGGCTGTGGGAAAATGTCTCCAGTGAAAGAAAATTACTTTATGCCTTTACAAGTGCCTACTCTAGCATTAGTAAACTTATCCGCTTACTACTGTTGGTGAACTTCCCTTTGTTTTCATGCTCAGATGTGAAACGGATTTAATCTCTTCATTATTCTTATTATCCACAAGGAACTTCCTATGCTGTGCTTAGTTATTGATGGAGTTATGGCCCAGTAGATTTGTTTCAGTACAACCATACATGTAAGACGTTTGGTTATATTCCTATATTGAGAAAATGAAAAAACTGTCATATGTGTCCTTGCTGTTGATGGGAGAATGTAATTCCTAACTATGTGACTATTATTTTTGTATAGAAATGATGAATCCTTTTTCTGTTTGTTTTGTAGAAATTTGTAGATAGCTCAAAGTTACACAACTCCCTCAATGATGAATGCCTTCTCTTCTTCTGGTTTCCTTCATACCGCATCTGATTCGTGCGTGCGGTCTCTGCAGTTTGCTCTCTCCGATCTACTATGGTCTGCTTCAGCTCGTGTGAAGGGGTTCTTCTTCCTCCCCTCCCAGGCATAGGTGGTAAGCCATATCCATCTCCATCTCCCTCTCCCCCACCCCCATCTCATCTCTGTAGGTAAGCACTGATTTCTATCTTAGTCTTTCTCTCTCTGTAGGTACCTCGGACGCGAGGGTGGAGCCTTGACCGGAGCTCGGGCAGAAAGGATGGGAGGCGGTGGATGCCCGCACGGATCCAACGTCTCCGACCTCGGCATCCAAAAGGACGAGCGGTGACAATTACATACCCAACCATGGGGCAGCAGCAATTCATGGTCAAGCCTCCCTCTACCTCTCCCACGTTCCCTGATTTTGCTGCTGCTCTAAGTTCACATTCATGCTTGACTGAATCTAGTGAAATGCCAAGTGCTACTACTCTAAATTTGCTGCTGCTGCTGTCATTCCCTACTCCCTAGTGCTACTTCTCCAAATTAGTTTGTTGCAAAACATATATGCAACTAGTTTTCGTTTTATATTTGCTTGCTTATGTGGAACTATATTTTCTCATTTTCTAATTATGACATGGATGATATGAAATATTAGAATTGTTTCTGTTACATGGTGTGCTGCTGGAAAGCCCCTGTGTAGGTAGGTTTATTGTCTGTAGCATCATTGCTTTTCCCCAGCAAGCTCAGTGAAAAGATGCATTGGTTGCTTTTGGTGCACATGGAGGAACATTTTTCTATAAAATAACTATTGTGTAGTGAATTGTACTGCTGGAGTAACATTCTTCTATGAAATAACTATTGTGCAGTGAATTTTGCTGCTGTAGATCAGATGGCATGGAATAGGCATTAGTCTAAAAAGATTTTTGTTTTCTGGCACCTATGGGTTCTTGGCCTTTGTTTATCTGTTATGCTGTGTGCTGTGCAAATATACATAAACCACACTAACCTACTACTGCTATTTTCAGGTATGCCATCACAAAAGCCTTCTGTGTTGCTTTTGTCATGACATTCTTCTTGGTATTTGCCGCTGTGCTAGTCGGAGGTGCTGCTGCTACATTTGGCGGAGCTACCGCTGCCGCCCAAAGGGCAACCTTCATCAGACACTACCTCATAACAGTGCCTCAAAGTTCTGTGCCCCATCTCCCCTCTTTCTAAATTACCGAACAACCAAACAAAACTCATATGCTTATGCTGCGCTTACTTTTAATCTTGTGAACATGCTAATTTAGAGGATGTACTGTAGTTCCACTCATTTATTCTGTGTGATGAGCTTACTTTTGTACTGTAGCCACCTTGTTTACTTTGCTGAATCCTGTCTTGTGTACTACTCATGAGTTACTAGCATTTGGCTTCTCTGTGCTAATTAAATCTGATAAGTATGTATACTTCTTTGAGATACAAATTCCACACTGCATGTTTATGTGCTAATTAAACCTGATAAGTATGTATACTTCTTTGAGATACAAATTCCACATTGCATGTTTATGAGGTTCAATTTCTACAGATGTTGCAAAATGAATGTGTCAACATGTCTCTCCTTAGAGGTTGTTTTAAACCGCAAATGATCTACTGTATCAATTTTTTGCTGTTCAAAGATTGAAATCCTGGTTCAGTTTCAAAGATCGAAATGTTGTTGACCCTGTTCTTCTATGCTTAAATGGTAAAAATGTTGCATTTTGCTTGTTCTAACCATTTTTCTTGATAACTTGCAGATGCTAGCCTTCATTCATGTTTTGTCGTGTGGTCCAGGATGAACAAGTTGGGAGAAGCATTGGAGCTAGCTATACTGTGATAGTTGTGTTACCTGATGTGAACATTTTTTTATTGTAAACTTGATGTGAACCATATTTTTCTGTAATAATGTGTTACCAGGATGAACCATCCTTGCTGTGTTACCAGGATGAACAAGTTTGATTGTAATAATGTGCCAAGTTTGACTATTTCTGATTGTATTCGTGATGTGTACCATATTTTTCCTTATTAGTCGTCTCTGTTTGAAGCATTTTGTTTCATCTCTGTTCGGATTTAAATATTGTTATTTATTTATTGGAAAATTGAGATCTGAAGAATATAACAGTGACAACTGGGACCCACTTGTTAGAACATGACAACTGGGTCCCATCTCACTAGTGGGCTCATCTTTCGGAAAAAATAAAATAAAAAAGGCCATGGCCTAGAAAATAAAAAGGCCGAATTCTTGGGCCAAGCCCATATAGCTAATAAAAGCACAGGAAAAAAATATAGAAAGGCCGAATTGTTGGGCTAGGCCCATGTAGAAAACCGAATTGGACCGGGCTGAATCTTGTGCCACATCAGCTTGCCACGCTGGATGCCTACGTGGCCTGGGGAGGTTGCTAGTGACCAAAATGCCACAGTAGGAATATTTTGGTCGTAAACATCTTCGACCAATCCAGAAGAAAGGTCGCTATAGTCAGTTTATGACGGCCAGCTTTTGACCTTCTGTTTTTGGTCACAAAAAGGTCGCAAATGGAAATTTGTGACCTTTCAGTGACCAATAGTGGTGGTCACAAGTTGACATATTTCTTGTAGTAGGTAAGTGGCTTAGAGAGGTCGTGAGTTGAAAGTCACCTATATACCATAAACCAAGATTTTTTCAGATTTTCCTTTACCCATAAATGTTGTAGTAGGTAAGTCAATAATGATACACTCAATGAAAGTAACTATAAAATACAAAGCAAACCTTATCTACTGACCTTTTTGCTAAAAAATAATTCAAAAGTATTTATCCGTATTCTGCAAGCAAAACAACATCTTTTTAGGAACATTGTGTTGTTCAGCTTTTGAAATGCTAGAATTCTGACATTCTAAGATTTTGAAGCAAAACTTATTGGACTGTAAAGTGACAACTGACAACATTGCAATCAACACAATGGTTCAGATGCCCAACAACATCATTAGTGATTTTTAGAAATAATGAATCAGGAAGTTAGGAGAATCATAAGCATGGAGAAAAAGCGGTTACCTTTGGGGCTCGCGTTTCTGGGGAGACACTCGCACCATCGAATTGAAATACCGGTGAACTGTGAAAATTAATTTGATCGGCTTGGTCAAGAGCCCTATGATAAAAGCGACCCGTCCGATGGAGCCGAACATGACCTCCAGGTCGACCGCGGACATGCCCTCCCCCCGCTTGCCGACGTCCAACATGGAACTATCTGCAAACTAATTTGAAATGCAAGAGTCATATAATAGTACCTATGAGGCCATGATGTAGGATACATGAGGAAACTGACTATGATTTACTTTCATAATCTACTGACAGTGGAGTCCAAATAGTGAACAAGGCCTTTTAAACATGCTTCCTGAACGTGTTAAATGCATCTAACAAAAAGCAAAGACACATGTTAGCATGAATTCTTGAGAAGATTGTTAGTAGGATTTAAGCAAGGTGCACCATCAATTCATAAATAGTACTCAAATGCCTCATGCCTGCTAAAATTAAATCAGACCAAGAGATCATCTAACAAAAATCTATGAACATTACACCTTTTCATCATTTGCCAATGCAATTCTTTAAAACCAAATCAACAATATATGATATAAAATAGTAATAGGCTACTGATTTTGGGATGTAGTTAATTTAGCTGATTGTTTCTATAGGGGGCAAGTGCAAAAGATACGTACCTAATACTACAAATGACAAGACACATCTTGTTCACTACTTTAGCTTTTGGACGAGCGCCACAGAGATAGCCTCGTCGTTCATGGGGTGAACCATTCTCGCAAGGAATGAAAAGACTCAAGGCTCTAAAATGGCGATGGATCCTAGTGCTAAATATGTGAAGCCCTAATCATGGAGTGGCGAGTTTTGAATGCGATGCAGAAATCTCGCGACTACTGGTGTGGAGGCGGCAGATCTGCCTGCCGCGCCGCTACCATCGGCCGTACTATGACCTCATCGGATTCGAGGGGAGTGAGCGGTCAAGATAGTACGCACCTATACGCGTAAAACTATGCGGAGTACATCCTCCAAAACGGCACATAGCAACCGGCCGAGCCGCTGCCAAGCTCTCATTCCACGCTCCCAATTGCCGCATATTGGTCGGCTGTCCCACCATCATTGGTTCATCTTCCCCACATCCTTCAAATCACCACTGCCGAGTTCCCCAACCACAAGGCGCCTATTAGAGAATAATCAGTGGGGAAGGCGGCGACCTTCGTGGAAGATGGCAGATAACCCACAAGTATGTGGGATCGCAACAATTTTCGAGGGTAGAGTATTCAAACAAAATTTTTAGATTCGACACAAGGGGAGCCAAAGAATACTTGCAAGTATTAGCAGTTGAGTTATCAAATCAACCACACTTGGAGATTAATTATCTGCAGCAAAGTGATCAGTAGAAAGTAGTATGATAGTTTTGATAGTAGTAGCAACAGTAATAGTAATAGTAACTGTAGTAACTTAGCAAGATCAATATGCAGGAAAATTGTAGGCATTGGATTAGCGATTCGTTGGATGATATCCATCATGAGACTGTCATAACCTAGGACGATACAACACTAGCTCTAGTTCATAAATATAACATAGGCATGTATTCCGTAAATAGTCATACATGCTTATGGAAAGAACTTGCATGACATCTTTTGTCCTACCCTCCCGTGGTAGCGGGGTCCTATTGGAAACTAAGGGATATTAAGGCCTCCTTTTAATAGAGAACTGGAACAAAGCATTATCACACGGTGAATACATGAACTCCTCAAACTACGGTCATCACCGGGAGTGGTCCGGACTATTGTCACTCCAGGGTTGTCAGATCATAACACGTAGTAGGTGACTATAACTTGCAAGATTAGATCTAGAACATAGAAATAATGGTGATAACATAAACGGTTCAGATCTGAAATCATGGCACCCAGGCCCAAAGTGACAAGCATTAAGCATGGCAAAGTCATGGCAACATCAATCTCAGAACATAATGGCTGCTAGGGATCAAGCCCTAATAGAACTAACTCGATTAGATGATGAATCTCATCCAACTCCTCACCGACTAGCGAGCCTACGAAGGAATTACTCACTCCCGGTGGGGAGCATCATGGAATTGGCAATGGAGAAGGCTTGGTGATGACGAAAATTGAAGATCCCCCTCTCCAGAGCCCCAAAGGGACTCCAGATCTGGCCTCCCGATGAAGAACAGGAGACGGAGGTGGCTCCGTCTCATGAAACGCGATAATTCTTTCTCCCTGATTTTTTCTGGAAAAATATGATTTTATAGCGTCGGTTTCAGGGTCTGCGGGGCTACTAGGTGGGGACAACCCACCTGGCCGCGCCTGGAGGGGGTGGCGCACCCTGGTGGGTTGTGCCCACCCACGTGCCCCCCTCCGGTGGTTCTTGGCTCCAGAAATTATCTTTTACTGTATAAATAATCCTCACAAAGTTTCGTTCCATTCTGGCGACTTTTATTTCTGCACAAAAGCAACACCATGGTAGTTCTGCTAAAAACAGCGTCAGTCCGAGTTAGTTTTATTCAAATCATGCAAATTAGAGTCCAAAACAGGAGGAAAAGCATTAGGAAAAGTAGACACAGCGGAGGCGTATCAACTCCCCCAAGCTTAAATCTTTGCTTGTCCTCAAGCAATTCAGTTGATAAACTGAAATTGGAAGAGAAAAACTTTTACGAACTTGTTTCGTCTTGTTTCCATAAATAAGCTTAAACAGCACCCAGGTTTTCAACAAAGATTATAACTAACCATGTCGACAATAACTCTTAAAAATTATATTAACTCATATCAATGACATAATCAACTAGTGAGCAATAAGGAGACATCTCAAACAACAACACGTTGTCAAAACAACCATGATACAATATGACAAGAGTGGTATCTCGCTAGCCCTTTCTGAGACCGCAAAACATAAATGCAGAGCACCCCCAAAGTTCAAGCAACGACTAAACATTGTAATTCATGGTAGAAAAGATCCAGTCATGATGCACCCAACATTAGCTACACATAATGCATAAGCATGACAACAGTGCTCTCAGGTTCTGGCGCTTATTTGAGAAGGTGATAACACAACATAAAAGTAAATAGACAGTCTCTTCGCAGAGGGAAGCAGTGATTTGCAGAGGTGCCATAGCTCAAGTTTTTAAAAGTGAGGTAAATGAAATTTTGAGACATGCACCTTCTTGTTTACTTCGCGACCATCAGTTATCAATATCTTGCATGCTAAACACATTAGTAGCGGTTCCCAAGTGATAAAGTAAAGGTTATTGCTCCATAGGAGTTTTTGTTTGATTATTTATAAGTTCTTTTTACAATTGGTACTGGGAATCCCTATTACCGCCCCTTTCTCGTGCAATGGTGAGTGAATAAACACTCATCCTGAGAATAACCCGCTTAGCATGGAAGATATGGACTACCTTCTGTCGCTCTATGAACAATCCAGGCACACAAAAAGGATATGTATTTGAAGTTTTTAGAGGTGACACATGCAAATTTTCTTTCGGACGGCAGGGTAATACCGCATATAGGTAGGTATGGTGGACTCATCTGGAATAACATGGATTTCAGGTTTTTGATGCATAAGTAGAATTCCCACTTAGTACAAGCGAAGGCTAGCAAATAGGTTGAGAAGCGGCCAGCCAGAGAGCAACAACGGTCATGAACATGCATTATGCATAAGTAACATTGGATACTAGCATGAGTAGGATATGAACACCATGGACATAAATTTCATAAAAGCTATGTTGGTTTTGATTCAACTACATGCATGAATATGTGCCAAGCCAAGCCACTCGAACATTCAGAGGAGGATACCATATCATCATACTACATCACAATCATTTTAACGCAATGTTGACATCCAAGATAAATCATTATCCACTCCTAGCGACTCATGCATGGCATGAGAAACTATAATCTCTAGCTAAATGTCATTGCAAACATGTTTGATCATAATACCATGGATACTAGGTTAAACATATTTACAAAAACAGAACAAGTCGAGTTCACACCCATTTCTCTCTGTCACGACCAGATATCGTCATTATTGCCTTTCACTTGCACGACCGAATGATTTGAAAATAATAATAGTGCAAGAGTGCCGTGGACTAAGCTGGAATCTCCAAACATTTTATTCAAAAGGAGAAGACAAGGTAATATGGACTCTTTATCAGATTAACAATAATGCATATGAGATCCATTCAACATTTTCATCGTGGTCTTCTCCTCAGTATGACTCAATAAAAAGAAAAGAAATTCAGAGAAACACACTGAAATATTTTTGGAGTTTTTTGCTTTTCGCAAACAAGCAAACAAAAGGGAAAAACAAAAATGAGAAAAATTATTTACACGGGAAAGCTCCCAACAAGTAAAACAAGAACAAGGAAATCTTTTTGGATTTTCTTTTTAAATACTGCAACTAACTACACTAGAAAGAAAAATCAAAAAGAAGCATGAAATATTTTTGTATTTTCTCAAAGTTTTTCAAACACACAAGAAGAAGGCGAGAAAATAAATCTAGCATAGATAATACAATCAAAAAGTGTGCATACCGACAACTGTAATGAAATGTGTGAACATGAAAGTAACGTTGGTGGAAATACGTACTCCCCCAAGCTTAGGCTTTTGGCCTAACTTGGTCTAAGGCCACTGATAGAAGCCATGAGGTCATATGCTGAAGTGCTGGGGAGCGGGCACCTGAGGGTCCCACTGCTGAGGCTCCTCCTGTGCCACAGCCAGGTTGTTCTGGTAGGCGATAATGTCCTCAGGCATAATCCTATATCCGCCCCTAGCAATAGGATCAAACAAAGCAGGTGCAAGCAATGGAATAATATCACGAGCGTCCACACTGAAAACCAGGTTATAAGGAACAAGAATGTCAGGGTAATCGACAACAATAAATTTGTGGCGTTCCATAGCCTCACGATCTAGGTAAACCTTGGGCAAAGGGTAATCATGCTGGCGTATCTGAACGTTAAAGTGAGCCGCCAAGCGAGTAGCGTAAATGCCACCATGTATTTTGCCCTTGGATCTGTTAATGTGAAGGCGACGTGCCACAATAGCTCCGAAGCTATAAGTGGTGTCGCCGTAAAGTGCACGACGTAAAATAGCGAAGTCCGGGGCACTGAGTGCACCCACCTTCTCTCTAGCAAGCAAACACTTTGCAATGAATAGAGCAAAATAATGTATAGCAGGAAACTGTAAGCTAGTAGCGGCGACACCTAATATCCCTCTCTCATCCCCCACTGTCAGATATGGTAAAAACCGTCAAACTCTGCGGGCCTAGTGTTGGTGTCAAAACCGGCATATCTCTGGTAGGGGGTCCCGAACTATGCGTCTGAGGATCAAAGGTAACAAGGAGGCAGGGGACACAATGTTTACCCTGGTTCGGTCCCTCTTAATGGAGGTAATACCCTACTTCATGCTTGATTGACTATGATGAATATAGGGGTTACAAGAGTTGATTTACCTCGAGATCATAGTGGCTAAACCCTAGATGTCTAGCATGTATGATTGTGATCTTGCGCTACGGACTAAACCCTCCGGTTTATATAAACTCCTGAGGGATCTAGGGTTGTACAGAGTCGGTTACAGAAGAAGGAAAATACATGACCCGAATGGCAAGCTTTCCATTAACGTAAAAAGGAGAGTCCCATCCGGACACAGTGAAGGTTCTTCTATCTCGTATCTTCATGTCCCATCAGTCCGACCCATGTCACATAGCCCGGACGCCCGAGGACCCCCTAGTCCAGGACTCCCTCAATAGCCCCTGAACCAGGCTTCAATGACGAGGTATCTGGCGCGCAGATTGTCTTCGGCATTGCAAGGCGGGTTCTCTATTCCGAATACTCCAACACAGTTTTCCGCACACAAGAGCTGTGCCTGGCCCTGCTTAACTTGTACAACCCTAAGCTGTAAAAAGTAACAACACTTAAAAATAAGTCACGTCCATGGGCGATTTTTCTAGCGAGGCGTCATGTCCTTGCCGGGTTAGTATTCTGAGCCGTTTTACAACCTCGTTTCGTATTTCGAGGTACGACCCTTGACACGTCTTGTCAAAACAGAGATCATGTCCCCTTATCACGAGATTTGCATAATGAGGGTTTGGGTTATCCAACCATGTCGTTCACATGTCCCCTTTGGAATAGGCGAGATTTAAGGCTTATGAGGGGGCGCTTGATATTCACTGCCTTTATAAGAGGATAAGGATCTGTCTTTTTATCCCACGCCTTCTTCCTCCTCTGCCCATCCGTCATTTTGAGCTCCAGCACCCAAGTCTCAATCCTTCCCCTCGCCACCAACACTACAAAAAAGTACACTTCCGTGATGATACGTGTTTTTCATAGTAGGTCGCATTTTTTGTCATGCATGTACATCCATGACGATTTTATGACATAATCAAGATAGTCATACGTGTGCTGTCGTAAAAGTGTTCCATGACATTGCCAAAATTATCATCACGGAAGTGTCCACTTCCATGACGATAAATCGCGCATCACAGAAGTGCTTTCGTCAAGGGTGACCGACACGTGGCGTCCACCGTAACGGAACACCGTTAAGCTATCGGGTCCGGTTTTGGATCCGATAACCCATTAATAGCCCGAACCAATGGGGATTTTCCATGTGTAAAATCATCATTGGCTGGAGGAAACACGTGTCAGCTCTGCGTTGGCACATGTGTCACTCATCCAATGGGCGAGATGCACCTATGATATGTTGACACGTGGATAGGCCCATAAAGTTTAAATGGGCCGGCCCAACTAAAGGCCCACTAGATTTTGCAGACAATAATGGGCCGGCCCAGCTAAAGGCCCACGAGATTTTGCGTACCATAATGGGCTAGCCCAGCTAAAGGCCCACCAGATTTTGCGGGCCATAATGGGCCAGCCCAGTTAAAGGCCCACAAGATTTTTGTGTGCCATAATGGGCCGGCCCAGGTAAAGGCCCACAAGATTTTTTGCGGATCATAATGGGCCGGCCCAGCTAAAGGCCCACGAGATTTCGCCGACATTAATGGGCCGACCCAGCTGTAGACCCACAAGATTTTGAGGACCCTAGTAGGCCGGCCCATTAACTGGCTGCCATGTTTTGGGCCTAATAATGGCCCATATGAGATCCGACCCATTAAAAGCCTACCATGTTCTGGGCCAAATTATGGCCCAGATCAGGTCCAGCCCTTTAAGAGGCTTTGGGCTAAATTATGGCCCATATCAGATTCAGACCATCAACTGGACGCTATGCTTTTGGGCCCACTTGCTAAAGGCCCATTTAGTAATTCGACCTGATATTAGTTTCAGCCTGTTAAGGGCCCGTTTAACATTTTGGCCCTATATTAATTCAGCCTGTTAAAAGCCGGTATATAGTTGGGCCTAACTACGGCCTGGTTTGCATCCGGCATGCTCGCAGCCGATAATCTGATTGGGCCAAACAAGGACCGAGACAATTTTGGCCTGTTAAAAGCCCGTGATTTGATTCGCACAATCATGGGCCAGGGTCCATTTCTGGCTGCTGCCGGCCCGTGAGCTGTTTGGCATGTTTCAGGCCCAACCTACTTAGCCTCCTAAAAGCCCATTGAGTTTTCTTGTGAAAAGAGGGTCGGCGGTTTAATCGGCCTATTACAGGCCCGAATCTACTAGTGGGATAATTTACTTTTGGACTTTTAACGAACCAAGATGACGGGGCCCATGATGCGGATCATACATCATGATTGCATGACGGCCTGATTATGTACCGTAATTTTACGGTTTGGCCGGTTTACTGTGAAGACAAGATATATATATATATATATAGTAAAATAACTACAGCATCGTGAATAAGAAAAAACCTAGACTATACAATAATGAAATTACGGCATATTACATCAACTGGGCATCCGCCACTATGATAATAAAGCACAAGCAGACAACATATTACATACACTGGGCATCAAAGATCGCCACCAGCGCAAATAAACACACCGACAAAATAATATACAAAACCGACAACACTTCAATAGAGTTCAAGAAAGGTTACCCTGCTTGGGAGCTGCAGCGCAAGCAGTTGAGCAAGCTGATGAGACTGCACTTGTTTAACACTTATATCTTTGTCACTCTGAAAGATAAACAAGCAGACAAATGACATGTTTTGCACATAAAAGTATCAGTGCTGACAATTCATCACATTTCTTACTGACGAATAAAGTGACATAGTTTAAAATTGCATTAGCACAATATGGTATTGTTCAGGTCAAGACATGGCAGGAAATGACATTGTGAATGAGTTGGTAGCTTCACGACACCATTGGATTACAGATCAAGAACTCTTATTTATCAATGGTTAGTTTGCTGTCAATTTATCCCATTTCAGATTGGCAAATAAAGAGACAGTTTAAATAATAGTAGAATGATATGACATTGTTCATAGTTAAGACATTGCAGAATATGACATTGTGCTGTAGTGGGTAGGTTCACCACACCACTGGATTACGGATGAAGAACAGAAGCATACATGCAGTGCAAAAGAAGATCACTTGCTTTGTATAGTTTAATTTACATGGTATGAAGAAGGAACTTGGTTGTACAACTGAAAACTTAAATTGAGAAGGACAAACTTTTGTTTATGAACTACATAATAAACTTTAAACATGCAATTTGATGCAAACACGAAAAATAAACAGCTGTTGTAGTCATGCCTAACCAAATATACACAGCAAAGTCTGAAGGCTTGAGAAGGACAAACTTACATTATTGGTGAAGACAGGCTCTATAAAGCCCTTGTCCATGATGATGGGGGGGGGGGAAATTCAAGAAGTTTACCATAGAATCTTCTTCATAAGCATTGCCTTTATTCTACATTTTGTTAAGAGTAAATATAGATGTGATAATATACGAAAAAATGGAGAATATTTAAGATAATATGAAGAGTGATGCTACATAACCAAGTAGCTATAAATGTAAGTGCATCGATACAGGCAAAAGGTACAACCAAGAGCAATGCATAGCTAAACTTCTTCAGTACCATCGGTGTTAACCAACCTTATGGTAAGAGTAAATATAGATCTGATGTGTAGAAAATAGAGGGCAAAGGAAAATAAGCTGCAGAGTGATGGTACATGAACAACTACCTGTCAATATAAGTACACTAATAAAGGACATCATGTACTTACCAGAACAATGCAGAGCTAAAAAAATTCATTGGCATTGGATATATTCTACACTAATGTAACCATTCATATAGATCAGATAATTTGGAGTGAACAATTGATAAGCAAGCTATCATGCATACTGCTGTCACATAATGAACCAGGTATGTATGCAAGTACAGTGATATAGGACAACAGTTACTAACAAGAGCAAAGCAGCGGGCATCATATTTGTGATATCCCGTCGTTCTTTTCAAACCGGAATTCTTCTTCGAGCAGATTTCCTGCAAAAAAGATCCGTAAGGCACATGCAGAAAAGTAGAAGTTCAAATTGTCATGTGATTTCATAGACAGTACCTCATCCTGGGAACGAGACCAGTGCATAACAAGGTTTTTCCATTCAATGTCTTCTAAATTTAGCACAGGAGACTTCACCGGAAAATCGTTTATAGACTTGCCATCAAAGTGTGATTTCCTCAGGTAACATAGATACTGCTGCAATGCTTCCTTGAAAAGCACAAGCAAGCTTTGCTCGTCATGACTATCCAGATTGACCCTCGCCTAGTTATAACAATGTAATGTAAATCATTGATGTGTTCAATCAGCAGAAAACAGGAAAATAATAACCATGAATAATAGCACTTACACGTAAGTTGGACAGGATGATGTGAAAATGGTATTTGTCTTCACTATAATCTTCCCATGATGGGAATATATGCACGTAGTCCCTAACAACATTGAAAGCATTGTATTTTAAACTGGGAATAACTGGAATGGGGTTCCAATCTGCAGGAATTGGCCGTCTCTGCAGTTGGGATAGGTCTTTGGCCGGTGGACTTGCTGTACTTTTTGCTGGAGTGGGATTTTTCTGTGCTACGGCTGGTGCTATGGCAAATGAAATTGGTATAACTTTTGCTGGAGTGCAGGTCATGTGTGGTGGGACTAGTGGTGTGGCCAGTGAAGTATGGGTACAGTCTGCTAGAGTCGGTCCTACATTTTGTGTCACTGGTTGTACATCCAATATAAGAGGGGTGCTGTTTGATTTCTCCGGCACCACCACGTTTTTCAAGGACTTTGCTGTTGCTCCTTCAGGTTCGGCAATCACCCTCTTCCTTTTTGATGTCTGATGCACAAGAACAACATTTGAGTGGAAAAACATGGTATGATGACAGATGGAATATGTATTGATAATGGATGGGCATGGCATCTTGACATATATGATGAGTAAACTAAGCAGATGGTGGTACAACAAAGTAGAAGAAATGCAAGACAACATATGCAAGATACGCGCAATCAATAAAACCTTGCCAAATTAGAATAGGCACCTTGATGGGTGAACAGGACAGGCCATCTGCCTTTGACTCCTCGAGGTTAGAATAGTCATTAGGATCATATTCTGAACAAGAATCAACAAGTGGGGAGCATATGAGTTTCATTGCATCCAGAATGGCACTCAATGCCTTGGTGCCAAGTTTGTAAGTCATTGCAGTGTTTAGCTTCAAGGGTGGACTACTGCTAGTGCGACACAAAGCAGCTACATAGGTCATAGTGTAGATATAATGGGAAAACCGTAAGCATCAGAGTAAAATCAACAAAGTGGAACTTGCTGGAATATATGTGCTAGTACTGCTGGTACGGCTAGAAAGGCTTCGGATACCAGTTCTCTTCAACTGAAGGTGCGGTACTGTTAATATCAGTGTAACTCTCAAAGGTGACACAACTCCCCGCATTTCCTTGCTATTCTTATAGGATTCAAGTGGGCAGGCCACTACAAATCCTATTCCTATGTTTACAAAATCCTACGAATCGAAGAGGCTCAAAGTGTCCATCACAACCGACCGTATAGACCTCTACACTGCAAATGTCCTGCTCATCTTCAGTACGAGGAACATACTGTACTACTATCATACTCCCTTTGTTCAAAAATATATGTCTTGGTAGAGATTTCCACTATGGATCACATACAGATGTACCTAGATACATTTTAGAGTGTAGATTCACTCATTTTGCTCCATATGTAGTCCATGGTGGAATCTATACAAAGACTTGTATTTAGGAACGGTGAGAGTACTTATTAAAGAAGAACGAAAGAGGAACATGGTAAAGAAGAGCAAGCAGATTTTGGATAATAAAATGTTGGTTGCGCAGTGCCCACACATGATGAACCAGAGCACATTAAGAATGCAACTCCCAGCTGTCTCTTAACCATTTCAGGCGGTTGGATGAAGATCCTACGTCTCCTAACCCTTCTTCTTCCTCGTCTCTGATTCTTCCCATAAAGAACACCTCACGGGCCGCTGGCTGGACCACCGGCCCCCACCGCTTGTGTTCCTTCGCCACCCCCACCCCCTCCTCCGCCCCCACCCGCGTCGAGTTTTCTTTGTTCGGTGGGGCCCCACCACCGCCCCCACAACCACCCGAGCCCATTCGTTCGCACTAGTGAACTCTGAAAAATCGACTGACCCAATTTTGAAATTTAGTCTACTATGATTTAACTAGTGTGGAATATAAAAGGGAAAACCATAAGCATTGGGAGTATAGTGTTGAGCGTGCCATGGCGGATCTGAAGGTGCAAACCGGACAAAGGCAACTTCGCAACCAAGACAAGAAATCAGAGTAAAGTAGCGGTGATCTATTTTCTTGCTGCGATAAATAAGTTGAGCAGATATGAAAGAGTACCACCTCTGGTGCGGCGCCGTGTATGCATCTGCTGAGAATTTGACGGTGCTGCGGTAGTGATGGCTATTGGTGGCGTGGAAGCAGATCTAGGAGGGTAGATGGTGGCGGCGGGGCGCGGTGGACGAGACGGTCGTAGGAGCGGCGTCGGCAAGGTGGACGACGGCGAGGATGAAGCGAGAGGATGGGATGCAAGGATCCCGGTTCGAAGCCGTGGATGAGAGAGGTTGATCTCTTGTAATGGACGGGGGCGTCGGGGTATCAGCTCCGACATGGTGGAGGAGTACGGCGGTGGATGGGGTGGCAGACGGAGGAGGCTGGGGTGGAGAGGGTGTTTTGGCGCCCACGGAGTACGAATGAGGAAAAGGGAGGTAGAGAGGAAGGGGGAACCATGTATTCAGGGCGCGCTTGTCTCAAATGCGAGGAAATTTACAAACTTAGCCCCCATTTCAAATTTCCTACATCGCAACAATATTAGTCGGTTTGGGATAGGACGATAATCTCGCATACACCGAATATTTGCCGATGAGAGTTTGTTTTTGGGCCCACCGTGTATGAATCGGGGAGGGAGTCGATTTCGGCCGAGGACACACTGTGTTTTGGCGCCCATCGTGTATGAATCCGGGTGAGAGGCAGTTATGTCACGTTTGGGTGAAATTACAAACCTACCCCTATCGAAACCTATAGAAATCTAGCAGATAGGCTTTGCGTGGCAGGGATATGCAGTAGTAATTTCCATCTCGCAGATTTTGGTTTCAGGCGGTACTGCGACTTTCCCCGCTTCGTTCAAATTTTGCAGAGTGCACCTTTACTATGCCAATTCAATTCAAATCCCGTTTGTATTCTATTTTTTCGGGCGGGATCCATTTTCGATTGGAATTAAATTCTATATACATCATTTTTTTATATACTTTAAAAAGCACAACAAAGAATTCTGCTCCTTTATATGTATAATATGATTTACAAATACAATGATCTCAAAATCATAAGGTTGAATTCAAAAAATTTAAACCAAATTATGTTCTACTAAAATGTATGGATCAATAATATCTACATATTAAATAACGTAGATGCGCATGAATTCATATTAGTATGCATGTTTGATAGATCAATTTTGGTTCGAGTATGGATTACATGTATCATCATCTCGAATTCAAATATTTGAATCCCTTTTATGTTCACTCCTTTCACGCCCATCTCTCTCGCATGCATGCTCCTTCATGTAGCTATCACTCTCTATTCTCTAGCTCACCCGCACGCGCACTTCATGTTTCTCCTATCCTCGCAAACATGGTCTCTCGACGTCTCCCTTGAGAAGTGTCACACTCTCCCTATCATTATGCATTACATGGTTTTCATTATCTCTCACGTCTCTACTGTTCTCTGGTATCACTCGGTACCTAAGCTTTCTTTTTCACAGCCACACACACAGTCTCCACTCGTCTTTCACTTTGTCTTTCTCTCTATGGGATTCTCTCACACACCCTATATGTCTCTAGATATGACTCATACCACTAAAATTACTCTCTCTCTCTCCTGTAGACACAACATTTGTTGTGGTCTCCTTTTCGTCTCCATCCCAAACTGACATTATTCATTCGTTTACCGATCAGACACCCCTCACACACACACACACACACACACACACACACACACAACTCCTGCTTCCACTCCCCTTCCCGGCTACCGTCTGTCTCACACACACACAAATCTCTCCCTTTCGCACCCTGACTCGTATTTCTCTCACAAACATTTATCGACTAGCCTCTTGATAGGTTTATACACCCGCACACTCGTGCTTCCACTATCGCATACATGTCTCTCTCCCGCTCCTTGTATCTTTGTAGATTTTTCTTCCCTTCTTGAGACACGCCTTCTCGATCGTGCACACACACACTATCGCCTAATTTTAAGCTGATACTTTTCGCACACACACTCTTTGTGTCTTTGTCACACATGCACTCCGTCCTCCTCCACTCTCCCTCTCTCTCTCACACACATGGGCTTTTTGCAACAACTAGCAAGATGCCCATGCGTTGCACGGAACATCAAGATGCATTTGTATGAGTAGTTTATCTTGTGGGGGAAAATGATGAACGAGGGAAGGCCTTATTTGCAAATGTGGAGAGTGGTGTGGGTATCTTTTTGCAAAATTTCCATAGTTTCCTTCCTATTCGTCAGATATAGACCGGACGGCCTATATTGCAGGATGGCAGGCACACGATCATCAGCGACTATGCTTTTTATGAGAGTAGGGATAAAAAACAGAGTTGGTGATGATGGTGGGCCTGCCATCCTCCAATGTAGGTCATCCGATTTATATCTGACGGATAGGAAGGAAAATATGGCAATTTACGCGCACTCCTCACCACATTTGCAGATAAGGCCTTCCCTCGTTCATCCTTTTCTCCCACAAGATCTTGATGTTCCATGCAACGCACGGGCATCTTGCTAGTAAGAGTAGAAATTAGACATATACCACTTCTCGAATCTTGAAACCAACAACATTCCTCCCTTATCTCATCAAAACCGCCAAAGGAATATATTTTGAGTGAAACATAACATATTTTTAGTGATGTACGTATTTCAAAACTAGACTTTTTTTCTATCAAATCAGTGAATATGTATTAATCTACTTTGATCGTGTGGCAACGCATTGGCACATTGCTAGTAGTTTTTATAATTTTTTGGACACCAGACAAACAGTGGAGTACATATACAAAGAGAAGAGGCGCACGCACACTGTCGGTCTCTCGCTGTCTCGCACACATGAGTGTTACGTAAAGGCAACGTTAACAAATAAACCCTAAAACCCTAGGTGCACGATTGCTGCATTTGCGGGTACCGGGTACGTGGTGGAGCACCTTTGTAGGAATAGTCAGCTCACGTGATAATTTGATCCGTAGGAGTTGATGGTCGGGACCACAGGTGAACGACTTGGAGGCGGTGGCTCGCCAGTTGCCACAGATCAAGTAGCCACGTTTAAAATATCATTTTTAGCGGGGTTAAGAGTTCCAATTTTCAATGGCGCGTTATAAGTACTAAGTAGTGTTTAGAACGATTGGTATGGAGCGAAAATGGAATTCATAGTACTACATACCTCCTTGGTGTATGGTTGTATGGGTTTATGTTGCGAGATGTTGAACCTAGTAGTTCTAGGGAAAATACTATGGTTTAGATTTAGATGCTGGTTTTCAGTAATGAATATCGGAAGGGGGAAACCCTTCTTTGATTAAAAAAACTATTACCTCCATTCTGGTTTACTAGTCCCCATCGTATTTTGGGTCAAAGTTTGTCCATGAATTTTACATGTAAAATGTGAATGGAAAATGAGATTTTGTTATATACCCAAACAAAAAAGGACTGGAGGGAGTGATTGCTCTGACAGGGACGCGACCTCTCATAGCGCAGGCATTGAACCGCGCGTCGGCCAAGAGGGCCCCACTCGCTGCAGGCCCGGCTGAGCATGCCTCCTCGCCACGTGCAACCAACTTTAGACTGCCCCGCCTGCCTTCATTGAATCCACACGTGTGCCGACAACACATCCTTCCGCGAGCCGGCCGGCATTTTAGAACACAAAAAATGACTAAATATAATTAATTTACGCATGGTCTTGACTTGTTGTGCTCGCACTGGTAGCAAGAACTAGTAGAGGTTTTTCTTTATTTATAACTCTCCTCACTTTTTTTGGCTTTGAAGTGAATCATGGTTGTGGACATTATGTATGAATGTGCAGATATCTGTGAACATGAGTTTGATGTGGAAGTTGAACTTGGAATGTCGGGCTTGCGCGTGAACTATACCATGTCCAATGCTTTGTCTGTTATTGTTTGGAAAGTAATTGCTGTTATTACATGACCCAAAAAAAATTGTGCCACATCAGTAGATGCACTAACATCACAACAGGCATGCTGACTGGATAAATATTTGAACCTAGCTATTATGAAGGAAATTTTGTATTGACAATAGTTTTAGATAGCAGGAGACGCATATCCTGCTCTGCCTCTACTAGCTTATTTCTGGCTTCTTCCATCTCTTCTTTGGCTTGGGTGAAGAGAGCATCTGATTGCTCTTTTCGCTTCTTCAGGAACTCAGCTACATTCTCAAGGGCTGCTGCACGCTTTAATTCAGCCTTTACTAGAGCCACGAGGACACGAACAACTGACGACTCCACCTGGCTTGTGTGTAATCCAGCATCTTCTGGGAATTTGCACCTTGTGTCTAATCCAGCATCATTAGGGAACTGGCACCTTGTCTGTAATCCAGCCTCATTTTGGAAACAAGATCTCGAGGTTGACCATACTTCCCTCCTCGCAGGAACTGCATCCTGGCATGAAGTTACTTCTTTTTTAGATCCATACTTAGAGCAACCCAGATCCATTTAGTAGAAGCCAGATAAACAGAACTCGGAGAAGTGAATTCAGAAGAAAAGAAAATATAGAAACAGACTACAAGGTGAGAACACCCACTTCCTACATCAAGCTTAAAATGAAAGCATTAGGACGATTAAGACTCTTCTTAATACACATCAAAGAACACGAGGCTCAAGAGAAACAGAAACTACAACATATACACATCGAAGAACACGAGGCTAAATGAAAGTAGTTGAAAGGGTGTTACTTACCAAAGCTTATTTTACAGGTTCAGTGCAGCTCCTCTTTAACTTGCCATGCTCCTTGAAGATGTCCCCAGTATCCCGTGTTTGGTCTTCATTGCTACTCTGCATGTTCGCACTCGTGGTTCTAAAATCTCAACATGACAAGAAAAATATACTACTAGTAATACTCACGCATCTTGTGGGCAACATTAAAGCACTCGTCTGCCATCTTAGAGCATCTCCAACAGAATCGCAATGCACGGCACTTTAAAAAAGTGTTTACAGTGTTGAGATCGAGAAGTAGAGAGACTAGAGAGTAGAGGATAGTTTTCAGCATTGATAGATAAAATATAGATAATTCAACTACTCCTCGTCGTCTAACTCCTCCTCGGTGATGTCCTCCTCCAACGTTTGACTGTAGGCGTGAAGATACATATCGTCGCTGGATTCCTAGGGCGACACTGCTCCTAGCCTCATGTTGAATTGAGCGTCCTCTTTTAGCCTACGCTTGTCCTCGCGATAGGTGGCTCTCCCCGCCCTCCTCTTATCCCTCTCCGTCCTCCTTTGCGCGTAGAAATCGCGCTCGTTGATGATGTCCTGCGAGAAGCGTTGGCGCCACAGTGCCATGGCTTCCTCGTCCATCTTGGTGATGCCGAGACGGTGCTCCCACCTCCGGTTGTCACGATGATCCTCGTCGGTGCTAAGCCATGGCAGAGGCGCGAGCTCCTGTGCCCGCTCCTTTGTCAGCATGTTGGGGAAGTTCAATGTTCTATGAGGCCACCGGAGGCGCCACGCTGCCGCATCGTACGCGCGGGTGGCCTCGTTGGTGGTGTCGAAATTGTCGAGGCCGAGGCGCATGCCGCGGAACCGGATCCCGACAGAGAAGCCGCTGGAGGGGCGCACGCGGACACTCCGGTATCCCCAAGTTTCCCGTGACGGGGCGACATGGTGGCGCGGCAGTGGTGAGGCGAGAAGGAGCGGGGAGAGTGTGGTGGCGAGGCACAGAGCAGGGAGAGAGCGGTGGCAAGGCACAAAGCGGTAGGAGGGCGTTGGATTTTATAAAGCATGCCGAACGCCGCGCGCCAAAACTAGCGCACGGCCGACCGCTTTTTCCCGCACGCGCGCGATCCTTTCCCGACGTCTCTGCTATCTCTACTCTCTTCTCAACTGTTATATTTATTTTGTACTCCTTCCATTCCTAAATATAAGTATTTTTAGAGATTTCAATAAGGGACTACATACGGAGCAAAATGAGTGAATCTACACTCTAAAATATATCTATATACATCTGCATGTTGTAGTTCATTTGAAACAACTAAAGAGACTTATATTTAGGAACGGAGGGAGTATTTAATATTTATCTCTACTTCTCTACTGTCTACTTTCTCTATACTTTTTTTCTTATAAAAAACAGAGTTGGTGATGATGGTGTGCCCGCCATCCTGCAATATAGGCTGTCCGATTTATATCTGACAGATAGGAAGGAAACAATGGGAATTTTGCAAAAACATACCCATACCCCTCTCCAGATTTGCAAATAAGGCCTTCCCTCGTTCATCCCTTTCTCCCACAAGATAAACTACTCATACAAATGCATCTTGATGCGTGCAACACATGGGCATCTTGCTAGTTCTAAAAAACTTTCCATCATTTGCCACACTACTGGTTGCAGATGAAAAACCTACCCTAATACAGTGCAATACAGGAGAGATGCACAATTACAAACTGATATTCTGTTGGACAATGGAGGCTATAACCAATTACTTTTACGGGAACAATAGCACCCAGGAAATTTGAAGGGTAGGTATGAACAAAATTGGAACTGCACATGTACTGCTAAGTGATTCAATACACACATTACCAATCGAGGAGAAGAACGATGGTCGCAGCGGCCTCTGTGAGTCATGGTTGGCAACGAGAGTCAGTTCATTGTCCACGACGGTGGTGCTTTTGCGCTTGGCATCGGCTTCCGGGAAGAAGATTCGAGACCGTGGAAGACGGTGCTGGGGAAGATGCTCCGTGTACGACGATGACGGTGGACCGACTCCAGTGCGGCGTACGAGGTTGTCGATGAGGCAGATGCGCTGCGGTGGACGAGTGCACCGATGTAGAAGGGGAGGAGCACAATGGCTGCGGTGCCGTGGAGAAGTCTATTTTGCGGTGGGGATAGAAAATGGGGAGTATTCAGGTGTACTACTCTGGGTGCCGGGGTGGGGTTGGCTCGGTAGGGTGAACCTGAAGTTACGAAAATAGCCCCCTACCAAGCGTCATCTGTAGGCCTGTTCCGAAGGCTATGACGGTAACTTCCCACTGCTCGAATCAGGGGCGCGGGAGATTTTCCCACCGACCTCAAAATTTTGTGACACTGAACTCCCCGTGTGGCATGTTGAGTGATTCGGCTAAGCAACTAACGAGTAGTACTAGTAAACTCTGCATGTTAGGTTTGACCAAAGTCAAACTTCCTAAAGTTTGACCAAGTTTATAGAAAAATATAAACATTTACCATAACAAATATGTATGATGTGAAAGTACATTCAATAATGAATCTAATGGTATTTATTTGTTATTGTATATGTTAATATTTTTTGTTATAGGCTTTTTGAGAGTTTACAAAACTTGACTTTGACAAATGCTAATACGTGGACTTAAATAAAAACGGAGGGAGTACACATTTGTTTTTTTAGTTTGTAGTGAACTAATCATTTGTTGAAATTGTGAAATAAATATATTAGGCTACTGACATCGAATGTAATGGTCTATACAATTCAATAGTTACAATCATTGTCGAATTCCAAGATGTATACAAGGTCTATAGTACTTCACAACATGCTCAAACTCACATAATCCCAGTCAAATGAGAATCTAAGTGCATTTCATAGTTATTAATTTGTAGGATGCAACAAAACCAACCATATATAACTCTACATCAGCCATTATAGAAGCAACATTTTGAACATATCCCAATGTGTGAATGAAACATGCAGAGAGAGCTTGTGAAGATGGAGCAGATATGGCGCGAAAGATTCTATGTATGTGGACAAGAGTGTATGGGACAAACCTAATGAGACACACAGAGAGAGATATAGAGAGAGAAAGAGAGAGGAAGAAGTTAGGTTCGTGAGAAAGATGGAGACATGTAATATACGTGAGATGCGTGTGCATCCGGATTCTGTATACGTGGAAGGATAAGAGACAACAGGTTTGATGAGAGAGCTGGGAAAACATGGACGAGAGGGGAAGGATCTCGTGGGTTGAGGGATTGATAATTTTGTGCGGGGGAGAAAGGGATTGGTAATTTTGTGCGAGAAAGAGAGGGTGGGGGGAGGAGTCAGTCAGCCATCGTCACATCATCCTGCTTCCAAATGGCCTCGCATTCTCTAGCACGGTGTGGTCACCGTCTTCGATCTCCTCGATGCCCTCTTTGAAGATTGAGGTGTTGTGCATGCTGGGGTGCAAAGAAGCACAAGCGAGAGTGGTCGCCATATAACCTTGGATGGGGATGAATTGTGTGCTCGGGGGAGGGTGTCTGTGTGTGTTGTGCTATGTGTGTGTGTGTGTGTGTGTTAGATATTGAGAGAAAACAAACCTAAGGAGAGAAATGGGTATTCACGAAGAGATTGTGTGGGCCTTGAGGTGGGCAGGGGCCGGGTGAGGGTCTCAAAATGTGCGCGTTGATGTATGTGTTACATGCGATCGTGCGAGGGATGGACGAATCGAGAGAGATGGTTGTTGTGTTATAGATGCTCCTCCTCTCTCTCTCTCTCTCACACATACACACACACCCACAAGTAAACTAGAAGACTGTTCTCTCATGTATACACAACGTATCAGCATCTGTCTATGTCTCACTCATGCATGATCATTTGCACATTCACACCTCTCTATGTCTCTATCACACGCACACCGTCTCCACATTGCCCTTCCGCCACAACACACATATGGGCACATAAACACGTTCTCTCTCAGTCACACACACAAAATCAGTATTACCAAAAACTAGGGGGCACCGAAAATGTCCAAATCCAAATAAACACGAACTGGAGTTCAATTCAAATATATGGAAATTGTAGCGTCAGAACTTTTCCAGGAAAAAAAAGTTGAGTATTATTCGGGGATTGTTTTCACACACACAAAAAGGTTCGGTGGATGTCCTTCGAGCGCGACACGGCGACGCACAGTTCGATCGACCGCGCAGGCGCGGTTCACGCGCTTGCACAGGATTCCGTATCATGGCTGTGGTACTAACTAATAAAAGCGCTGCCTAAGTCTAATGTTTATGTGTACTAGTACGGTTTTCTTTTAAGTTTGACCAACCCTATATAAAACTAAAGTAAGCTCCGTACGCGCACTCATCAATATGCCGTCACCGCCATTGCACATGCTGGCACCCGCTTGCTCCGGCCAACAATTTCTCGCCCATCATCGCCATGTCACCACCATCCCTGTGCCATGAAGTCGAAGGCTCGCCTGCTCACGTTGTCTGCAGTCCCTCCTCGCGATGCCGCCGCGCTGCCAAGCACGCGAGCAGCTGGTGGAGCCGCGTCTATGCACGCAACATACGAAGAGGAGGACAAGTGCGTGCTCTAGCACGCCGGCGAGGAGGAACTAGCGTGTCATTGTCGTCTCCGCCCGCATGGAGGAGGCGCCCATGGTGGCTGTCGCAGCGGAAGCCGGTTGCGCATGCGTCGAGCCCGCAAACTGGGTGCGGACGCGGAATCTACCTTCGAGACCTTGAATGCCATGTGGATCTTGCGATCTGAAGGAGCAATTTGGGTCAGTCGACTCTTGTGAGCCGTTTGATGCAACGTGGATGGCTAGAAGGGCTTCTTCCACCTCTTTTGCCATCTTATTCCTTCGCTCCCTCGAACTTCTTTCACAAATTGTCTGACCCAAATTATACTACTTGTACAAACGTATTAAGTACAGTAGGAACACGAAGATACGAGCAGTAGTACCAACTACAAGAAGAACAATAGTAAGATATAGTACAAGTACTACTGTACTCACTAAAGAGTTCAAATAACGAGAAAGAACATAAACTTAGTTCTGCTGGGGCCTCAGCACAACACACCCTTGAAAATAAACTAAGCAACTAGTCCGCTTGACACTGCAGTAGAACCAGCATGAGCGACGGCACTGCCACCTACTCGGAGTCCGAGTCCACGTCCTCGACCTTGTCCTCGTCCCTCTTCCTCTTCCTCTTCGCCGACACTTCTTTGCTTGAACCGGACACTGGGCTCTGCTTCTTCAACCATCCCTTGTAGATATTTAAACAAAGGTAGGCATCCATTGCTGCGTATAGGATGTGATCTTCATCTAATGTCTTCGACTCCCATGCATGATGAAACTCGTGATGAGGTTTCTTCAGTTTAGCGTACGAAGTATCAATCATGGCTGCTGCCAGGGTCAGCATTGAAGGCTGAGAGGAGGACACTAGGCTTGCCTTCTGGAGATCGAAGGGCTGGCCTATAGCGAGACCTATTCGATGCAGGACATCCCTGCCATTCCTAAAGTCTATAGTAACGAATTTCGCTCTTTCGTCCTTGAGGAAGTTCTTAAAATCCTGGCACTCAACATCGGCATGGCATATGTGGTAGACCAAGCAAACGTTATGTACACAAACCTGGATCACGGCGGGCTTCTTCCTCTCTGCATCCTTTAGAATCTTCTCTCTTTCCAGGACTGTGGTGTACTCAACATCTAGCCCAGCGACCCACTCATCCGTTGAACTGTTGAACATGCGTAGGAAGCGAGCAAGCCATGCTTTCACCACTGCGGATCCACGTGTGTAGATGAAGATGAACTAATCGCCGGTGATGGCTCTAACCTGGTACTCAGCGGCGACCATGGAGATTTGGGAGGCCATGGATTTTGGAGGAGGGTTAGGAGAAGGTGAACTGTTGTACCCCGCAAAAAAACTGGGAGCAAACTAATGTGAAAGGACGGGACGACTGGGAGCGAACTATTGTAAGGTAGAAGACGGGGACGAGTAGGGCGTGCGAATGGCGTGGGGTTGCTGGCTTTCTCGGTGGATAAACGGCTGCAAGCCCCCAAAGAGTTCTCGAGAACTATGCGGGACCCACTAGATGTCATGTTTACTAGACCCATATCGTAGGCCTGACGTTATAGCTTCTGCCTCTTCGCACGCCATGCCGGTGTGTGGATGTAACTTCACTTAATTCCGTCAACCGTCGTGCCTCCCACGACCTTCGCCTCCCTCGTGCAGTCGCGCCCTTTGAGACTTCGACCGACTATAAATGAGCAATTTTTTTTGCCTACTCCTCATGCATGATACTCCCTCTGGTCCTTTTTACTTACGTCAACCGTTTGCAAAGTGTTTGACCAAATTTATACTAAAAATATCAATATCTACAATACTGATTATAATGAGTATAAGAACTACGTTTTATAATGAGTATAAAAATATTGATTTGACATTGTGAATGTTGATACATTTTTCTATAAGTTTGGTCAAAGTAGAGGTACATTGACTTCATACAAAAATTAAATGCACAATGCAGACTAGTTCCTCCATCTAGGTGCGTGCCATGTCCTATCTTGTCATCACAACAAGGTTAGCTATTAGAGTACTACTACCTCCCTTCTAGTTTAAAGGGCTCGATTCAAAAATTTCACCTACTGTTAGCAAGATAGAGGTGGTGGAATAGTTTTTGTAGTCTACAAAGTACTCAACTAATGATGTCGTTCTTCACAAAAAATGTGTTTACGAATGCATGCATGAACACTAGTTACTGTAACCCCCCTCTCTTCTTTAATTCTTTGCCACATCAGCATGTCTGCTATTCCCGTGTGCATGATACCAGCTAAGATACCACCATTATGGCCAGCCTTAATCATCGCATGCAATATTTTAGTGCACCTTGAAATATGAACATGTGTGGGGCGTGTATGTTTTTAATGACTTGAGACTATACCTAGCCTGACATGCAAGATGACTTATTATGCACCATTCCCCATACCTGTAGGAAGCCCGTTCGTCTCCCAATCTTTTCCTCTCCATGTGTGGAAACAGTATGCCTGCTAGACTCTCCTTCTCCCTCCGGCAGTCCCATCACTCCACCCCGTGTGGAAAAAATCTGCATGCATGACTCTCCTCCCCCCATGCTCGTCCAATCCGTTGTGACCAGCAATATTTCCACCCCTTACCTCCCCCGTAATTTACTCCAACAAATATGCCCACGTAGCTGTTACGTTAATCATGCAACATATCTTCCGGGACGCTGCTTCAGTTACTTAACTGCAGGTGCACTGGGTCACTGACATATGGGCCCAACAAGGGTCTGGCCCACATGTCAGTGACGTAACTGGACCTGCAGTTAAGTCAGTGCAGCTCAGTCCATATCTTACGTAGGTGTGCTATTGCTCACTATAAATACTGCGCCTCCCACGACATTCGGAAGAACACTCACGTTCATCGCTATCTCCTCCCCCTCCCTCTCACGTCGACCACCATGGCATCGCCCCTCCCAATCCTAGGCGTCCCTCGCTGCACCGCCCGGACGGTCATGCATCGCCGTTCCGTTCCTTGCTGCCACTAGTCGAGGAGGACGCGTCGGCATTCCATTCCTCGCCGCGACGCGCCGAGGTGGACACGTGGGCGTTCCCAATCTCGCCAGCATGCACGTCGGAGGACGCGTCGGCTCCCCGCTACGAGGAGAATGCCGCACCGCCCGTCGAGCCCCCCCAGCCTTGAGGAGCTTTGGAAAGAAATGGATGTCGCCATGTGGGAGGCTTTGCCGCCGGCAGAGCACGCCTAAATAGAGGCGGAGAAGAAGGCCGAGGAAGAGAAGCGCGCCGCGTGGCAAGCTGACTGGCAGGTCTATGCCGCGTCCGAGAGAGTCAGGCAATTGGCTCTTTGGCAGAAGGCTCATGCATGGGCCGTGAGGGTGGCAGAGGACGCCCGTGCCAAAGCCCTGAGTGCAGTCGGGCCCAAGCGCCTCATCTATGCTTGGCGGTATGTGGACCAGGTGCATGCTTCCAGCGAGGAGGAGTACCTGCTGGCGCCGGATCGCCACACCGGTGAGATCGCGCTCGCCTGCCGACAAGCCGCCAATCAGCATCTCGTGAGTTGCGAGGCTGAGGAAGAGGCGTTGTGTCGGTGCACTGGGAAACGGTCGCGCACCAGGGCACTCGTAGCGCGCCGCAAGTGCTCCTGCGAGCGCCGTGGGTTTTAGTAGGAGTATAATTTAGTTTCGTAAGGTGATCTCATTAGTTTTGGGACGCAAATGATAAATCCGAAATGTCGGGAATTATTAGCGTCCTTAATTAAGTATGTAAGAGGGAAAGTTTTGAAACCTTGTGTATCTGTATGCATTTTGTAATTAGGTGCATACAACACAAACTTTAGTACTATATACTATCACACTACACGTCTCTCTCTCTATATGCTTGCAGACTGTGCTACTCCCTCCGTCCAGGTGAATAAGTCATCTTTGGTCGTGCACCGTGAATAAGAAGGAGGGAAGACTTTATACACCTAGACGGAGGGAGTACTACTATTACTTATGTACGTGCAAATGCACGTTTTAACATTACGATGCGGTTTTTGTAAAAGTAGAAAAATAGCACTAGTCAAGCTTGTGAAACGATTCAATGCAATACAAATGCAAAAATGCTCGTTTGATTGTTTACTTTTAGCTTCCTTCTTTGTGGTTATTTCTCTGTCATACATTGTACGAAGTATCTCACTGGTCGAAAGGCATGCAAATTCCCAAACCGCTTCCTACACCCTGTATCGAATTTTTTGCCTAACAAGTTGTGCCATGCAATTGGAACTCCAAACTTGAGTACTAGTACTACTAGTAGGAGTACCAGGGGCCAGTTTGTTTAGGCTTCTAGATTAGTAGTAATCCCATTACTACTAGCTGTGTCCTCGTTTATTGCTCCCCATTGTAATGTGTGTCAAATTTTGATCATAAATTTAACTAATGAAATGTTTGTGATGTCACATGCACTAACATTTTATCAGTTAAATCTTTGGTCAAAATTTACCACAAATTACAATGGTGACGAATAAACCAGGACAGAGGTACTCCCTCCATTTTTGTATACAAGGCCACTATAAAAATACATTTTGCATCTATACAAGGCCACCAACAGTAATCGAGACAAATATTAATGACGTTTCCTCGTACTAGTAACCCATGGCTTAATTACTAGCATGCATGTAGTGGATGATAATGACAAACTCATCTACTTCCCTCTCACAACCACTCAATTTCTTCTAATGTGCATGCACCCTATTAATTAACCCGGTAAACGAGAAAATAAATTGACTTGTAAAGCACACATTGATTTTTATCTTGGTACCTGTAATTTGAGTTTGTGGCCTTGTATGTAAAAATGAAGAGAGTACTAGTAGTAGTTTAGAAGCCTAAATAAATGAGTGAGGCACCTTAATGTTACTATCCACTGTGACTAGTCTTATGGGAAAAGCTGGGGAAGATACGTCTTATTTTTTAAGCCGCCAAAAGAACTGGCCCTAGGAGTAGTAGCTAGGGATACTAGGAGTAGTAGCTAGGGATCGAGTGTGCGAGATGAACCGGAGAAAGTAAATGCAGAGAGATGAAATGCAAAAAAGATGGAGGGATGTGATGGTTTCTTGTCCGTTTATTTTACCAGGCCACTTATTACTGGCAGTGGTTGGGTTTTGTGATATGACGGGTTTACTGCTGCGCCACGAGCGGGGTGAGACTCCCATGCAGCGCCGCCCCCTACACTTGTACTACATCGGTCGTGGTTTATTAGTCCCCCATTGAATTTGACTGAAGATTTAACTGACAAAATGTTAGTGCTTGTCAACAAAAACTATATCATTGGATTCGTATTTAAACATAGGTTTCAATAATATAATTTTTGGTGACATGCATCAGCATTTATCTTACTATATATATTGTTAGTTCAATTTTTGGTCGTACTAATCTATAGTAGTAAGGTGCCCGTGCGTTGCACGGAAGAGTGAAATGCATTGATCGGGGAGTTGTTTATTTTGACAAAGGATGTGGGGGTCATCTCATGTGTAACGGGTATCGATAGGTTTCTTCCAATATTATTTCATCTCTAGAGCTCACAAACATCCGGGTGAAATAGATAAAAAGGTATCTTTTGCAAACAAAAGCGTTCAACTGTTAAACCTGCATACAAAACTTGTGAAGAAATAACACTTACCGTGCTTTGCAAGAAATGATCTTTAAGAATTAGTTTTTGAGTATCGATTGTTATACATGTTGGCTACAGATGACATGGAACTTTCTTGTAGTCAACCGTTGGCTGTACTATTAAGTATTAACCATGCCCTTATACACCTAGCACTACAAAAAAAGACACATCCATGACCTTTTGGGCCGAACGAATTTTTTTTCTGTCATACATATGACACTTCTATGATGATAATTGTGACAAAACCCGGTATCATCATAGATGTGGTGGGCTCCTACTTCTATGACAAAAAATCATGACAGAAAATGGGCTTTTCGTCCTAGGCGGGCCGGAGATGCAGCTGCATGACATTCTTTGGGCCGTCCATGACGGAAAAACCGTGGTAGAAGCAAGGGGGAGGAAAGTTTTGGGGAGTTACCGGTTACGGTGGGAGGTCGGGGCCCGAGCGATGCGCGTTTCTCTCGTACATGTACGCGCGTGTGTGCGAGGCGTTGGCTCTAACTGAACCCGAGCGAGGCGTTGGGTTCTAACTGAACCCGAGCGATTGCACTGCAGGCTACGCGTTACTGAACCCGAGCGATCGATCGATGGCTGTATCGATGGCTGTTAACTGAACCCGATGGAGCGATTCCTGCGCTACTGCTGCTAACTGAAGCCGATCGATTGGATGAACAGTGAGCGTTGCAGGGGGGGGGGATTGGATGAACAGGACCCGGAGGGCTGGATGAACAGTAGATGGTGGAGGGGTGGCCGTGGAGGGGTGGTTGAACAGGACCCCGTGGTGTGGAGGGCTGGATGAACAGTAGACGGTGGAGGGGTGGATGAACGGTAGCCGGTGGATTAGCGGGCGGTGGAGTCTGGATGAACAGGAGCCCATGGAGGCTGGAGGAGGTCGACGGTAGCCCGTGGAGGCTGGAGGAGGTCGACGGTGGAGATGAACAGTATCCCGTGGAGTCCCGTTTTGCGGTACGCCACACCCCTCCCGATGAACAGGACCCCCGTTTTGATCGTAGGAGGTCCATTTTGTCAGTTTTGCGGTACGCCACACCCCTCCCGATGAACAGGACCCCCGTTTCGACCGTAGGAGGTCCGTTTCGTCCATTTTGCGGTACGCCACACCCCTCTTGATCAACAGGACCCCCGTTTCGACCGTAGGAGGTCCGTTTCCTCCGTTTTGCGGTACGCCACACCCCTCTCGATCAACAGGACCCCCATTTCGACCGTAGGAGGTCCGTTTCCTCCGTTTTGCGGTACACCACACCCCCCCGATCAATAGGACCCCGTTCCGAACGTAGGAGGTCCGTTTCCTCTGTTCTGCGGCACACCAGGCCTTGTTTCCATCGCCTATTCTGTCCAAGCCCTCCTGATGAACACGACCACGCATTCCGTTCCGACCCAACCGGTTGGCTCCCACGCATTTCGTTGCCTCCCGATGAACACAACACATTCCGTTGCCTCCCCATGAACACGACGCATTCCATTGCCTCCCCATGAACACGACGACGACGTTGTTTCTCCGTTCCGACCCAGCCATGTACACGAGCCCTCGCCGTACGTATGCGCGAGTAGGCGTTCGAGACCCCGCCCATATGTACACATACGTGGCCGTATTTTCTTTATTGTACCTTGGCCGATGTACGTACATGTACATGCTACGTGCGCGCCTCTACTACAACACGTGCGCGCCTCTACATCCACCAGTATATATGTACGTACACGTTCGCGACCAGAATGACAACGCTACGTACACTTCGACCAGGTGGGTCCCGACTGTCAGGCACTTCCTTGCCTGCGAAGATGTAGCTGGTGGGTCCCAGCAGTCAGGGGGGCGAATTGTTCTTTTGCCCGGACGCACTTCCTTACGTGCGAAGATGTAGCTGGTGGGTCCCAGCAGTCAGGGGGGCGAATCGTTTTTTTCCCGAACGCACTTCCTTGCATGCGAAGGTGTAGCTGGTGGGTCCCAGCAGTCAGGGGGGAAATGTTTTTTCGCAAAATACGGTGGCCCGTCCGGTGGGTCCCCACTGTCAGGTGGAGGAATAATTATTTTGCGTGTAATAAGGAGGCACTTCCTTGCTACGGTCGTGGACCCAACTGTCAGCCTCTCCACGCACAATACTCTTCCGATGGAAGTCGGTCGTTGACCACATTGACCACGCCGCGCCGAGAGAACCATGGCGGTGGACGACGGTGAGGCCTAGGAAGGGGACGATACAGAGGCAGGGAAGACTTGGCAGTTGTTTCCCATGGGGAGGGGAGTACTGAAGGAAATATGCCCTAGAGGCAATAATAAAGTTATTATTTATTTCCTTATAATCATGATAAATGTTTATTATTCATGCTAGAATTGTATTTTCCGGAAACATAATACATGTGTGAATACATAGACAAACAGAGTGTCACTAGTATGCCTCTACTTGACTAGCTCGTTAATCAAAGATGGTTATGTTTCCTAACCATGAACAATGAGTTGTTATTTGATTAACGAGGTCACATCATTAGTAGAATGATCTGATTGACATGACCCATTCCATTAGCTTAGCACCTGATCGTTTAGTATGTTGCTATTGCTTTCTTCATGACTTATACATGTTCCTACGACTATGAGATTATGCAACTCCCGTTTACCGGAGGAACACTTTGGGTACTACAAAACGTCACAACGTAAATGGGTGATTATAAAGGAGTACTACAGGTGTCTCCAATGGTCGATGTTGGGTTGGCGTATTTCGAGATTAGGATTTGTCACTCCGATTGTCGGAGAGGTATCTCTGGGCCCTCTCGGTAATACACATCACATAAGCCTTGCAAGCATTACAACTAATATGTTAGTTGTGAGATGATGTATTACGGAACGAGTAAAGAGACTTGCCGTTAATGAGATTGAACTAGGTATTGGATACCGACGATCGAATCTCGGGCAAGTAACATACCGATGACAAAGGGAACAACGTATGTTGTTATGCGGTCTGACCGATAAAGATCTTCGTAGAATATGTAGGAGCCAATATGGGCATCCAGGTCTCGCTATTGGTTATTGACCAGAGACATGTCTCGGTCATGTCTACATTGTTCTCGAACCCGTAGGGTCCGCACGCTTAAGGTTACGATGACAGTTATATTATGAGTTTATGCATTTTGATGTACCGAAGGTTGTTCGGAGTCCCGGATGTGATCACGGACATGACGAGGAGTCTCGAAATGGTCGAGACGTAAAGATTGATATATTGGAAGCCTATGTTTGGACATCGGAAGTGTTCCGGGTGAAATCGGGATTTTACCGGGTTACCGGGAGGTTACCGGAACCCCCCGGGAGCCATATGGGCCATCATGGGCCTTAGTGGAAAGGAGAAAGGGGCATCCCAAGGTGGCTGCGCCTCTTTCCCCTCCCCTAGTCCTATTAGGACTAGGAGAAGGTGGCCGGCCCCCCTCTCTCCCTTCCCCTCCGAGGAATCCTAGTTGGACTAAGATTGGGGGGAGGAATCCTACTCCCAGAGGGAGTAGGACTCTCCTGCGCCTCCCTCTTTGGCCGGCCAGCCTCCCCTCCTCTCCTCCTTTATATACGGAGGCAGGGGCACCTCTAAACACACAAGTTGACACAAGTTGATCCACGTGATCGATTCCTTAGCCGTGTGCGGTGCCCCCTGCCACCATATTCCTCGATAATACTGTAGCGGAGTTTAGGCGAAGCCCTGCTGCTGTAGTTCATCAAGATCGTCACCATGCCGTCGTGCTGACGAAACTCTTCCCCGACACTTTGCTGGATCGGAGTCCGGGGATCGTCATCGAGCTGAACGTGTGCTCGAACTCGGAGGTGCCGTAGTTTCGGTGCTTGATCGGTTGGATCGTGAAGACGTACGACTACTTCCTCTACGTCGTGTCATTGCTTCCGCAGTCGGTCTGCGTTGGGTACGTAGACAACACTCTCCTCTCGTTGCTATGCATCACATGATCCTGTGTGCGCGTAGGAAATTTTTGAAATTACTACGAAACCCAACAGTGGCATCCGAGCCTAGGTTAATGATGTTGATGTTATTTGCACGAGTAGAACACAAGTGAGTTGTGGACGATACAAGTCATACTGCCTACCAGCATGTCATATTTTGGTTCAGCGGTATTGTTGGACGAGACGACCCGGACCAACCTTACGCGTACGCTTACGCGAGACCGGTTCCCTCGACGTGCTTTGCACAGAGATGGCTTGCGGGCGACTGCCTCTCCAACTTTAGTTGAACCAAGTATGGTTACGCCCGGTCCTTGCGAAGGTTAAAACGGAGTCTATTTGACAAACTATCGTTGTGGTTTTGATGCGTAGGTGAGATTGGTTCTTACTTAAGCCCGTAGCAGCCACGTAAAACATGCAACAACAAAGTAGAGGACGTCTAACTTGTTTTTGCAGGGCATGTTGTGATGTGATATGGTCAAGGCATGATGCTGAATTTTATTGTATGAGATGATCATGTTTTGTAACCAAGTTATCGGCAACTGGCAGGAGCCATATGGTTGTCGCTTTATTGTATGCAATGCAATCGCGATGTAATGCTTTACTTTATTACTAAACGGTAGTGATAGTCGTGGAAGCATAAGATTGGCGAGACGACAACGATGCTACGATGGAGATCAAGGTGTCGCGCCGGTGACGATGGTGATCATGACGGTGCTTCGGAGATGGAGATCACAAGCACAAGATAATGATAGCCATATCATATCACTTATATTGATTGCATGTGATGTTTATCTTTTTATGCATCTTATCTTGCTTTGATTGACGGTAGCATTATAAGATGATCTCTCACTAAATTATCAAGAAGTGTTCTCCCTGAGTATGCACCGTTGCAAAAGTTCTTCGTGCTGAGACACCACGTGATGATCGGGTGTGATAGGCTCTACGTTCAAATACAACGGGTGCGAAACAGTTGCGCACGCAGAATACTCAGGTTAAACTTGACGAGCCTAGCATATGCAGATATGGCCTCGGAACACGGAGACCGAAAGGTCGAGCGTGAATCATATAGTAGATATGATCAACATAATGATGTTCACCGATGAAACTACTCCATCTCACGTGATGATCGGACATGGTTTAGTTGATTTGGATCACGTGATCACTTAGAGGATTAGAGGGATGTCTATCTAAGTGGGAGTTCTTTAATAATATGATTAATTGAACTTAAAATTTATCATGAACTTAGTCCCTGATAGTATCTTGCTTGTTTATGTTGATTGTAGATAGATGGCTCGTGCTGTTGTTCCGTTAAATTTTAATGCGTTCCTTGAGAAAGCAAAGTTGAAAGATGATGGTAGCAATTACACGGACTGGGTCCGTAACTTGAGGATTATCCTCATTGCTGCACAGAAGAATTACGTCCTGGAAGCACCGCTGGGTGACAGGCCTGCTGCTGGAGCAACGCCAGATGTTATGAACGTCTGGCAGAGCAAAGCTGATGACTACTCGATAGTTCAGTGTGCCATGCTTTACGGCTTAGAATCGGGACTTCAACGACGTTTTGAACGTCATGGAGCATATGAGATGTTCCAGGAGTTGAAGTTAATATTTCAAGCAAATGCCCGGATTGAGAGATATGAAGTCTCCAATAAGTTCTATAGCTGCAAGATGGAAGAGAACAGTTCTGTCAGTGAGCATATACTCAAAATGTCTGGGTATAATAATCACTTGATTCAATTGGGAGTTAATCTTTCAGATGATTGCGTCATTGACAGAATTCTCCAATCACTGCCACCAAGCTACAAGAGCTTCGTGATGAACTATAATATGCAAGGGATGAACAAGACTATTCCCGAGCTCTTCGCAATGCTAAAAGCTGCGGAGGTAGAAATCAAGAAGGAGCATCAAGTGTTGATGGTTAACAAGACCACTAGTTTCAAGAAAAAGGGCAAAGGGAAGAAAAAGGGGAACTTCAAAAAGAACGGCAAGCAAGTTGCTGCTCAAGAGAAGAAACCCAAATCTAGACCTAAGCCTGAAACTGAGTGCTTCTACTGCAAGCAGACTGGTCACTGGAAGCGGAACTGCCCCAAGTATTTGGCGGATAAGAAGGATGGCAAGGTGAACAAAGGTATATGTGATATACATGTTATTGATGTGTACCTTACCAATGCTCACAGTAGTACCTGGGTATTTGATACTGGTTCTGTTGCTAATATTTGCAACTCGAAACAGGGACTACAGAATAAGCGGGCACTGGCAAAGGACGAGGTGACGATGCGCGTGGGAAACGGTTCCAAAGTCGATGTGATCGCGGTCGGCACGCTACCTCTACATCTACCTTCGGGATTAATATTAGACCTAAATAATTGTTATTTGGTGCCAGCGTTGAGCATGAACATTATATCTGGATCTTGTTTAATGCGAGACGGTTATTCATTTAAATCAGAGAATAATGGTTGTTCTATTTATATGAGTAATATCTTTTATGGTCATGCACCCTTGAAGAGTGGTCTATTCTTACTAAATCTCGATAGTAGTAATACACATATTCATAATGTTGAAACCAAAAGATACAGAGTTGATAATAAAAGTGCAACTTATTTGTGGCACTGTCGTTTAGGTCATATCGGTGTAAAACGCATGAAGAAACTCCATACTAATGGACTTTTGGAACCACTTGATTATGAATCACTTGGTACTTGCGAACCGTGCCTCATGGGAAAGATGACTAAAACACCGTTCTCCGGTACTATGGAGAGAGCAACAGATTTGTTGGAAATCATACATACCGATGTATGTGGTCCGATGAATATTGAGGCTCGTGGCGGATATCGTTATTTTCTCACCTTCACAGATGATTTGAGCAGATATGGATATATCTACTTAATGAAGCATAAGTCTGAAACATTTGAAAAGTTCAAAGAATTTCAGAGTGAAGTTGAAAATCATCGTAACAAGAAAATAAAGTTTCTACGATCTGATCGTGGAGGAGAATATTTGAGTTACGAGTTTGGTGTACATTTGAAAAACTGTGGAATAGTTTCGCAACTCACGCCCCCCGGAACACCACAGCGTAATGGTGTGTCCGAACGTCGTAATCGTACTTTACTAGATATGGTGCGATCTATGATGTCTCTTACAGATTCACCGCTATCATTTTGGGGATATTCTTTAGAGACGGCCGCATTCACGTTAAAAAGGGCACCATCAAAATCCGTTGAGACGACGCCTTATGAACTATGGTTTGGCAAAAAACCAAAGTTGTCGTTTCTTAAAGTTTGGGGCTGCGATGCTTATGTGAAAAAGCTTCAACCTGATAAGCTCGAACCCAAATCGGAGAAATGTGTATTCATAGGATACCCAAAGGAAACTGTTGGGTACACCTTCTATCACAGATCCGAAGGCAAAACATTTGTTGCTAAGAATGGATCATTTCTAGAGAAGGAGTTTCTCTCGAAAGAAGTGAGTGGGAGGAAAGTAGAACTTGACGAGGTAACTGTACCTGCTCCCTTACTGGAAAGTAGTTCATCACAGAAAACTGTTTCAGTGACACCTACACCAGTTAGTGAGGAAGCCAATGATAATGATCATGAAACTTCAGATCAAGATACTACTGAACTTCGTAGATCAACCAAAGTAAGATCCGCACCAGAGTGGTACGGTAATCCTGTTCTGGAGGTCATGCTACTAGATCATGATGAACCTACGAACTATGAAGAAGCGATGGTGAGCCCAGATTCCGCAAAGTGGCTAGAAGCCATGAAATCTGAGATGGGATCCATGTATGAGAACAAAGTATGGACTTTGGTTGACTTGCCCGATGATCGGCAAGCGATTGAGAATAAATGGATCTTTAAGAAGAAGACTGACGCTGATGGTAATGTTACTGTCTACAAAGCTCGACTTGTCGCAAAAGGTTTTCGGCAAGTTCAAGGAATTGACTACGATGAGACCTTCTCACCCGTAGCGATGCTTAAGTCCGTCCGAATCATGTTAGCAATTGCCGCATTTTATGATTATGAAATTTGGCAAATGGATGTCAAAACTGCATTCCTGAATGGATTCCTGGAAGAAGAGTTGTATATGATGCAACCAGAAGATTTTGTCGATCCAAAGGGAGCTAACAAAGTGTGCAAGCTCCAGCGATCCATTTATGGACTGGTGCAAGCCTCTCGGAGTTGGAATAAACGTTTTGATAGTGTGATCAAAGCATTTGGTTTTATACAGACTTTTGGAGAAGCCTGTATTTACAAGAAAGTGAGTGGGAGCTCTGTAGCATTTCTGATATTATATGTGGATGACATATTACTGATTGGAAATGATATAGAATTTCTGGATAGCATAAAGGGATACTTGAATAAAAGTTTTTCAATGAAAGACCTCGGTGAAGCTGCTTACATATTAGGCATTAAGATCTATAGAGACAGATCAAGACGCTTAATTGGACTTTCACAAAGCACATACCTTGACAAAATTTTGAAGAAATTCAAAATGGATCAAGCAAAGAAAGGGTTCTTGCCTGTGTTACAAGGTGTGAAATTGAGTAAGACTCAATGCCCAACCACTGCAGAAGATAGAGAGAATATGAAAGATGTTCCCTATGCATCAGCCATAGGCTCTATCATGTATGCAATGCTGTGTACCAGACCTGATGTGTGCCTTGCTATAAGTTTAGCAGGGAGGTACCGAAGTAATCCAGGAATGGATCACTGGACAGCGGTCAAGAACATCCTGAAATACCTGAAAAGGACTAAGGATATGTTTCTCGTATATGGAAGTGACAAAGAGCTCATCGTAAAAGGTTACGTTGATGCAAGCTTTGACACTGATCCGGACGATTCTAAATCGCAAACCGGATACGTGTTTACATTAAACGGTGGAGCTGTCAGTTGGTGCAGTTCTAAACAAAGCGTCGTAGCGGGATCTACATGTGAAGCGGAATACATAGCTGCTTCGGAAGCAGCAAATGAAGGAGTCTGGATGAAGGAGTTCATATCCGATCTAGGTGTCATACCTAGTGCATCGGGTCCAATGAAAATCTTTTGTGACAATACTGGTGCAATTGCCTTGGCAAAGGAATCCAGATTTCACAAAAGGACCAAACACATCAAGAGACGCTTCAAACTCCATCCGGGATCTAGTCCAGGTGGGAGACATAGAGATTTGCAAGATACATACGGATCTGAATGTTGCAGACCCGTTGACTAAGCCTCTTCCACGAGCAAAACATGATCAGCACCAAAGCTCCATGGGTGTTAGATTCATTACAGTGTAATCTAGATTATTGACTCTAGTGCAAGTGGGAGACTGAAGGAAATATGCCCTAGAGGCAATAATAAAGTTATTATTTATTTCCTTATAATCATGATAAATGTTTATTATTCATGCTAGAATTGTATTTTCCGGAAACATAATACATGTGTGAATACATAGACAAACAGAGTGTCACTAGTATGCCTCTACTTGACTAGCTCGTTAATCAAAGATGGTTATGTTTCCTAACCATGAACAATGAGTTGTTATTTGATTAACGATGTCACATCATTAGTAGAATGATCTGATTGACATGACCCATTCCATTAGCTTAGCACCTGATCGTTTAGTATGTTGCTATTGCTTTCTTCATGACTTATACATGTTCCTACGACTATGAGATTATGCAACTCCCGTTTACCGGAGGAACACTTTGGGTACTACCAAACGTCACAACGTAAATGGGTGATTATAAAGGAGTACTACAGGTGTCTCCAATGGTCGATGTTGGGTTGGCGTATTTCGAGATTAGGATTTGTCACTCCGATTGTCGGAGAGGTATCTCTGGGCCCTCTCGGTAATACACATCACATAAGCCTTGCAAGCATTACAACTAATATGTTAGTTGTGAGATGATGTATTACGGAACGAGTAAAGAGACTTGCCGTTAACGAGATTGAACTAGGTATTGGATACCGACGATCGAATCTCGGGCAAGTAACATACCGATGAGAAAGGGAACAACGTATGTTGTTATGCGGTCTGACCGATAAAGATCTTCGTAGAATATGTAGGAGCCAATATGGGCATCCAGGTCCCGCTATTGGTTATTGACCAGAGACATGTCTCGGTCATGTCTACATTGTTCTCGAACCCGTAGGGTCCGCACGCTTAAGGTTACGATGACAGTTATATTATGAGTTTATGCATTTTGATGTACCGAAGGTTGTTCGGAGTCCCGGATGTGATCACGGACATGACGAGGAGTCTCGAAATGGTCGAGACGTAAAGATTGATATATTGGAAGCCTATGTTTGGACATCGGAAGTGTTCCGGGTGAAATCGGGATTTTACCAGGTTACCGGGAGGTTACCGGAACCCCCCGGGAGCCATATGGGCCATCATGGGCCTTAGTGGAAAGGAGAAAGGGGCAGCCCAAGGTGGCTGCGCCTCTTTCCCCTCCCCTAGTCCTATTAGGACTAGGAGAAGGTGGCCGGCCCCCCTCTCTCCCTTCCCCTCCGAGGAATCCTAGTTGGACTAGGATTGGGGGGAGGAATCCTACTCCCAGAGGGAGTAGGACTCTCCTGCGCCTCCCTCTTTGGCCGGCCAGCCTCCCCTCCTCTCCTCCTTTATATACGGAGGCAGGGGCACCTCTAAACATACAAGTTGACACAAGTTGATCCACGTGATCGATTCCTTAGCCGTGTGCGGTGCCCCCTGCCACCATATTCCTCGATAATACTGTAGCGGAGTTTAGGCGAAGCCCTGCTGCTGTAGTTCATCAAGATCGTCACCACGCCGTCGTGCTGACGAAACTCTTCCCCGACACTTTGCTAGATCGGAGTCCGGGGATCGTCATCGAGCTGAACGTGTGCTCGAACTCGGAGGTGCCGTAGTTTCGGTGCTTGATCGGTTGGATCGTGAAGACGTACGACTACTTCCTCTACGTCGTGTCATTGCTTCCGCAGTCGGTCTGCGTTGGGTACGTAGACAACACTCTCCTCTCGTTGCTATGCATCACATGATCCTGTGTGCGCGTAGGAAATTTTTGAAATTACTACGAAACCCAACAAGTACGACAGTACAAGGGTTTACTGGTTCGTCTGCCGTCGCTGGAGAATAACAGCAGGTGTGGGTGAGTAGAGGGATGGCTAGGTCAGCGATGGGAGTACGGTGGGGCGGTGAGGCCCGTGCGGCAGCACAGCCGGCCGCGGGGAGGAGGGAGCAGGCAGTCCCGCCGGCGGTTGTTTGAGCGGCTGGAGCAGGAAGAGCAGAGATTGAAGAAGCACGACGGCCGTTGGATGGACATCCAACCATCAATGCTTGTGCGTCAACCATTTTTTAGGAAAGCCTCAAATCTGTGGAAAACAGCATACAACCCATTTGCCATTATTTCTAATAATTTACAGCCCATTTGCTAGTTCTTAAGGTTTTTTGGAGCCCATATTCTTTTTGTTAGCATTACAACCCATATTGTGGCCACGGTAAAAAAATTATACGAAATTTTGTATATTTCGGTGCGGTCCGAACTGTTTTTAATCCCGAAATTTCGACTCACATTCAAACTGATTTTAGAAATAAATGTATATCAATAGAAAATCCAACAAATTCTCCACGCATAAAAATTAATGTAATTTAATCTTGAAAAGAAAAAAAATATTTGAAACTAATTGCCGGTTTGATGTGTTTTAAAAATGTACAATCCATTTCTCATTACTGATGGGCCATTTTCTCGGCTAGCCGAATGAAAGCTCTCCTCGTCTTGAAAGATTTACAGGCCAACAAGCCTGACAAAGCGACCTACTTGGCAAATCACAAAAAAACTGGGCTGTGGCCGTGGACCCAGCTGTCAGCCTCTCCATGTACAGTACTCTTCCGATGGAAGTCGCTCCTTGACCACGTTGACCACGCCGCGTGGAGAGCACCACAGCGGTGGACGACGACGAGGCCTAGGAAGGGGACGACGCGGAGCCGGTGAAGACGCGGCAGTGGAAGCCCACGCGGAGAGGAGTACGAGGGTTCACTAGTTCGGCTGCGGTGTGAGGCTGCCGTCACCGCAGGGCCTGGGCAGCGGTGGGAATAGTAGGGGGCGGTGAGGCCTCCGCGGCAGCACAGCCGGCCACGGGAGGCAGGAGCATGCGGCACGACCGGCGCTGCTTTGGGCTGCTAGAGCAAGAAGATCAGAGGTTGAAGAAGCACTACAGCCGTTGGATGGACATCGTACGATCACTGGAGCTAGAATCATTCATATTGACTAAGTTGAGAAAGCCCTTCGTCCCCGTCAACTTAGTAGGCCCACAAGACAGCCTCCCACCAAGGTGGGTCCCAGCTAGCCGGTGGAGTATTCATTTTTTATGTGTAATAAGGAGGCACTTCCGGTGGGTCAGGGCTGACAGCGGGGGGAACATTTTTTTCGCGAAATATGGTGGCCTGTCCGGTGGGTCCCAACAGTCAGGCGGAAATGATTTTTTTCGCAAAATACTGGTGGCCCGTCCGGTGAGTCCCCGCTGTCAGGTGGAGGAATAATTATTTTCCGCGTAATAAGGAGGCACTTCCTGGCGGTTGTCGTGGACCCAGCAGTCAGCCTCTCCACGTACATTACTCTTCCGATGGAAGTCGGTCGTTGACCACATTGACCACGCCGCGCCGAGAGCACCACGACGGTGGACAACGGCGAGGCCTAGGAAGGGGACGACGCGGAGCCGGGCCATGGGAGGCAGGAGTAGGCGGTACTATAGCCGGCCATGGGAGGCAGGAGCAGACGGCACGACCGACGCTGCTTTGGGCGGCTGGAGCAAGAAGACCAGAGGTTGAAGAAGCACTATGGCCGTTGGATGGACATCATACAGTCACTGGAGTATTGACTAAGTTGACAAAGCCCTCCGTCCCCGTCAACTTAGTAGGCCCACAAGTCAGCCCAACAATATGGTGGGTCCCAGCTAGCAGGGGGGTATTCATTTTTTTGGGCGTAATAAGGAGGCACTTCCTTGCGTGCGAAGATATAGCTGGTGGGTCCGATCTGTCAGCGGGGGGAACGTTTTTTTCACGAAATATAGAGGCCCTTCTGTGGGTCCTAGCTGTCAGGTGGAGGAATCATTATTTTGCGCGTAATAAGGAGGCATTTCCTTGCGTGCGGCCGTGGACCCAGCTGTCAGCCTCTCCATGTACAGTCCACTTCCTATGGATGTCGTTCATTGACCACGTTGACTAGGCCGCGCCGAGAGCACCAGGGCGGTGGACGACGGTGAGGCCTAGGAAGGGAACGACACGGAGCCAGGGAATACTCGGTAGTTGTTTCCCACGTGGAGGAGTATGAGGGTTTACTGGTTCGTCTGCCGTCGCCGGAGAATAACAGCATGTGTGGGTGAGTAGAGGGATGGCTAGGCCAGCGATGGGAGTACGGTGGGGCCATGAGGCCTGCGTGGCAGCATAGCCGGCCGCGGGAGGAGGGAGCATGCAGTCCCGCAGAAGCTTGTTTGAGCGGCTGGAGCATGAAGAACAGAGATTGAAGAAGCACGACAGCCGTTGGATGGACATCCAACAGTCACTTCTCTCGTGTGTTAACTAAGTTGACAGGGCGTTGCATGTGCGTCAACCTTTTTTTTATGAAAGCATACGCGTCAACCTGTAGTAGGCCCACAAGTCAGCCTCAAATCTGTGGAAAACAGCATAAACCCATCTGCCATTATTTCTAATAATGTACAGCCCATTTGCTAATTCTTAAGATTTTTTTTGGAGCCCATCTTCTTTTTGTTAGCATTACACCGCATCTTGTGGCCACGGTTAAAAAGTATACGAAATTTTGCATATTTCGGTGCGGTCAACTGTTTTTAATCCAGAAATATCGATTCACATTCAAACTATTTTGAAAAATAATTTATATAAATATAAAATCCAAATAATTGTCCACGCATAAAAATCAATGGAATTTAAGATCTTGTAATGAAAAAAATTGAAACTAATTCCCCGTTTGATGTGTTTTAAAAATGTACATGCCATTTCCGGGCAAACCGAATGAAACTCTCATCGTCTTGAAAGATTTGCAGCCCAGCAGGGCCGATAAAGTATGTAGGCCTTGTTTGGGTATTTCTTTAAAAAAATAGAACTGGGCTAGCCATTTTCAGCAAGAAAAAAACACAACAGGGCTCATGATGTGGTAAACATAAATAAAACCCTGGCTAGACGGGCCACAACCCACGCACAGCCCCATTGTTACCTTGGTCCACCGCTAAAACTAGTATGAATAACAATTGCTTGTTCCTCAAAAAGAACTGAGCGACTTGCTAGATCCCTGGTGTCAGCTGCTCGTAGTGTAATTCTTTCGTTTATTGACTACGTTGACAATGGCGTGATCCCCAATTGTCCAACCATTAGGACTAGGAGGAACCATATTTTTGGGCTTGTACTATAGAGGCACTTGCTTGCGTACTGCCATGACGCTAGTGGGTCCCTACTGTCATCCTCTCCATGTACAGTCATCTCCTTGTTCCTCTCGGTTGTTGACGATGTTGACAACGCAAGAGGGCGGCGCACCGCGCACGGCGAGCGAACCAAGGCCGCAAGGCGGAGGACGACGGCGAGGCCTCGGACAGAATGAACAGGAGCCATTGAAGATGCACCGGTCCTGTCCCAGGTGAAGGGGAGTACGAGGGTTGACTGGTTCGGGCACGAGTGCGTGTTGGGGCTGACGTCGCCGGAGAATAATAGGACATGTGGTGGAATAGAGGGAGGGACTGGCCAATGTTGGAGGGTACGTACGGTAGGGCGGCGGAGGCGCAGCCAGCCATGGGAGGCGGGAGCAGGCGGAGCCGACGGGGTGGTTTGGTTTGGGCGGCTGGAGGAAGAAGAAGACAAGAGATAGAAGATACACGACAGATGTTGGATGTCAATCCAACGGCTGGTAGGCAGAATTGTTTGTTGACTGGCTAGTAAGTCGACACCACCTTGGATAGGCTATTTCCTCGCGGGTCCCAAATGTCAGAATCCAAATCTGTCACGGTCATGCAGCCTTTCCTATGAAAATTTACAATCCATTTGATGTGCTAGTTCGAAATAAGTTTGTGGGTGCTGGTGGGGGCTAATCACTTGGCTTCTGTAATGCACGGTGAGCTCAAGCAGCCGGCGTGAGTGATGTTATTTCCCTCGGTTGTGATTTATTACAATATTTCACTCTAAATTAAATGAATGGCAAGCCATTTACCTTGTTTCAAAGAAAATATGATAGTCACAGCCGAGTTGAAAAGGGTAGGAACATCTAACTCCAGCTTACAAACTGTACAAAAGCACGAGGGTTGATTGTTCATCAGGTTTACAAAAAAACCCAGATTGAAAAGGGCAACAACATCTAACTCCAGCACTGTTTTCGGCAGTCACAGTCAAATGGATCGGTCAGGTCCATAAAATGAACATCCAGGGTCGTAAAATTTACTGGATTATGACCACAATATGTTGTAAATAGAAGCCCGACTCGTTCAGAAGCTCTTTTGCCCACCTGAAACTCCTTTTTTGCTCTTCGACATACCCATCCGTCAAAACCATGCTGCTGATAAACTTAAGCCTGATGGACAATAGTAACCTCGCATTCAGCAGGAAGAATGTGACAAATCTTGTGTTTGCACGGTTGGCTACATATCGTTCTAGCGTTATTGTCTTCAATCGAATCTCATGACAAGTGAGAAAATCCCGATGCTTACGAATTCACCGATTGGTTATAACTTTCTTACCCCGTCCTGTTGCCTATATAGACATGAAGATTGAAAACAGTTAAGGTCTAAAAGAAGAGTGTCGAAAGAGCAACAACTGAACGGTTAATTCTAGTACACTATATGGGGCTTCCAATGTGCGTGAAATTATCACCTTTATATACAACTTCTCCAGACATGGAAAGCATTGCAGCAAGCCAATAATCTTGTTCAGATCAAAACTATTCATTTGGATATATAAGATCTTGACAGAATCCAGCAGTATTGATAGGCCATCCATGGAGAAACTCTTCATTGAGCATAGAACATAATATTAGTACAAAATGTGTACTCCAAGATGATATATAAATTATGCGCAGAAATTTAAAATGCAGCTTATGGTTACAAGTGTAGATGATAATATAAAGTACCTGAAGAACTGTGGAGCCAAACACCATATTGAAATGAGCACAGAGATCATGTATTACACCCACGGTCTCCAGTTTAGGCGCAGAGAGGACGGTTATTTGCAACAGTGAATAATTAGAATCAAGGATCAAGCTTTGAAGTGAAGGGGCATCTTGGATGATGAGCTGCCTTCCGTCAAATGAAATTCCAATTCTTACAAGGTTAGGCGACTTTATTTGGAGACAACCGATTCTAACTGTGAAAACAAGCACCAAGCACTCCAGCACAGGGCAACTAGAGTGGATGATGCTGTGCAATGAGGCCTCCGATATACAAACCCGCACAAGTGAAAGTTTCTTGAGAAATGGGAGTCGAAGGTTTAGCACCAGATTGTCTGGTAGGTAGCACAGCGCAAAGGTGGTGGTGTGGAGAGAGGAGGAAAACCGCGAGATGGACATTGGTGCTGAGGGCACAAGTTCATGGCGTTCGGTATGTGGTATGTGATTTCCAGGGGAATAGTAGAACTCAAGCAGTTGTAGTTCTATGAATTCAGGGGATTTCAGCCAGGCATCCACTGTGCAGGGCATGGTATGCTTGCTCAGGTAGCATGATAGGATGCAGAGGCTTTGAACGGAGCCCTGGTGGGAGGAGATGATGGCTCTGGGGATTTCAAAATCATTGAAGAGAGATAGCTGACGACAGTCGAGATTAAGGGGAACGGCGCGCCATAGAGGGCGCCATCAAATTGAGAGGACTTGGGTGCGGCAGCAATCCTTGGTGGGGAGAAGCGAGATGATCTCCCCAAGGACGGCGTCCGGGAGATCGCTGATGCGGTCCACCCGAGATTCTACGGGTTCCTGGGATCCGGTGGGGGCGGGGTCGCCGCTTCTCCCGGCGCTGCCGGGTGCGGGATATACAACAGGCATCACCGCTGGCGGGAGCCTCATCTTCTTGGCGCTGGGGTCAGCCGACTCCATTTTCCTCAAGGGCGTCGCGTCGCGCTGACGGATTTGAGCAGAGTAACGAATGACGAGCCTAGTTGTAGTGCGAGGGAAGAAGAAGGGGAGCTGGGGGTTTTCTGTAGGAGTGAGGAAGAAGGGGAGCTGGGGTTTTCTGTATGAGTGAGGTGAGGAATTTGGGGGTACGAGTGGAGCGAGCTGACGTGAGGTGGGTGGGAGCGAGGAGGAAGAAGAGCACCCAGGTTTTTTTGGAGGGGGCGGGTGTGCTGGGTGTGGGTAGCGCCTTTTGAATTGATTTTACTGTTTATTAGTGTGGATTGGCTGTTTTGTCTTGGGCCCAGAGAAACAATGATGTTGGGGGTTGGGTGCGACATATGCCAAAGAATGGCTTATCATGGTGGGGCCGAGTAGAATGTCGCCGGTGCCTGTAAACGGGATGAGGCGAAGGCATGCACGCCGGCGAATCTTACCCAGCTTCAGGGCTCTCCGTGGAGATAATACCCCTACTGCTGCTCTGCGGGGTCTCCGCATGATCACTATGGCAAAGTGAGTACAAGGTTGCTCCTTGAGCTGTTTCCTAGAGGTAGGAGAAGGCAAGGCTAGCTCCCTCCTTCCTATATGATCTGGTCTAGTGCTAAAGAAGCGATCCCCCTTGCATGGGTGCCCTGGGGGGCTTATATAGGCCCGTCCCCCAGGGATACAATGGTAATCCGGCTGGGCGCGGGTCCCAGCCGTCTGTCTCTCAGGCCGCCGTCTTCTCCGCCGACTGCTGGGGCCTGCCGACTGGCGGGCCCCGCCCACAGGCCTGGTACTGTAGCCGTGCTTCTAATGACGCTGGCTTGGTCATGGGGTCGTGGCAACAGTGCCGCCGCCTGACGGACGATCACTCTCGCCATTCCCCGTCTTGTCTGGTTAATGGCGTGTGGGGCCCGTGGGAGGGACCGGCCGACTCCCGGGGGCCGACTCCCAACGGGTCCGTCTTGTGGCGCTCTTGCCGTCTTCTGTACCCCCACTGACGGGTGGGACCCGCCGTCTCTGGGCCATACAGGCAGGCCGTCGTGGGCATAGTGCGCCGCCCATGGGGGTTGAGGTCAGGGCAGGCATGGCAACAGTGCCGCGCCGGATGGAGATCTCCATCGATACGGCGCACTGTAGCCATGCCGGCCCTTCGTAAGCGAGAGGGGGATGGGCCACGCGGTGGCCGTACCCCGTCCCGTCCATCATGGCGAAGACAGGAGGAGGTCGGAGTCGCGGGCCGACTCCCCATACCCGGCTTCTCTGGAAGCCGCCAATAGGAGTCGGCTTATCTCGAAGTCGTCCCTGGGACTCGGCCCCGAGGGAGAGTCGGCGGCCTTGCCGCCGACTCCCGGAAGGCGGCTCCTTCTCGCGGAGTCTTGAGGGGCGCAGTCTGCCCCGATGTTTTGAAAGGTTTGGGGGCTCGGGTTGGACTACCCGTGGCCCATTACTCCGACAGTAGTCCCCGAAGCTGGTGAGGCGCCGAGGGTGACATGTCGAGGAGTCTCAACAGTTTCTTCCTTCTGGTGGAATCTGGACCTTGCTCGCCGTCTTCCTCTGGGCCGACTAGGTGGAGCCGGACTCGCAGAAGGCCGTCTTGCCCCTTAAAGAGTTTGAAGGTCGTAGCGGGGTCCGGGTAGCGTGCCTAATAAGCTTCCGGGCAGCCGCCCGTTGCGGGTCCGTCGCGTGGCGCCACATGGCGGGGTCAGTCTGCCCACCCACGCACGCGACGGGACAGGGCCTCAGGCGGGGCCCTCCACTACCGCGCCTCGGCACGCGAACGGATCCGTTGTGGCCAGGCGGGCGGTTGGGATTCCCACGTCGTAACTGCACGCAGTTACTTCGTGTGATAAATCGTGGGGGGCGTGGGGTCCTGTGCACGGTTAATCCCACGCCCGCCCCATAGGCTTCTCAGCCCACGAGTCTATAAGTAGGCGGGAGGAGGGGAGCAGCGGAGCACGCGCGCCCATTTCCCCTACTCCCCTTGCTTTCATCTTGCTTCTTCTTCATCTTGCTGCTGCCGCGCCGAACCACGCCACGCCCGCAGCGATGAGCTCTTCCTTCGCCGCCGCACCTCCTGTCGTGCGCTCCGGCGTGGGGACGGCTCCGAGGTGGACGATGACCATATCGAGTTCCTCTGCAAGACGCGTCGCCTCCCCGGCGTGGACCTAGTGCGAGCCCACGCCGCGCCAGAGAGGGAAGTGTCACCGGCGCCGGAGGAGGGCGAGCGGGTAGTATTCCGCTCGCACCTCATGCGCGGCCTGGGGCTGCCGGCGAGTGGCTTCTTCCGCTCCTTCTTGGAGTTTCACGGGCTCCAGCCGCACCACCTTACCCCGAACACGGTGGTGCTGCTGACTGCCTTTGCCACCTTGTGCGAAGGCTTCCTCGGCGTTCTCCCCACCATCGAGCTATGGGGGGGAGTTCTTTTAGTCCAAGCTCGGCACGCATGTCGCCAGCGTGCCAGCCCAGTGTGGCGCCTTCATCGCGATGCGGAGATCGGTGGCCGACAACCCATTTCCCACCATTCCGCTGATCAAGTCAGTGAAGATGTGGCAGCGGTCGTATTTTTATGTGAAGAACGTCGCCCCAAACGGCGAATGGGTCAATCTGCCGCCTTACGAAGCTGGCGCACCGGCTGGGAGGCTTCCCAGCTGGTCCCACCGGGTCAAGACGCTGACTCCTGCCGGCGCTGCCGCCGTTGCGCGAATCCGAGTGCTGACGTAGTCGGAGAGTCTGACCGGGGCCGACTTGCTGGCCGCCTTTGTGGCGCGCCGAGTCCTCCCCCTCCAAGGCCGACCTCATCTGATCTGTCAGATGAGCGGCCACCGGGACCCGAGTCGGATGTGCTCCAAGGACATGCCCCATGCGGAGGTGGCGGACACGGTGAATTATATCACAAACTGCAGTCTTACGATGGATTGGCGGTTCGGCAAGGAGCTGTACTCACGCGCCAACCCCCCGCCCGCTGTAAGTCGTCTCTTTTCTTCTTCTATCTTCTTTTGCAGTCGAGTCCGACTTCTGATCTTCTTGGTTTTTCTTGAGTCAGAATCCCCTCATCCAGCCTTCAACCGACACCGCAGGCCCGGCCCGTCGGTTCGTCCCCGACCGAGCGGAGAGCAACGTCGACGACCCTGACTTGGGGGCCCGGCGATGCAGGCCGACGCCGAAGGAGGAGGAGGAGGAAGAGGAGGAGGCTTCAGGCCCTCGGCTACCTTTGCCGACTGGCCTGATGACGACGCCGAGGGGGAAGTCACCCCGCGCCACCAACCAAGAGCCGGCCATCCGAGCGCGAGTTCCTCCGCCGGCTTGGATGGTCAAGGCGGCGTGAAGAGGCGCTGGGCCGGGCCGAGCTTGCTTGGCGGCCGGTCGAAGAAGTTCAAGGGGGCGGCCGCCGCGACCAAGTGGGAGGAGGTGACCGCGAAGGCTAACCGCTTCCGTAAGGAAGTGAAAAGGCCGCCACTGGTCTCCGTGTAAGTGCTTCCGCCTTTGGTTTTGTTTTCTGCTGGTGAGTCTTGTCCAAATCTTTTATATGTCTTCCTCGCTTCAGGGCTCCCCTCACCTTTGAGAGGGTCGCCACCGCCTCTGTCATGTGGTCGGCAGAGACGTCTGCCACTACTCGGCGGATTGACCCCGCCGCCGACCTTCGGGAGGCGACGGAGCGGAACGCACGGGAAAAGCGCGACGAAGACGAGGCCGCCCGCCAGGAGAAGGCGGAGGCCGAGAAGGCGTCGGCCTCCGCCTGGAGGAACCTGTAAGAGGCCGAAGCCGCCATTGCGGCAAGGCGGCAAGCTGAGGAGGCCGCGCACCGCCAATCGGCGTTGCTCGTCATCCCGCTGAACTCCGCACTGCCGCCCCCGGAGTTCACGGGGCAGACTGGGGAAGCCGGCAGCGAGAACCCCATCATGGAGAGGGAAAGCGGCGAGGCCTCCATGTCGGACATGGCCGTGCCGCCGTCCGGGAGTGCGCAGGATAAACAGCCGGCAGGCCCGTCGGTGCCGCCGACTGAGGACGAGTCCGTGGCGAGGCTGCTCCTCCAGGTCGCCTCGCCAGCGCGCCGCCGCCTTGAGAAGGCGACTTCGGCAAAGGCCTTTGGTGGTCTTATTGGTGCATACCACGGTGGGGTCTTCGACTGGGGTGATTTTGGCAAAAGACAGGCCATATGATCTACTTTCTGGTGCCGGTCCTTTCACAAAGATAGCCCCTTCTTGCTCTTATTCTTATTCTTATTCTTATTCGGTGGAATACAAGAGTTCTGAAGCTCCTTTCTTTCAAGTGAAAGTTGCCTATCTTTCTTGGTTCGGAATCCAATCCAGTTGAAAACAAACAATTGCCCGATGGCAAAGTCAGATGCCACGCCCCCTGGAGACCGGCGCCGCCAGCTCGGCCATCCCAGACGCCGAGGCGACGAGTGCCGCGCCCGTTGGGTGGGTGCGAGGAGGTGGCACGGGCCCGCTGAACCAGACGCTTCTGGATGTTCAGGCGAAACTGCGAGCGGAGGGTGACGCCATCCAGACCTGCACCAAGGCGCATCTGGCGTCGCAAGCAGCCGTCTGGGTATGCTTTCTTTTTTGACTTTGTTTTTCCTTGTTCTTCTCTGCGGGGGCGCGCTAGCGCACCCACTGGGTGTAGTCCCCGAGTTTCGTGCCGGCTGCTGAGCAGGCGGCCCGGAACTCCTTCTAGCGAGTTCCAATACTTATCTTCGTCTGGAAATTCTTATCACAGGAGTATCACAACCTCCGCGTCACTGCCTTCAACCGCAATGTCAAGGAGCTGGGCAGGCGGACTACCAACTTGTTGGAGAGCCGGGGTGAGTCCTCCTTCTTCTTCGCGGGGGCGCGCTAGCGCACCCGCGGGCTGTAGTCCCCGAGATTCGGGCCGACTGCTATGCAGTCGGGCCGGATCTTCCCGGCGACCTTCTTTGTTGACGACTTAATGTCTTTTCCTTTTCATTCTTCAGAGGCCAACGCCACTCTTCAGTAGCAGCTGGGCGAAGCCAATACCGCCTTGCGCGCCAAGGGGGAGGCATGCAGCAAGCTTGCCACGGAGCGCGACCTGCTGGCTGCGCAGCTGGTGAGCAAAGGGAGCTGCTCAAGAGGGCGCAGGACGAGGCAGAGAAGAGAGAGACTGCTCTCCTGGCCAAGTTCGAAAGCGAGCGCTCCTCCTGGACCGATAAGGAGGCACAGCTGACCTCTGGCTTCCATGAGATTGAGGACATCGTCGACGGTGAGTTTCTTTGTTTTCTTTGAGCCGCCGACTGTGGGTCGGGCTGCCTCCTGTTTTTGACTTGCTTCTTTTTTGTCTTGGCAGACATCTTCCCTGGCCACTCGCAGGCGACCACTCAAGCCATCGAGGCTGATCACGAGGCGCGGAGGGCAGATGGTGCAGAGATGGCCGCCAATGCCCCCCGGACCCTCGATGAGCAGCTTCTGAGCATCGAGGCTCGTCTGCGGCCGGCCCATCGGATGCTGCGCCGGCTTCAACGTACCGGCGCCCAAGCGATTGCCGCCCTGTGGCCAGACATGCCGGTTCTGCATACTACCAGTCGGACTGCCGACTGGCTAGAGGTCGCAGCTGGTCGTCTTGAGGCCTGGAAGGGTTCCTCGGCCCGGGCTGGAGCGCGCAGGGCCTTGGAATTTGTCAAGGCGTGGTATCCAGGGCTTGACCTGGACCGGCTGGCCGCGTTCCGTTCAGAGGCCCAGGCGGAGCTGGTAGCTGTGGAAGACGCCCTCGTCGCGCGTGCTGCGGCGATCACCGACTACGCAGACACCAGCGTCTTCGTCCCTGACCGGACTGAAGACGGTAGGGAGGCGCCGCCGAAGTGGTTCGGATGAACCTGGATTATGACGAGGACTTGGCGGAGGTGATCGGTTCCAGCGCCGAGGAGGAAGGCGAGGAGGAGGACGGAGGTGAGACGGAGGCGCCAGAAGACGGAGTGGGCGACCAGCCTCAGCTCGACCGCGCCTCCAGCAACGAGCCATGCCCGACCGAGCCGGCTGCCGCCAGAGACGATCAAGCCGAGACCGTCCAGCCGGCCGCCCCGGCGCCTGACACCGCCGTCTCTTCCGACCCTCCCAACCCGCCTGCTGCTTCCTAGGCTGCCGTCATGCCTTCATTTTATCTACTTTAGTAGTCTTTGAAGAACTTGTTAATTCGAACAATTCCACCCACGGGGTGTATTTGAACTTCTGCTTGAAGATTCGGCCAAGGGCCTATGTTATGTAAATATTTATCCGAGTTCTATCTTTCCTTGCTCATTGCTCTTTTGGCTTTTTCCTTTGCCGCCTTCCCTTAGTCGCCGCCTTGCCAGTCGGACGGCCGCTCTGCGGACCGCCTCAGGGTCAAATGCTTGGCTACTTTGGGAAGGCAAGTACTTGGCCATTTTTTAGAGTCTTTTAACAAGTTGGATAGAAAGCGGCAAGCTGACTACTCAGGAGTCGGTTTTGCTAAGAGAGGCTGGAAGCCGGCTTAGGCTATGCTTATGCTTTGAGTCCTTAGCCATTTTTCATGTGGGTGCCCATTCTTCCTTACTCCTGCCTACCAAATAGTCGCTCTGCGAGCTGCGGCCTCTGACAGGAGACAGCTTAGGCACCACACACTACTTGTCCGACTGCGGGAAGTACTCCATAGCGTAAGGCGGCGAGTCCCCGGGCCGACTAGTCGAGTCCGGTGCCAAGCGGCATAACAAAGAGTAGCATACTCGAAGGCATAATTCTTATCATATAGATAACAAAAAGGGCAGTCCCCGAGCTCGTCTCGGGGGCCCGAAGTCTTGGTACTTTAATACAAAGGGTAGCGTGATACATACTACATCAACTGTAAAATCTTCGGAGAAGATTTGCATTCCATGGGTGCTCCGTCTCTTTGCCGGAGTCGTCCCTCTTGCGTGCTCGGGGCTTCTGAGCGTCGATCAGGTAATAGGAGTCGTTGCCCAGCACTTTGCTGATAATGAAGGGGCATTCCCAAGGCGCCGATAGCTTGTGCTGACCAGCTGTTCGCTGGATCAGCCGGAGCAAAAGGTCGCCCTCTTGGAAAGATCTCGGCCTGACCTTCCTGTTGTAGTATCGGCGCAGACTCTGCTGGTAGATGCTGGACCGGCTGAGTGCCAACAGCCGGCCCTCTTCCAGCAGATCAACACTGTCTTGTCGCGCTTCTTCTGCTTCCTCCTTGGTGTACATGGTGACTCGCGGGGAGTCGAACTCTATGTCCGTCGGGATGACGACTTCGGCACCGTAGACGAGGAAGAAAGGAGTGAAGCCAGTTGACTTGTTTGGAGTCGTGCGCAGGCTCCAGAGGACGGCTGGCAACTTGTCAAGCCAGCAGCCAGCCGAACGTTCTAGTGGTTCGACCAGCCGAGGCTTGATGCCGGACAGGATGAGGCCGTTAGCCCGCTCTACCTAGCCGTTTGACTGCGGATGGGCAACGGACGCTAAGTCCAGTCGGATGCCCTGTGTCGCGCAGAAATGGGCCAAGGCACCTTTGGTGAAATTTGTGCCATTGTCGGTGATGATGCTGTGTGGTATGCCGTACTGAGTCATGATGTCGGCGATGAAAGTCACTGCAGTCGGACCGTTCAACTTCTTGATGGGCTTTACTTCTATCCACTTGGTGAAGTTGTCCAGCGCTACAAGTAAGTGAGTTAGGCCACCTCGTGCTGTTTTGAATGGTTCCACCATGTCCAGGCCCCAAACCGCAAAGGGCCAGGTGATGGGGATAGTCTTGAGTGCGGAAGCCGGCTGATGTGGCTTGGAGCGGAACTTCTGGCACCCTTTGCACATTTGGACCAATTCTTTGGCCTCTTCCAGGGCGGTTGGCCAGAAGAAACCGTGTCGAAAGGCTTTGGCGACGAGTGCTCTTGAAGCCGCATGGTGGCCGCACTCGCCTTGATGGATGTCTTTGAGAATTTCTTGGCCTTGCTCTGGCTCGACGCAACGCTGGTAGACACTAGTGACGCTACGCCTGACCAACTCTCTGTTGACTATGGTGTAAGCTGCCGCTCGGCGTTGTACTTGCCGAGCCAGGATTTCATAAGTTGGCAGCTCTTTGCTCACTAGGAACTTGAGGATGGTCTGGGCCCATGAGGGTGCTGCTATTTCTTCAACTGCCAGTACTGTGACTTGGACGAGGGCGCTGGGCCGGGAGGCGGCGGGCTGGAGTCCGCGGCCGCTTGCTGGATTGATGATGTCCCAGGGCTGACTGGCGCAGTCCCCGGGCCGAGTTCTGGAGTCTTCGGACTGGTCGCCGCAGTCCCCGGGCCGGGTTCTGAAGTCCCCGGGCCGGCTTCGACTGCGGCGCTCTTGGAGTCATTTGCAAGAATTCTCGTGCCACCTTCTGGGGCTCTTGAGTCGGATCCGACTTCTTCGGGGGGAGCCGGCACAAAGATGGAGTCTGATTCTGGTGAAGGCTTAAAAGACGGCTTGAGGAGGCGCCGAAGGGCGACGCCAGATGGTATTGCTTGGCGGGTGGAGCCGATTCGCGCCAGGGCGTCTGCTTGGTTGTTGTCATTTCTTGGTACGTGAAGGAACTCGCACCCCTCGAAATATCCGCTGAGTTGTTCTACAAGGAAGCGGTAGCTCGCCATGTTTGCATCCTTGGCGTCCCAATCGCCAGATGACTGCTAGACCACCAAGTCGGAGTCGCCATAACACAGGATCCGGCGAATGCCGAGTTCTTTGGCAAGCCGGAGCCCGTGAATGAGTGCCTCGTATTCAGCAACGTTGTTGGAGGCGGCGAAATGGATCTGCATCGCATATCTGAGCTTGTCGCCTTTGGGGGAAGTGAGGACAACACTGGCTCCCAAGCCGGTGCGCATCTTGGAGCCGTCGAAATGCATCCGCCAATGGGTGGAGTCGGGCGCTGGCGGCAGGTACTGGGTGTCGGCCCAGTCGACGAGGAAGTCGGCCAGTTCTTGCGACTTGATAGCAGTGCGGGGCTGGTAGTAGATGGCGTAGGGAGCCAGCTCAATGGCCCATTTGGCCACTCGGCCAAAAGCATCTCGGCTTCCGATGATCTCGGCTAGTGGGGCTGTGCAAACCATAGTGGTTGGATGCTCCTGAAAGTAAGGCTTCAGCTTCTTGGCGGCAAAGTGCACGCCGTAGCACATCTTCTGGTAGTGGGGGTAGTTCTGGTTGGAGGTCGACAGTACTTCACTCAGGTAATATACTGGCCTCTGGACAGGTAGCGCCTTGCCTTCCTCCTTGCGTTCAACTACAATGACTATGCTGACTACCCGACTGGTGGCGGCAATGTATAGGAGCATGGGCTCTTTAGGAGTCGGAGCCGCCAGCACGGGGGTAGTAGTCAACATCTTCTTCAACTGGAGAAAAGCTTCGTCCGCCTTGGAGTTCCACTTAAAAAAGGTTGTCTTCTTCATGAGCTGGTATAAAGGGAGAGCCTTCTCACCCAGCCGACTGATGAATCGGCTGATGGACGCCAAGCAGCCAGTGAACTTCTGCACATCTAGCAGTCGGCTGGGTACCTCCATCCTCTCGATGGCCTTGATCTTTACAGGGTTGCACTCTATGCCACGTTCAGAGACCAGGAAGCCAAGGAGCTGGCCGGCTGGTACTCTGAAGACGCACTTCTCAGGGTTGAGCTTGATCTGGAATCGGTGCAGGTTCTCAAAGGTTTCCTTGAGGTCTTCCAGCAATGTTCCACACTTTTCCGTCTTCACCACCACATCGTCCATGTAGACGTGGGCATTTCTACCGAGTTGCTTGAGGAGGCACTTCTGCATGCAGCGCTGAAAGGTGGCGCCGGCATTCCTCAAGCCGAACGTCATGGTCAGGTAGCAGAAGGCTCCAAATGGCATGATGAAGGCGGTCTTCAGTCTGTCAGCCGGGTTCAGCTTGATCTGGTGATATCCTGAATATGCATCTACGAAGCTCAATAGCTCGCATCCGGCTATGGAGTCTATCACCTGATCAATTCTCGGCAGAGTGAATGGGTCCTTGGGGAAAGCTTTGTTGAGGCTTGTGTAGTCAATACATATCCGCCACTGCTTGTTCTTCTTCAGCACCAGGACCGGGTTTGCTAGCCACTCTGGGAAAAATACTTCCATAATGATGCCGGCTGCCAGGAGCCGGGCTATCTCTTCTCCAACAACTCTTCTATTCTCTTCTGACAGGCGGCGCAAGGGCTGCCTGACGGGCTTCACATCAGATCGGACGTGTAACTTGTGCTCGGCGAATTCCGTCGGTACACCTGGCATGTCTTTAGGGGACCATGCGAAGATGTCTCGATTCTCACGGAGGAAATCGACGAGCTCGCCTTCCTATTTGCTGTCTAGGTTTGCGCCTACGATAGCGTACCTCTCTAGGTGCTCCGGGTCCAAGGGTATCTTCTTCGTTTCTTTGGCCGGCTTGAACGAACCTTCAGCTTCGGACTCCTTGGGGTCAGGCGACATCTTGGGCTGCTTGCCGGCCATCGCCAAAACCCGATGAAGAAACCGCTTCTCAGCTGCGATCACCAAAGACTCGGCCAGCCGACTGCTTTCGGCCGTGCAAGCGGACGACTTTCTGTAGTCGCCGGCTATGGTTAGAATCCCCTTGGAACTCGGCATCTTCATCTTGAGGTAGGCGTAGTGTAGGACCGCCATGAACTTGGACAAAGCAGGTCGGCCAAGCAACGCATGGCACGGGCTTTCGTGGTCGACCACTTCAAACCAAACTGGCTCTCCACGGAAATGATCTTTGTCCCCAAAGAGGACGTCTATCAGGATCTTGCCGATTGGTGAGCAGGAAAGGCCAGGAACAATGTCGTGAAACACAGTCCGACTGCTCTGAAGCTGTCTTTGCTTGATTCCTAACTTCTCCATGGTGTCCTTGTACAGGATGTTGATACTGCTCCCTCCGTCTATCAGCACTCGCGAGAAGTGAGCGGCCCGCCTATCCGTGGCAAAGGTGGCACCTAAGACCAGGGCGTAGGAGCCTGGACTCGGCATCACCTCCGGGTGATCAGCTCTGCTCCAACTGATAGGCCTCTCGGACTAGTGCATGAACTCTGGAGTACTTGACGCTATTGTATTCACCTCTTGCTGCTGCAGCCGCCTGCTGCGTCGATCATCAGCCACACTGGTGAACACCATGTAGGCTCTGTGCTCTTCTGGGTACTCGTCTTGTTTTGCGCCGACTGGCCTGGGAGCCGGCTGCTGGGGCGGCGGTGGAGGCGGCGGCCCAGCAGGCGGAGGAGGCAGGAGGCCGTCTCCCTTGGCGATTCTGGTGAGCCAGTGGCATTTCCGGGTGGTGTGGTTCGACGGCTTCGCACCGCTGTGGAACTTGCAGGGGCCATCTAGAGTCTGCTTGTAAGAGAAGGCCGGCAACCAGTTGGACTTGCCGCCTTTCTGTCGCTTGGTCGGAGGCTGCTCCTCCGGCTGCTGGTCTTCGACTGCCGCAACCTGCCGGCTGTTGGAAGCCGGTGGTGGGGCTTTGCGCTTGTGATCGCTCTGCTGTTGTCGCCGACTAGCGTCCCCAGCCGGAGTTCTGGGAGCCTGAGGGGCGACTTTGCCGGTCGCGCTGACTTGAATCTCCGCCTTCATGGAGGAGTCGGTCGTGGCGTATTTGTCTGCTGTGATCAGCAGCTCGTCGAGGGTCTCTGGTTCGTCGCAAAGGAGCTTGTGCTTGAGGAGGGTGCCTTTTCTGCACCCAGCAGTGAAGTACTCGATGGCCTGCACCTCGTGCACGCCCTCGCAGGAGTTCCGAAGCTCGGCCCAGCGTGTGAGGTAGTCGCGAGTGGATTCGTCGGGGCCTTGCACGCACAAGGAGAGTTGGCGAGGCTTGGGAGGCCGCCTGTACGTGCTCGTGAAGTTGTGGACGAAGGCTTCGGTGAAGTCGGCCCAGCTGTTGATGCTGCGGGGCTTCAGGCTGTTCAACCATGTCCGGGCCGTGCCCTGGAGCATGAGTGGAACATACTTCACGGCAACACGCTTGTTGCCGTTCGCTATGTTGACGACCGTGGAGTAGTCAACTAGCCAGTCTTCCGGCTTCACGGAGCCGGTGTACTTGGGCGTGTCTCGGGGGAGCGTGAACACTTTGGGAAAGGGCTCGTCTCGGATGCGAGGTCCGAAACAGGGCGGACCCAACTCGTCTTCTTCTTCAGCGCCAGGGATCGGTGGAGTTGGTCGATCCGGTCGCGGGCGTCATTTTCTCCGACTCCCTCTTGGCGGCCAAGGCGGTCGCCGAGAGTCGGATGCTCAACGGGTGGTGGGGAGACTCGCCTTTCTTTGCGAGGAGGAGGGGGCAGGTAATCGTCCCGCCGTTCTACTGCTTTGGGGCGGCCATCTTGGTCGCGCTCGATGGTGATGCGAGTCCGACTGTGGCTGACAACCGGATCCTTGTCTTTCCTTCCACGGACACCGCTGGTTGGTGTCCGAGACGTCGGGCCTTAATCTCAGCGGGGAGGTAGGTCGTCGTTTTGTCGTTGCGGCACCTCCGTGCGGCAGCCGGCTTCGTTCTGCGTGGCAGCCGCGTCAAGGAGCTGCTGGACTCGCTCCGTCATCAAGCGGTGCTCTTTGCCCTCGAAGTTATCTAGCTCGTCCACCACCGCCTGGGCAGCGCGGATGTTCTCCGCAGGCGTGGCATACGCGGGGCGATTAGCCCCGAACAGGTTGGCAATAGCCACGCTGCGCTGCCGGACCATGCCTAGGCGGCTAGGCCCAGTTGGGGCCGGCGAGCCGCCCACAGCGCGATCCATCTCATGTTGGTAGGCTTCTGACAAGCGTCTCATGCTTGCCCGCTTCTTCGCGCCTTCGACAACCTAGAGGCGGCGCGCCTCTAGCGTCTCGGCGTCGGCGTCTCCCGGAATGGGCGCGGTCAGGTCTCCCAGAGCCGCGTCAAGTGGATCATGAGCTCCCTCACCAGAACGCTCGCCGTGATCGAGGATGAGAATCTCCATGAAGGTGCTTCCGCCACTCTCCGCGCGAGGGAGCGGATCGTCGTAGACCACCACGCTGATGGGGTATGCGTCGAGCGACGCGGTATCGGAGTCGACCAGCATTGGGTCGGTGGAGCCTATGGACTCCAGGTCCACGGCAGGCTCGCCGGCGACGTGGAGTTGGTCGAGGAGACCCGCGAGGAGGCTCCCGGGGCCGCCCGAGCCTGCGTCGGATGCAGGCTCGTCAGAGAGGCGCACCTCACCGACAAGTTCGGCGAGGCAACTAGCTGCGCAGACGATCTCAGCACCATGTAGCGCATCGGTGCAGACTCCGTCCGGCGTGCCGGGCTGGCTGCGCTCGCCAGGGAGGAAAAGGGTTCCCGTCCAGAGCAGGTCTCCGGACGACGGTGCACCTCGCCCCATGGTGGGCGCCAAATGTCGGGGGTTGGGTGCGATATATGCCAAAGGAAGGCTTATCATGGTGGGGGCGAGTAGAACGTCGCCGGTGCCTAGAAACGGGATGAGGCGAAGGCATGCACGCCGGCGAATCTTACCCAGCTTCAGGGCTCTCCGTGGAGATAACACCCCTACTGCTGCTCCGCGGGGTCTCCGCATGATCACTATGGCAAAGTGAGTACAAGGTTGCTCCTTGAGCTGTTTCCTGGAGGTAGGAGAAGGCAAGGCTAGCTCCCTCCTTCCTATATGATCTGGTCTAGTGCTAAAGAAGTGATCCCCCTTGCATGGGTGCCTCGGGGGGCTTATATAGGCCCGTCCCCCAGGGATACAATGGTAATCCGACTAGGCGCGGGTCCCAGCCGTCTGTCTCTCATGCCGCCGTCTTCTCCACCGACTGCTGGGGCTCGCTGACTGGCGGGCCCCACCGACAGGCCTGGTACTGTAGCCGTGCTTATAATGACGCTGGCTTGGTCATTGGGTCGTGGCAACAGTGCCGCCGCCTGACGGACGATCATTGTCGCCATTCCCTGTCTTGTCTGGTTAATGGCGTGTGGGGCCCGTGGGAGGGGCCGGCCGACTCCCGGGGGCCGACTCCCAACGGGTCCATCTTGTGGTGCTCTTGCCGTCTTCTGTACCCCCACTGACGGGTGGGACCCACCATCTCTAGGACGCACAGGCAGGCCGTCGTGGGCACAGTGCACCGCCCATGGGGGCTGAGGTCAGGGAAGGCATGGCAACAGTGCTGCGCCAGATGGAGATCTCCATCGATACGGCGCACTGTAGCCATGCCGGCCCTTCGTAAGCGAGAGGGGGATGGGCCACGCGGTGGCCGTACCCCGTCCCGTCCATCGTGGCGAAGACTGGAGGAGGTCGGAGTCGCGGGCCGACTCCCCATAGCCGGCTTCTCTGGAGCCACCAATAGGACTCGGCTTATCTTGAAGTCCTCCCTGGGACTCGGCCGCGAGGGACAGTCGGCGGCCTTGCCGCCGACTCCCGGAAGGCAGCTCCTTATCGCGGAGTCTTGAGGGGCGCAGTCTGCCCCGATGTTTTGAAAGGTTTGGGGGCTCGGGTTGGCCTACCCGTGGCCCATTACTCCGACAAACTACTACTAGTACAGTGGAGACACTCTATAGCTACCCAGAAAAACAATTACTACTAGTACAGTGGAGACACTCTACCGCTTCTGGCTCCTCCTAGGTCATTGAAACATCTCCCTCTATTGAATGCCGTTCTACTTTTGTTCACCGACATGCGGGCCATGCAGCACGCGGGCCCAAATGCCATCCACCAAATTAGAAGGCAGTATGTAGGCGGAGAGTCAACCCAGTTGTAGCGCGGCAGTAACGAGCCGTCGTATCACAAAACCCCACCTCCCCGCAGTCTAAGTTTGACGAACGAAGCAACCATCATTTCACTCTTCGCTGAATCTCCTTCTCCCTCATCGTCTTCAAGAAAGGCAACACTCGCATCTGCCACTGCGCTTCTCTCCCAACAAAGGGAAGGTAAGCGGATCTGTGATGTTGGTATATTTTCGTTCAGAGAAAAAAAGAACTTTTGCAAAGCAGTAACCGATCCTCACTCTCTTTTTTGTTTCATTGTCATTGTGATTGTGTTTTCCTTTCAGTGGTCTCCTAGTATTTGTCAGTTTCATGATGGACCAAGGAGAACCAGGAAAAGATCTGTCGATGTCGGTGTCAAAACCGGCGGATCTCGGGTAGGGGGTCCCAAACTGTGCATCTAGGCGGATGGTAACAGGAGAAAAGGGACATGATGTTTTTACCCAGGTTCGGGCCCTCTCGATGGAGGTAAAACCGTACTCCTGCTTGATTAATATTGATGATATGGGTAGTACAAGAGTGGATCTACCACGAGATCAGAGAGGCTAAACCCTAGAAGCTAGCCTATGGTATGATTGTTGTTCGTCCTACGGACTAAAACTCTCCGGTTTATATAGACATCGGAGATGGCTAGGGTTACACAGAGTCGGTTACAATGAGAGGAGATCTTCATATAGTATCGCCAAGCTTGCCTTCCACGCCAAGGAAAGTCCCATCCGGACACGGGACGGAGTCTTCAATCTTGTATCTTCATAGTCCGGGAGTCCGGCCAAAGGTCATAGTCCGTCCATCCGGACACCCCCTAATCCAGGACTCCCTCAGTAGCCCCTGAACCAGGCTTCAATGACGACTAGTCCGGCACGCAAGTTCTCTTCGGCATTGCAAGGAGGGTTCCTCCTCCGAATACTTCATAGAAGATGTTGAACACCAGGATAGTGTCCGGCTCTGCAAAATAAGTTCCACATGCCACCATAGAGAGAATAATATTTGCACCAATCTAATCTGCTGGCGTATTCCGCAGTGTGACATCACGCCACGGCCAGGCTTTTATTCATTTTACTGTTCCACCTCAGCGCGTTTAGCGAGGCGGTTTCCTTGGCACGTCTTGTCAAAGCAGAGATCGTGTCCCCTTATTCCGGGATTCTCATCAATACGGGCGTGGGTAACCCAACAGCACCATTAACTGCGGCGCTTGGGAGATAAGCGAGTTTTATTAGGCCGGTGGGGGCTCGTAGTTCCGGCCTCCCATATAAGGGGATAAGAATCCGCCCTTTCCATTCACGCCTTCTTCGTCCTTTGCTTATTCGTCCCTGCGCGCTCGAGCTCCAACGCCCAAGCCCGCACTTCCCACCTCAACCCTCTCCAATCATGTCCGGAGCGGGAGGTAGATGGATGGCCTCCACCGTTACGGAGGGGCACATCAAAAATTTGAGGAAGGCCGGATACTTGTCTGAAGACATCGCGCACCGGCCTCCAGATGAGGGGCAACTCATCCCCACCCCCAGGCCCCATGAGAGGGTTGTTTTTCTTCCCCATTTCCTCCGCGGACTGGGTTTTCCTCTTCACTCGTTCGTCCGGGGGCGCATGTTCTACTATGGCCTGGACTTCCACGATCTGGCCCTGAACTTCATCCTCAACATCTCGGCGTTTATCATCGTGTGCGAGGCCTTCCTTCGCATCCAGCCTCACTTTGGCCTATGGCTGAAGATCTTCAGCGTCAAGCCGAAGGTCGTGGGCGGCCGCCAAGCGGAGTGCGGAGGCGCCATGGTGGGCAAGATACCCAACGTCACATGGCTCGAGGGCTCGTTCGTGGAAACCATCAAAGGGTGGCAATCGCGGTGGTTCTACATCACTGAGCCGCGTGACCCTGAGTGGGCAGCGGCCCCCGAATTCCAATCTGGCATTCCCACACGGCTCACATCTTGAAAAGAGACAGGCCTGTTGTGGGGTAATCTAGAAGAGGTGACCGGACTCCAAACCTGCGTCCAAGACCTGGTAAACAAGAAGGTCAAACTTGTCAACATAGTCCAGGTCATGCTCTTCCGTCGGATCCTCCCATGTCAACGACGGGCCTTCAACTTGTGGGAGTTCGACCCGGCCCAGCACTGGACTTTGTCCAGGCTCTTCCACACAAAGCACGAGGACGCCTGGAAGGTGCTATTCAAGAGCTCCGAGGTCTCCCCTCCCGTCACCGAGGATCGCGGATTCTGCGCCAAGTGCCAAGCCACCGAAGTAAGCTTGTTTTTATCCTTTACGGAACAATTGATTTTCATAGTTTGACTCTATGCGGGATCTAAACTCCCGCTCCTTTGACAGGACTGGAAGAGGACGTCCGAACAGTTTGACTGTCCGGCCCCTTTGCCCGAAGGCCCAGCAGATGCACGCTTGGAGAAGCTGCTGGTTCCGGCACCTCACGTGGTGCCGGAGAAGAAGGCCAAGAAGAAGGCCACGGGGACCCGAAAGATTTCCCAGTGCCTGGTTGTGTCGGATTCATCGCCCGACAACCCCGAAGCACCCTCCGCCTCTGAAGATGAGGAGGAGGAAGAAGAAGCCTCTCCCCCTCCAATTAGGGAGGCCGGAGGGTCCAAGAAGGGGAAGACCCTTCTGCCGGACTACGCCTCCGATGCCGAAGACGGCAGGGAGGAGTGGCCATCCAGGGTCAAGCCCCTGGCAAAATCGTAAGTGTTCGGTTACCCGAATGACTTATGGCGCTCATCTATTATTCGGTAGCTTTTGACGCTGAATTTAATTATGCAGTCCGCCCAGAGCTCAGCTCGGCAAATCGTCGAGCGGCTCCCTGAATTCTTCGGATGTGAATAGTGCTTCACTTCCGACGGCCTCCTCCCCTCTCCCTACGGATGACGACATGGTGGAGTCCCAAAAGGGACCTAACCAGGAGGAGGTGGTCCTGGAGGCGCCTCAAAGCGACCTCCCGGACTCTGGGCCCAAAGGGGATAAAGTCCCCGAGGGATCTAAGTCCGGCCCTGGGCCGGACACTGCTCCGGAACCATCAATGGTTCCAGAGTCCGACAGGTGGCGCCTTCCTAAGAAGGGCAAGCCTACGATGCTGGCGGCCTCCGTCTATCCAGAGGCACCGGACAGTTTGCTGGAGGTGCTTAACGGCGCCTCCATCGACGAGGAACACCGCACTGTTATGAGTGCGGTGATTCAGAAGGTGCAGTCCGCCAAGAGCGGGCTGACCGAAGCCTGTACAAGTCTGTTAACAGGCTTTGAGGTATGTGTTCAAAAACATATAAAAATGTTACCGCATAGACAGTAGCCCCTGATGCTCAGTTCGGCGTTCGAAAAGAAAAGCCGAGCTGAGAATCTAAAAAGATAGACGCAGGAGTCTAAAAAATATGTCAATATGGGAATGCAGGATGCGCTGCTGACCTCTACCGCACTGACTGCGGAGGTCAATGCATTGAAGGAGAACCTCGAGCGATCAAAGAGAACGAGCTCGGCCGTGCCAAGAAGCAGCTCGAGGACAAGGAGGGTATGTAATACCGCATGTAAATGTATATAGAAATACTTGGTTGCAAATAATGACAGGACCAACGTAAATGTTGCAGGGGCCACAGCCGAGTTGGCGACCCTGAAGGAGGCGGTCTCCAAGGCCGAAAACAGTGTGGCCCTGGAGCGCACGGAGCGAGAGAAGCAGGAGGCGCGGGTGGCGGAGGTGCGGCAAGAGCTCCAGGCTCTCGTGGAAAAACACGAGAGTTTGGAGCGTGACTCGAAGACTCGAGTGTCCGAGCTCGCCTTGGCTCTTGAGAGTGCCAAGACCGCTAAGGCCGAAGCCCAGAAGGCCCTCCAGGAGATCGAGGCGATAAAGAAGATAGCGGTGGGTAAGGCATTCTTTATGCAAAGCAAGAATATAGAAGTAAATTATCTGTTACTTACCCGAATCCGGAGCTCTCTAGGAGCGTTCGCCCATCTTCCCCGTAGTGTGTCTGATGCTGACGCATTTTACCGAGTCAAGGAGGGGAGCTCGACGGAAAAGGTGTTCTGGTCTCAGTATGCTGAGGCTGGACATCCGGTGCCCCTAAGCGACCAGCTGAGGCAGCTGGTCGAACTCCACAAGGTGGCCGAACAGGCTATGAAGGGCCTCATAGTTTGGCTATGGCCTAGAGAAGCCATGCCTCGGAGCTACTTCGGTCTGGTGCGGCGGCTGGTGGACGCATGTCCGTGGATTGAGGTTGTCAAGCGCTCTATCTGTATCGAAGGTGCCCGTCGGGCCCTTGCCCGTGCTAAAGTGCACTGGGGCAAGCTTGACGGTGAGAAGCTTTTGACGAACGCGCCACCGCCGGGCAAGGAGTATCGTACGCCTGAGATGTATTATAAGGGCGTCCTGAAGGGTGCCTGCCTTATAGCGAACGAATGCTCCAAAGATGTAATTTTTGAGTAGACTTGCATCTGTTATCCTGTACGCTGAAAACTTTGTTCATATGCGTTAAGAAACGCTTTGTTAATTTAAAATATTACCTTCTGTGCGGCCGTTTATCAAATCTGAGAGATGCAAGTCATCGGCTTCGACCCCCATGCCACGAATGCTGGGGTGTTTGGGATAAACCTGGGCGCTCTTGTTCCCATTCTTGGGTCCATCTAGGGAGGCGCTCAACACAACGAACCAGGCCGTCGGACTTATAATGCTTTATCACTCTCACTTAGCCATAGAATTCTATAAATTTAAATTTCGGCAAAGTCCCTAGTATTCGGAAGACCGAGTTCGGGGCACTATCCACGCTTAGGCCGGATAAGTCCGGTTCCTCGCTCTAAGCGGCATAAGTCTTTAAGGACTCGAACAACCTCGCGAACAACGACCGGTCTCTCGCACTATCATGACGGTCAGTTTTAGCTTTCTCTACTGAGGTGTTAACCCAGCTCAACTGGGGCACAATCACAGTAGTTCTCCCAGCGCTACCTTAGCCAACATTGCGGAACGTAAGGTACCAAAACATGGGAGCCGGGGAAACCCAACTATTGACCAAAGACATGATTCGGAGCCGATGCATATAGTGCTATAAGTTCGGGGTGCCGCACTCATGAGAGTGTTCGGTCTTCTCACACCATGTTATGGGGTGCTTAAGCCCCTGGTGTATTGGCCATACCAAAGTGTACGGTTGCAGAATGTCATGACTGAACATATTTGTATATAAAAAATAGATGAGTACAATAATAGATAAGAGCTATGTATTGTTTATTAAAAAAGGGCTGCTACGAAAGCAGAATGATACAAGTAGTGCGATAAGCAAGAGATGGGATTATTTGACATGTCCCCCTCTAGGGGCAAGCTACGGGATTTTAAGTAAAACAGGTATTAAGCTCGTTATAGAGACCACCTAGACATTTGACGCGGCTTGTTCTCTCCCTGGCTGTTGCATCGTATGTTTAGCGAATGTATTGCCGGACGGGCCTTCCGAATAGTTGGGTCCTGAAAGTGTATAAAAAGGAAACAGCGGAATATGGAGCCCCTTAGTGCGGTTGAGCCGCATTCTGGGCGTGCCGTAGTTGTGCCCCTCCCCTTATGCCCATGGTATCTCTAAGGCGTAGTTATGTACGCATGGTACCGATATCACCATCTGGTGAGGGCTGGGGTTGGGGCCGCACTGCTATGCTTGCTCGGAACGTTCCAACCGGATTTTTTGTAAGTTACTTCGGGCTCGCTTGACGTTGTCCGGACGTTTGACACCTGGATTGGAGAATTGCCTTGAGAGGCTACTCTGTACTTCCGCCGCCAGGGCCGCCGTGTGCTCGTCCGTTCGGAGAGAGTGTTCGGTGTTTCCATTTACCGTGATGACTCCGCGAGGTCCTGGCATCTTGAGCTTGAGATATGCGTAGTGCGGCACCGCATTGAATTTTGCAAATGCGGTTCGTCCGAGCAGGGCGTGATAGCCACTACGGAATGTGACTATGTCGAAGATTAACTCTTCGCTTCGGAAATTATCCGGGGATCCGAAGACCACTTCAAGTGTAACCGAGCCTGTACAGCTGGCTTCTACACCTGGTATGACGCCTTTAAAGGTTGTCTTTGTGGGTTTAATCCTTGAGGGATCGATACCCATTTTTTGCACTGTATCCTGATAAAGCAGGTTCAGGCTGCTGCCACTGTCCATTAGGACTCTGGTGAGGTGAAATCCGTCAATAATTGGGTCTAGGACCAATGCGGCGAAACCGCCATGACGGATGCTAGTGGGGTGGTCCCTTCGATCAAAAGTGATCGGGTAGGAGGACCATGGGTTTAACTTTGGGGAGACTGGCTCGAACGCATAGACGTCCTTGAGAGCACGCTTCCACTCCCTTTTGGGGATGTGGGTTGCGTATATCATGTTCACCGTCCGCACTTGCGGGGGGGATCCCTTCTGTCCTCTGTTGTTCGGCGGCCGGGGCTCCTCCTCGTTATCGCTATGCAGCCCCTTGTCTCTGGTTTTGGCACTTAACTTGCCTGCCTGCTTGAACACCCAACAGTCCCTGTTGGTGTGGTTGGCTGGTTGTTCAGGGGTGCCGTGTATCTGGCACGAGCGATCGAGTATCCGGTCTAGACTGGATGGGCCCGGAGGGTTTCTTTTGAATGGCTTCTTCCGCTGACCGGGTTTAGAGCCTCTGAATCCGGCATTGACTGCCGTATCTTCAGTATTGTCGCCGTTAATGCGGTGCTTGTACTTGTTGCGACATGACCTGCCATTGTTGTCCTTTGTATCCGAATTGCCAGGGCTCTTGGTTATGTTATTGCTACGAGCTAGCCAGCTGTCTTCTCCCACACAAAAGCGGGTCATGAGTGTCGTGAGGGCTGCCATAGATTTCGGCTTTTCCTGTCCTAGGTGTCGGGCAAGCCATTCGTCTCAGATGTTGTGCCTGAAGGCTGCAAGGGCCTCGGCTTCCGGACAGTCGACTATTTGATTTTTCTTTGTTAGGAACCGTGTCCAGAATTGTCTGGCCGATTCCTCTGGCTGCTGGATTATGTGGCTTAGGTCATCGGCGTCTGGTAGTCGCACATAAGTGCCCTGGAAGTTGTCAAGGAATGCGGATTCCAGGTCCTCCCAGCAACTAATTGACTCTACTGGCAGGCTGTTAAGCGAATGTCAAGCTGGTCCTTTAAGCTTGAGCGGGAGGTATTTGATGGCGTGTAGATCATCACCACGGGCCATGTGGATATGAAGGAAATAATCCTCGATCCATACCGTAGGATCTGTTGTGCCATCGTATGATTCGATGTTTACGGGTTTAAAGCCATCGGGGATTTGATGATCCAATACTTCGTCTTTGAAGCATAGTGGGTGTGCGGCGCCCCTGTACTGGGCTATATCACGACGTAGCTCGGACGAGCTTGGTCTGTTGTATTCGGCCTGGCCGTATTTATCATATCCGGCGTGACAGTTATCACCACGTGAAGTGGGGTGCCCACGCGATCCGTAGATCGTTCTTGTTTTCCTTGCCTTGTTCTCCAATATGTCTCATAGGTCTGTTGCGTCTCCCCGCACTCTGGTATTTTTTGAGCGATGCCGGGGTGCGGCTTGGATCGGGGGCCTGAAGGCCTCTCTGTCGCGGCCACGGGGTGGCCGATCGGGCGCATCGTACGCTGGTGATGTAGGTTTAGTTGCTTCCTCCTCAAGTTGGGGTAGCAGCCTGCGCTTTGGGTAGCTCTTGGAGGGGCGTTCGAGTTTATTCTCTTCGGCCGCCAGGACTTCGGTCCATCTGTCGGCTAGCAAATCTTGTTCAGCTCTAAGCTGCTGCTATTTTTTCTTGAGGCTGCTTGTCGTGGCCATAAGCCTCCGTTTGAAACGCTCTTGTGCGACGGGATCCTCTGGCACGACGAATTCGTCATCGTCGAGGCTTGCCTCGTCTTTGGAGGGAGGCATATAATTGTCGTCCTCAACCTCTCTATGGGCCGCTCTCTCATGAGGGCTGGCTCCTTCGTCCTCCTGGACTGAATCCTGCTGGAGGGGGTTGTCTTCGGCACTGTCCGGCGTGTTGTTATCTCCGGTGCCGGAATCGCCGTTTTTGGTTTGGCGGGATTTAGAGCGGCGCCGCTGAAGTCGGCGCTTGGGTTGCTTCTTGGAGGGGTCGTCCTCCGTTTTTTCATCGCCATCCCCCGCTTTGGGGGTGTCCACCATGTATATGTCATATGACGAGGTGGCTTTCGAGTTCCCTATAGGTGCTGGTTCTTGGTCGTCTCCTTCATCGGTGTCCATACCGTCGATGTCTTCGGAGGCAAAGTCGAGCATGTTGGTTAAATCGTCGACAGTGGCTATGAGGTGGGTGGTGGGTGGGCCTTGAATTTCTTCGTCGCCCGCATCCCAACCATGCTGACCGTAATCCGGCCAGGGCTCTCCTGACAAAGAGAGAGACTTTAGTGAATTAAGGATATTGCCAAAGGGCGAGTGCTAAAAGACGTCCGTGGCGGTGAACTCCATGATCGGAGCCCAATCGGGTTCGATCGGAAGAGGTGTGGGATATACGGAGTCCGGAGCGGAGTCCGACACCTTGGAATCATGGGCCTTGCGAAGGACTAGGCTGGTATTCGGCTCTATCGCCGTAGAGATTGCGGCACCCGGGGCAGCGTCCAACTGTCCATCCCCGACTAGCGCAGTCGGCTCCGAGCTAATGATCGAAGCAGACACCTGAGTGGCACTCTGGGCGCTGTCCGGCGGCAGAGTTAGATCATGACCATCAAGACAGTGCGGCATGCTCGGCCGTGGCTCGAATACGTCGAAGATCAAGTCCCCGCGGATATCGGCTGTGTAATTTAAGCTTCCAAACCTGACCTGATGGCCAGGGGCGTAGCTTTCGATCTGCTCTAAATGGCCAAGCGAGTTGGCCTGCAGTGCGAAGCTGCCAAATACGAAGATCTGTCCGGGGAGAAAGGTCTCACCCTGGACCGCGTCATGGTTGATGATCGAAGAAGCCATCGGGCCTGAAGGTGACGACACAGAGGAACTCTCAATGAAAGCACCAATGTCGGTGTCAAAACCGGCGGATCTTGGGTAGGGGGTCCCGAACTGTGCGTCTAGGCGGATGGTAATAGGAGACAAGGGACACGATGTTGTTACCCAGGTTCGGGCCCTCTCGATGGACGTAAAACCCTACTCCTACTTGATTAATATTGATGATATGGGTAGTACAAGAGTGGATCTACCACGAGATCAGAGAGGCTAAACCCTAGAAGCTAGCCTATGGTATGATTGTTGTTCGTCCTATGGACTAAAACTCTCCGGTTTATATAGATACCGGAGAGGGCTAGGGTTACACAGAGTCGGTTACAATGAGAGGAGATCTTGATATCGTATCGCCAAGCTTGCCTTCCACGCCAAGGAAAGTCCCATCCGGACACGGGACGGAGTCTTCAATCTTGTATCTTCATAGTCCGGGAGTCCGGCCAAAGGTCATTGTCGGTGTCAAAACCGGCGGATCTTGGGTAGGGGGTCCCGAACTGTGCGTCTAGGTGGATGGTAACAGGAGACGAGGGACACGATGTTTTTACCCAGGTTCGGGCCCTCTTGATGGAGGTAAAACCCTACGTCCTGCTTGATTAATATTGATGATGTGGGTTACAAGAGTAGATCTACCACGAGATCAAGGAGGCTAAACCCTAGAAGCTAGCCTATGGTATGATTGTTGTTCGTCCTATGGACTAAAGCCATCCGGTTTATATAGACACCAGAGAGGGCTAGGGTTACACAGAGTCGGTTACAATGGTAGGAGATCTACATATCCGTATCGCCAAGCTTGCCTTCCACGCCAAGGAAAGTCCCATACGGACACGGGACGAAGTCTTCAATCTTGTATCTTCATAGTCTTGGAGTCCGGCCGATGATGGTAGTTCGGCTATCCGGACACCCCCTAGTCCGGGACTCCCTCAGTAGCCCCTGAACCAGGCTTCAATGAGGACGAGTCCGGCGCGCATATTGTCTTCGGCATTGCAAGACGGGTTCCTCCTCCAAATAATTTATAGAAGATTGTGAACACCAGGATAGTGTCCGGATCTGCAAAAATAAATTCCACATACCACCGTAGAGAGAATAATATTACACAAGATCAATCTGCTGACGTATTCTATGGCATAACGTCACACCACTTCCAAGCCTTTACTCGAATTGTTTCTATTGTTCCACCTCAGCGCGTTTAGCGAGGCGGTTTCCTTGGCACGTCTGTCGAAGCAGAGATCGTGTTCCCCTTATTCCGGGATTCCCATCAATACGGACGCGCCATTGATTCTGACGCTTGGGAGATAAGCGAGTTTTACCAGGCCGGTGGGGACGCGTGTTTCTGTCCGACCATATAAGGGGATAAAGATCCAACCTTTTTACCCGCGCCTTCTTCCTCCTTGGCTTATCCATCTCTGCGAACTCGAGATCTAGCGCCCAAGCCCGCACATCTTACCTCAACCTTCTCCAAATATGTCCGGAGTGGGAGGCAAATGGATGGCCTCCTCCGTCACGGAGGGGCATATCCAGAAGCTGCGTAGCGCCGGATACTTGTCCAGCGACATCGCACATCAGCTCCCCGACGAGGGAGAGCTCATCCCCACCCCAGGTCCCATGAGAGGGTAGTATTCCTTCCCCATTTCCTCTGCGGACTAGGCTTCCCACTTCATCCCTTTGTCCGGGGGCTCATGTTCTACTACGGCCTAGATTTCCATGATCTGGCCCCGAATTTTATTCTCAACATCTCGGCGTTTATCGCCGTGTGAGAGGCCTTCCTCTGCATCCAGCCCCACTTCGGCTTGTGGCTCAAGACCTTCAGTGTCAAGCCGAAGGTTGTGAAGGGCAGCCAAGCGGAGTGCGGAGGCGCCACGGTGGGAAGGATGTCCCACGTTACGTGGCTGGAGGGCACCTTTGTGGAAACCATCAAGGGGTGGCAATCGGGGTGGTTCTACATCACCGAGCCGCGTGATCCCGAATGGCCAGCGACCCCCGAATTCAGATCCGGCATCCCCACACGGCTCACCTCCTGGAAAGAGAGCGGACGGATTTGGGGCGATTCGGAGGAGCTGACTGGACTCCAAGCCTGCGTCCAAAAGCTGGTGGACAAGAAGCTCAAGCTTGTCAACGTAGTCCAGGTCATGCTCATCCGCCAGATTCTCCCGTGCCAACGACGGGGCTTCAATATGTGGGAGTTCGATCCGGTGCAGCACCAGACTTTGAATGGACTCTTCGACACTACGTATGAAGAGGTCTGGAAGGTGCTGTTCAAGGGTGCCGAGGCTCCCGCATCCACTACCGAAGATCGCAGTTTCAGCTCGCAGCGTCCAGCTGACGAGGTAAGTGATATTGTCCTTTACGGAACGCTTGTTATTCATAGTTTGACTCTATGCGGGATCTAAACTCCCTTTCCTTTGACAGGACTGGCTGAAGAAGGCCGCACAGGCTATCTGTCCGGCCCCATTGCTAGAGGACCCAGCTGACGCCCGCCTAACGGGGCTGCTGGCTCCGGCACCCCACGTGGTGCAGGAGAAGAAGGCCAAGAAGAAGGCCACAGGGACTCGGAAGAGTTCCCGTTTTCAGGTGCTATCGGACGATGAATCCGAGGCCGACTCCTCCCACCAAGGCGAGGAGGAGAAGAAGAAAGCCTCTCCCCCAGCGGGGGGAGGGAAGAAAAGGAAGGCCTCCCCAACAAGGGAGGCCGAAGGGTCCAAGAGGGGAAAAACTCTTCCCCCGGACTGTTCCGCCAACGCCAGTGACGACGACGAGGACTGGCCTCCAAGGGCCAAGCCTCTGGCGAGATCGTAAGTATCCGGACTCCCGAATAACTTCAAGGTTTTCGTTTTCCGCCACATTATGTCTTTCTAATGCCGCATACAACCCTGCAGTCCACCTAAGGATGATCTCCCCACTTCGTCGAGCGGGTCCTTAGGGGCGTCGGATATGGATTCTCTTCCGACTGCCTCCACCCCCCGTGATGCGGACGATGCCGAGGTGGGATCCCAGGAAGGGACCCACCAGGAGGTGAGGGCCCCGGAGGTGTCATAGGACAAACTCCCGGACTTTGCACCGGACTCAGCCCCGGAACCCATAGTGGCTCCGGAGTCCGGCGGGCGACCCCTTCATAAGAAGGGCAAGACCGCGACACCGGCTGCCTCCGTCCAACCGGAGGTGCCAGATAATTTGCTGGAGGCGCTCAACGGCACCTCCATCGAAGAGGAACACCGCACTGTTATGATTGCGGTGATTCAGAAGGTTCAGCCCACCAAGAGCGGGCTGACCGAAGCCTGCAGCAGCCTTCTAACAGGCTTTGAGGTAAGAATTTCAATATATGTAAAATGGTACCGCATAGACAGTATCCCCTGATGCTCGGTTCGGTGTTCGGAAAGAAAAGCCGGACTGAGGATCTTTAGAAAGATAAACGCAGGAGTCATGAAAATATGTCAATATGGGATTGCAGGCTGTGCTGCTGACCTCTGCCGCACTGACTGCGGAGGTCAATACTTTGAAGGAAAACCTCGAGCGGTCCGAGAACGAGCTCGGCCATGCCAAGAAGCAGCTCGAGGAAAAACAAGGTGAGTAATACCTTATGAAAATTGTACCTTACAGAAAAGGATTTGGTTGCAAGAAAAATGACAAGGATAACAGGGGTATTGCAGGGGCCACTAACGAGGTGGCGACCCTGAAGGAGGCGGTGGCTGCGGCCGAATGCAATGTGGCTGCGGAGCGCACCGAGCGAGAGAAACAGGAGGCGCGGGTGGCGGCGGTACAGCAAGAGCTCTAGGATCTCGTGAAGAAACACGAGAGCCTGGAGCGTGACTCGAAGACTCGAGAGTCTGAGCTTGCAACGGCTCTTGAGAGTGCCAAAGCCGCTAAGGCCGAAGCCTACAAGGCGCTCCAGGAGATAGAGGCGGTGAAGAAAATAGCAGCGGGTAAGGCATTTTTCATGCAAAGTAAGCATGTGAGTGTTAATTACCTATCGCTTACCCGAATCCGGAGCTCTCCAGGAGCGTTCGCAGATCTTCCCCGCAGCGTGTCCGATGCTGCCGCATTCTACCGGGCCGAGGAGGGGAGCTCAACGGAGAAGGTCTTCTGGTCTCAGTATGCTGACGCCGGACATTCGGTGCCCCTTAGCGACCAGCTGAAGCAGCTAGTCGAGCTCCACAAGGCGGCCGAACAGGCCATGAAGGGCCTCATAGTTCGGCTGTGGCCTAAGGAGGCTATGCCTGGGAGCTACTTCGGCCTGGTGCGGCGGCTGGTGGATGCGTGCCCGTTGGTTGAAGTTATCAAGCACTCCACCTATATCGAGGGTGCGCGTCGGGCCCTTGCCCGCGCAAAGGTGCACTGGGGCAAGATGGATGCCCAGAAGCTTGTGACGGACCCCCCACCAAAGGGCAAGGAGCATCGCACGCCCGAGATGTATTATAGGAGTGTGCTGAAGGGCGCCCGCATTATTGCGGGTGAGTGCTCCAAAGAAGAAGTTTTTGAGTAGACTCGCATTTTGTTATCCTGTGCGCTGAAAACTAAGTTCATATGCGCGAAGCAACACTTGTTAATTTAAAATATTACCTTCTGTGCGGCTGTTTATCAAATCTAAGAGATGGAAAGTCGTCGGCTTCAGCCCCCATGCCACGAGTGCTGGGGTGTTCGGGATAAATTTGGGCACTCTTGTTCCCATATTTGGGTCCATCGAGGGAGGCGCTCAACACAACGAACAAGGCGACCGGACTTATAATGCTTGAACAATCTCACTTAGCCATAGAATTCTATAATTTTAAATTTCGGCGAAGCCCCTAGTTTTCGGAAGGCCGAATTTGGGGCGCTATCCACGCCTTGGCCGGACAGAATCCTGCTCCTCGCTCGAAGCGGCATAAGTCTTTAGGGACTCGCAAAGAACCTCTCGAACAACGACCAGCTCTCGCCTCATCATGACGGTCAGTTTTAGCTTTCTCCACTAAGGCGTTAACCCAGCTCAACTGGGGCGCAATCGCAGTGGTTCTCCCAGTGCTACCTTAGCCGATAAAACGGAACGTAAGGTACCAAAACATGGGAGCCGGGCAAACCCAACTATTGACCCAAGAACATGATTCGGAGCCGATGCATATAATGCTATAAGTTCGGGGTGCCGCACTTGTGAAAGTGTTCGGACTTATCACACCATAACGCGGGAAACATAAGCCCTTGGTGTATTTAGCCGTACCAAAACGTACGGATGCAACATGTCATAGATGAACATATGTGTAAGAAAGAAATGCAATTAGAAGCAAAAATGTGCTGCATTGCTTTATTCAATAAAAACTGTTGTAAGTGTAGGACGATACAAGTGGTGCGGTAAGCAAGGGATGGGACTGTTTAACATGTCCCCCTCCAGGGGTAGGCTACGGCATAATGCATAAAACAGATTTAATGCTCATGATGGAGACCACCTGGATTTTCGTTGTAGCCTTTCTCCTTCCCTGGCTGTTGCATCGTGGGTTCGGCATGTCTGCTGCCGGACAGGGCCTCTAACGAACGGAGTCCTGTAGGTAAAAAATAAAAGGAAAAGAAAAAGAAACGACACACTTAAGAGCCCCTAGTGTGGTTGAGCCGCAATATGGGCTTATCGTGGTCGAGCCCCTTGCCCCATGCCCATGGTATCTTCAGAGCGTAATGGAGTACGCGAAGGGTCTGTCTTAATGTTTTACAGGGGTTGGGGTTGGGGCCACACTGCTACGCGTGCTCGGAACGTGCCAGGTGGTCGTGTTGTAGGTTACTCCGGGCACTCTTAGCTGTGTCCGGCCGCTTGGCAGCCGGACTCGAGAATTGCCTTAAAAGGCTGCTTTGTACTTCTGCCGCGAGAGCCGCTGTATGTTCCTCCGTTCGGAGGGATCGTTCAGTGTTTCCATTGACCGTGATGACTCCTCTAGGGCCTGGCATCTTGAGCTTGAGGTATGTGTAGTGCGGCACCGTGTTGAACTTTGCGAACGCGATACGTCCGAGCAAGGCATGATAGCCGCTGCGGAACGGGACTATGCCGAAGATTAACTCCTCGGTTCGGAAGTTATCCGGGGATCCGAAGACCACTTCCAGTGTAACTGAGCCTGTACAATTGGCTTCTACACCTGGTATGACCCCTTTAAAGGTTGTCTTGGTAGGTTTAATCCTTGAGGGGTCTATGCCCATTTTGCGCACCGTGTCCTGATAAAGCAGGTTTAGGCTGCTGCCGCCGTCCATCAGGACTCTGGTGAGATGAAATCCATCGACGATTTGGTCTAGAACCAATGCGGCGAACCCACCATGGCGAATGCTGGTGGGGTGGTCCCTTCGGTCAAAGGTGATCGGGCAAGAGGACCATGGATTGAACTTCGGGGCAACTGGCTCCATCGCGTATACATCCCTGAGTGCACGCTTCCGCTCCCTTTTGGGTATGTGCGTGGCATATATCATGTTCACCATCCGCACCTGTGGGGGGAAACCCTTCTGTCCTCTATTGTTCGGCGGTCAGGTCTCTTCCTCGTCGTCGCTATGTAGCCCCTTGTCGTTGTTTTCGGCAATTAACTTGCCTGCCTGCTTGAACACCCAACAGTCCCTATTGGTGTGGTTAGCTGGCTTTTCAGGGGTGCCATGTATCTGGCACAAGCGGTCAAGAATTCGGTCCAACTTGGACGGACCCTGAGTTGTTCTTTTGAATGGCTTTTTCCGTTGACCGGGTTTAGAGCCTCTGAATCCGGCATTGACTGCCGTATCCTCACTGTTATCACCGTTAATGCGGCGTTTGTTTTTGTTGCGACGCGACCTGCCACTACGGTCCTTCATATCCGGACTGCCAGAATTTTTGTTGAGGTTGTTGCTGCGTGCTAGCCAGCTGTCCTCACCCGCACAGAAGCGGGTCATGAGTGATGTAAGGGCTTCCATGGATTTCGGCTTTTCCAGTCCCAGGTGCCGGGCAAGCCACTCGTCGCGGATGTTATGCTTGAAGGCCGCGAGGGCCTCGGCATCCGGACAATCGACGATTTGGTTTTTCTTGGTTAAGAATCGTGTCCAGAATTGTCTGGCCGATTCGTCTGGCTGCTGAATTATGTGGCTTAGGTCATCTGCATCTGGTGGTCGCACGTACGTGCCTTGGAAGTTATCGAGGAATGCGGCTTCCAGGTCCTCCCAACTCTTGATTGACTCTGCTGGCAAGCTGTTAAGCCAGTGCTGGGCTGGTCCTTTAAGTTTGAGTGGGAGATATTTGATGGCGTGGAGATCGTCTCCGCGGGCCATGTGGATGTGGAGGAGATAGTCCTCGATGCAGACCGCGGGGTCTGTTGTGCCATCATAAGATTCAATATTGACGGGTTTAAACCCTTCTGGGATTTGATGATCCATTACCTCATCTGTGAAGCACAGCGGGTGTGCGGCGCCTCTGTACTGGGCGATATCGCGAGGAGCTCAAAAGAGCTTTGTCTATTGTGTTCGGCCCGGCCGGACTTACTGTGTCCGGGGTGACGGTGATCGTCATGTATCGTGGGGCGCCCACGTGATCCATAGATCGATCTTGATTGTCTTGCCTTATCCTCCAATATGTCTTGCAGGTCCGGAGTGTTCCCCTGTGGCCTTGTGCTAGATCTTGCTGGAGTGGGTTGTCTTCGACGCTATCCGGTGTATTATTGTCTCCGGTGCCGGAATCCTCATTCTTGCTATGGCGGGATTTAGAGCGGCACCGCTGACGCCGGCGCTTGGGCTGTTTCTTGGAGGGGTCATCCTCCGCTATTCCCTCGCCGTTCCCATCCTTTGGGATATCCACCATGTATATGTCGTATGAAGAGGTGGCTTTCCAGTGCCCGGTGGGCGCTGGTTCTTGGTCGTCCCCGACATCGTCGTCCATACCGTCGATGTCCTCAGAGTCGTAATCTAGCATGTCGGTTAGATCGTCGACAGTGGCTACCAAGTGGGTGGTGGGTGGGCTCTGAATTTCTTCGTCATCTGCATCCCAACCGTCCTAGCCGCAGTCCGGCCAGGCCTCTCCTGATAACGAGAGGTACTTTAGCAAACTCAAGATGTCGCCAAAAGGTGAGTGTTGAAAGATGTCCGCCGCGGTGAACTCCATGATCGGCACCCAATCGGATTCGACTGGAGGGGGCGCGGGAGGTCCGGAGTCCGGCAAGGAGTCCGGCACCTCGGAGTCAGGAGCTTCATGGGGGACAAGATCGGTGTTCGGCTCTATCGCCGTAGAGGTTGCAGCCCCCGAGGCGGTGTCTAGCCATCCATCCTTGGTCTGCGCAGCCGGCTCCGAGTCGAAGATCGGAGCGGGTTCGAGTGCGGCCTCCAGGGTATTGTCCGGCTGTAGAGCTAAATCATGCCCATCTTGACAGTACGGCACGCTCGACTGTGGCTCGAATCCGTCGAGGATCAAGTCCCCGCGGATGTCAGACGTGAAGTTCAAACTTCCAAATCTGACCTGACGGCCAGGGGCGTAGCCTTCGATCTGCTCCAGCTGGCCAAGCGAATTGGCCCGCAGTGCGAAGCCGCCGAATACGAAGATCTGTCCCGGGAGGAAGGTCTCACCCTAGACTGCATCGTCGTTGATGATCGAAGAAGCCATCGAGCCTATCGGTGACGACACAGAGGAACTCTCAATGAAATCACCAATGTCGGTGTCAAAACCGGCGGATCTCAGGTAGGGGGTCCCGAACTGTGCGTCTAGGCGGATGGTAACAGGAGACGAGGGACACGATGTTTTTACCCAGGTTCGGGCCCTCTTGATGGAGGTAAAACCCTACGTCCTGCTTGATTAATATTGATGATGTGGGTTACAAGAGTAGATCTACCACGAGATCAAGGAGGCTAAACCCTAGAAGCTAGCCTATGGTATGATTGTTGTTCGTCCTATGGACTAAAGCCATCCGGTTTATATAGACACCGGAGAGGGCTAGGGTTACACAGATTCGGTTACAATGGTAGGAGATCTACATACCCGTATCGCCAAGCTTGCCTTCCACGCCAAGGAAAGTCCCATCCGGACACGGGACAAAGTCTTCAATCTTGTATCTTCATAGTCTTGTAGTCCGGTCGATGATGGTAGTTTGGCTATCCGGACACCCCCTAGTCTGGGACTAGAGCCCTGATGCAGACAAGGATTGTGTGGTTGTGCATGTAACTCGCTATGAGGCGGACGACCTGAATATACGCACTGGGAAAACAAAGTTCTTAGGCTGTTGGATCCTGGAAGCCATTTGCGGTTATACCAATGAAGAGGTGTATTCCAGCCTCACTATTTTCAGGCGTGTTGTCCAGGATGTACTGAAGCACAAGAAGTTCAAAGCTACTCCTTCATTTGTGAGGCATACTGTTCTTGTCAAGCTTACGCAGGAAGATGACGTGGCATGCCTCCACAAACAAGTTTATCAGTGGCAACGCCACAAGGTTGTCTTCATGAAGGTTCACAGGATTGAGCTGCTGCAGGACGTCCTCGATGATGTTCATGGCAAGGTCCGTCTTGTGTCCAGCCCAAATTAGATCGAGGCATGAAATAGTTGCCCCAGCTAGTGTTTAATAGTAGTTTGGATTGTGTCTAATTATCCAAACCTTGCTTGTTATCGACCCCTCTGGGGCTAGTACTCTGTTTGAATCCGTCTATGGGAACTGCTGCTACTTTTGTGTGCCCGTGAATCATGTGAGAACCATCGTAATTGTTGCCGAAACAGATGCGTCCTCACTAGTTTTTTCATGAATATGGCATGGTAAGACATAAAATGTCACGGTTTATCATACAAGCAGTGTGTGTTTTGATGAAATAGAGCACTCGTTCGAGAACCGTGCGCCGACGTATACATAAGTAATACTTGTGAACACTGTTGGTGCTACCCCAATTGTAAGCAGTTGTGCAAAACACGGCACATTGGCTTAGCTCGCTTCAACACTAGGCTATCGACCAGCTAACAATCAACAATCTGCTATCTGACATATAAGCAACTATGTATCTTGTTACAGTGGTTCATGCAGTTAATTGAGGCGACAATGTAATAAATTCCAAACGTTCAACGCTAGTCCAGCGCTCATGTGGAACACTCACATTAAACTCGTCTTCATAAAAATCTTGAAAAGCACAAGTTAAGACATTTTATACATCTCAATGATTCATAGAACATAACAAACATATAATAGTTCACAGCAAAAGACAAAGTTGTGAGAAGGTTTACAAATCAGGAGAAAACAAGCAAGGCTTCTCTGAGCAAAGGGCCTCCCGGCAGGCTTAAATTTCTTGGAGTTCACTCTGGTTTTTTCTTGTTGCCACCATCTAGGGTTAGGTTCTCTCATTCCAGAATAACCAATTATAATTGTGGTCTCAGCTGGAATGCTGAACTAAACCATGCAGTGTGCTGACCAGTTGAAATGCTTGTGCATTCCACTAAATTTAAGCACCGTTATTTGCAAAAATAAGCAGACCACAATGCCTCTTTTCCGCGCACCTGTCTAAAAAACCGCCGTGCAGCCGTGCTAGCTAGTCCTCGGTCCGTGGAAGAAAAGTGCGTTCCGGGCTCCCTACACTGCAATCAGGAAGTAAAACGTACGAATCAGCTTCTTTTAGATTGCGTTGGTCATTCTACCTTAGTTACTACCAATGTAGGAATACCGTGAAGACTGGAGGTTAGACGACGGCAACGAGGGATAGCCATCTCATTTTGCGCAGTTGTACTAAAACTGAGGTGTGTGCTTTTGATTGCGCGGATAGAAACGATACAGAGACACACATCCCAAAACGATATGGAGACAGACATCCCTGTTTGTGCAAATACGAAATACGGTTATTTAAACAGTGACAGATATTACTACTTTCCCCCGTTTCCTCTTAGAACCAAGTCCTAGATTCATGCTACAGCTTTCCCACTTTCTTCCCTGTTTGAACCAATGCTTTGAGTTGACTGTATAAACTAGCTTTACTTCTAATAATAGTAGAAGTCTAGGTGGCTTTGGAACAGTGGACGGAAGTAGAAAAGGATCCACACGAAGAGGGAAGAGCTGGGGCAGTAGAGCAAGGCAGGTTTCGAAGGAGTATATACCCGAGGGTCGTCGGCATGTGGCAAAGACGGCGTCGGGAGGCCGCATCTTGGCCACAATACCACAGGGAGGAAGAAGGGGTCGGAGGCCCTCCCGAGCCGGCGCTCTCTTGGAGAGAACGACATGACCGCCGATCGGGACGTGCGGGCAGCTGTTGGTCTCCTCCCTCGCCGCCGACGACAGCGTGAACGATGCACCTACACCCCTTGCCCCGATCGAGGTTGTCGGGCCGGATTTGTGACCAGCCGTGAGCTGAGAGAGAGAGTGTGGCCACCTATGTCTTGCTTAGATCTGGAGAGCATGAGAGAGTGAACGAGAGGAACCCTAGTAAAGCAAGCGCTAAGGCTCCTGCTTTTATATATAGTGGAGTGATTTTGTTGTACCAGCTTCAAAAAAATGCGCTCCTACGTGTACCCACGAGTGGGTGTGAGAGAACTAGTGCGTGCGTGCACCGCTTCTCTTCGTGAGAGTACAATATATACTATGCCTAAAGAACATTCGGCGCAAGAGTAATAATATAAGTGTGTGACGTGTTAGCTAAAATAAAATGTGCGCGCCGTCTTTTGTTTTTTATAAGTTCTGAGGGTAGGGTGTGAAGAGCACATATGTGCGTGACGTCTACCTGCAGATAGACGATGGGTGCCATGTGCGAGTCTGCGAGAGGACTCGGTAGAGTTGTGAATCGTGAGGGTGCGTGTGCGTGAGAGAGAGGGGGGCACATATCAATGCAATGCATGTGTTCGTAAATCATTATCCGACAAACGTTAGCCACAAGACTTTTCCTGACGAACGCCGTAAGAACCGTTAGATCGGCATCCGACAGTGTCAGTTTTGCCATGTCATTTAACAGAACAGCCACTCCTCCTACACACAAATCTTCCACGTGAGTGTAAGCAACTGCCGTATGCTCCCTCCATTCCAAAATGCAGTGCATATAGCTTTATTGAAAATTAGAACCTCGCAAACTTTTACCGAGTTTTCGTGTACCAAATTGCACATGTAGAATACCCTTTATATATCATTTCATTCATCTTCCAGAGGTAACTATAAAGATGGGTGAGGAGTCTACAAAGAAAGGCCATCGTATCACCCGCAGCAATTTCAACCATCCTTTAGTGTCAAGGAATACCATAGGAATTCTATATGATATGATTTTTATAGGATTTTTTTCCTTTAAAGCCAATTGGTTCATAGGAATAGATTCATATACTCTACATTTCAAAGGAAATAAACATGATATCATTTCTATAGCTTTAGAGCCACTTGGTTCATATGAATGGATTCCTATACTCCCTTAGTTTCAAAGGAAAATAAACATTAGCGTATATTCAATAGAAAAGTTCCTATGATATGAACCAAATTACATCTCTTTACTAATCCCTCCTCATAGGAATTGAGATACATGTCATTTCTAGATTCAATAGAAAAGTTCCTATGATGTGAACCAAATGACATCTCTTTTCCAATCCCTACTCATAGGAATTGAGATCCTCCATGTCATCTCATTCCCTACAACTTCCATGTATACATCTTCTATTACTAAATAGATAGTACAACCCACTAGTAGCTTTTTTCCAAAGCATGCAACTATGGCACAAGAACTATATAGTGTGCCAATAACTTTGAAAGATGGTCGCTGGATGAAGCAAACCCGATAGTGCAGATATGGGCAAATCCGAGCACTACTGGCCGTTGGATATCATGAACATTCCACCAGATATGCCACATGTACAATTTAGAAGACTCCATGGTTGAACTTAAGCATAATGCACAAACCTCAAAACACAAGCACTTCTCCTTTGTTCTAGAATCTTCTGTATCATAATTGATTACTTTTTTCTAAATGAATTGCCATTATTTGTTTTTTACTTTATGATTTACAATGACAACCCCATGAATCTTAAATTTTTTATAAAACTAATTGATTTTGAATGATATGAACTATAAGAACTAAACGAACATCTACATCATGCATATATGACTCAAAGCTATACATGCTATAGTGTGTATTTATTCATAATTTGGTTTCGAAATCTCATGCGTTCAATACATGTGTACCTTACTAGTTTTGAGTAGAGTAGCAAATTTCACGCGGCCCCGGGTGTATCAAAATGCAGGGCCCATGCATCATTGCCTTTCAGTCGAACCTACGTCCACAATTTTTTGTACGTGCTATATCTCCACTGGTCCCCGAACCCAAAATGTTGCCTCGTTCCCGTAAAACCAAGCGGCCCACACATATTTAAGGCGTCGACTCGAACCCGTTTACTACGACGTGGCCCCGCATGCCGTAGTACTCCTACAAACCCTACCGCCGCACTCATCATCGGTTTTCTTCAAGAGGACGAGGGAGAAGCCGATTTGTAGTGGAGGCGCTTTCAAAAAAAGGATCTGTAGTGGAGATCCCTACCCTAGGGTGCCCTAGGTAGCTGCCGCACACATCATTGTTTTCTCTTTTCTTTATGCTCTTGCATGCTAGAGTGAAATGATGGTTGCTTCGTCTGTCCAACTTAATGTGGGAAAGGTGGGGCTTTGTGATTTGATCCCTCATCGCTCATTTTCTACTACTGCGGCGCTACGACCGGGGTGCCTCCAATTCCAACCGCTGCTCCGAACTGTAATTTGGTGCATCGCACGTGGAACAAGACGGTGGATGAGCCACGGGTCTGCCAAAGGGGTCCTGTTAAGTGTGTCGCCATTTCGTGTGCGGACTGACCCTGCTTGAGTTGCTACGCCAACACGACAGGAGCAACCTACCACTTGGTTTTGCTCCTTGGTGAATCCCGACTATATTGATCTAAAAAGGTACATGCTGAACTACCCTCTTCGTCTTGGTTTTTTACTTGTAGGCGTCTCGGTTTATAGGGCCTGCACGTAGTTCTAGGTCATCCATTTGACTAACTAAATATGAGTTACTATGTCACAAAAAGTATATCATTGCATTCTTATTGGTTGATGTGTGAAGAAACAAGAAACGAGGTAGAAGTTAATGCGCCTTAGTATTTTGGGATTATTTGGTTTTCGTAAGAAGACTTACTCACCTAGACGGAGGGAGTAGTTGTATTTAAAAGTCGAGGGCGGGGCTTTTCCTACGCGGTAGGCGGGGCAGTTCTGCCTAGTCGGTTCGATAGAGACGCGAGAAGACGAGGGAGTAGGATGCTGCAAACGTAGGGCTGTGTGATTTGACAGCGAGTTACTGCTGGACAGGTGGGGCCCCGTGATTTGACTTGCCATTATCATTTTAACTGCGGCGCTACGACCGGCGTGAGTCTCCCGATTCCTGTCCACCTCCACACAGGTGCCTCTCCCAATGCCCCACCATGTAGTAGTAGAGGCTGGCTCTTGCATGAGAGCCCACTTCTCCACTTTTTCCTTGCCTCTCTTTCCTCCACATATGCAAAAATGCCATGTAAAGCGCACTATTGTACTTACTTGCTCCTACAGGTGCTTAAGCTTGCCACATAGGCATAAAGTCTGATGTGGCAAGTTAATCAAGAAGAGAGAGTCTAGTTTGGTGACCCAAGGAAGAAACGGTGCTAAGTGCGTGTAGCTAGGTGAAAAGACAATTTTGAGTCTATAGCTAATTAAATGAAGCAAACTTAGCAACACCATTTCATTGGAAGAGGTCACTCCTTGGCAAATGCAATAAATACTAGTACTCCCTGTGTCCCATTATATAAGAACGTTTTTGACACTACACTAGTGTCAAAAACGTTCTTATATTATGGGACGGAGGGAGTACGAAGAAAGAGATAGAGAGGAGTAAAAAAACACTTGTAGCCAACCTTGTTGTAGTATGAGTGACTAAGTGATGACTATGTATGACATGCCGACATCAGATAGCCTAACGCATCGTGTTAAATCTCCAAGGAAGCGACCACGCGAGCGACGCGATGGTCGTGGTAGGCCCGACCATGATACGGGCTGCTGGCAGCCCTTGGATCTGAGATAAAATGGTCGCATGCTAAGTTGCTGAAAATTTTAAGAATAACCCTCCTGGATAGGATATTCACCCATAGGTCTAGAATCACGCCATGCAACTGTTCGATCTCAGATCCAAGGGCTCTCGGAAGCCAGTATCATGGGAGAATGGAAAGCCACTACCCTGCCGTTCGCACGCTGGCAGTTCACTCCTACTCGTCCCCGCACGTCCTTTAATACTACGGCGGTTCGCTCCTAGTCGTCCTGTCCATTCACATTAGTACATTATGGCAGTTCCACTAATCCTAACCCTCCTCCCAAATCCATGGCGTCCCAAATCTCCACGATCGGCGGTGAGTACAAGGTTAGAACCATCATCGGTGATGAGTTCGACGTCATCTACACCCGTACTTCCGCGACGGTGAAAGGATGCCTTTCTCGCATCAGACGCATGTTCGAAAACTCACATGATGAGTGGGTCGCTGGGCTAGATGTTGAGTACACGCCAGTCGTGGGACGAGAGAAGGATCTAAAGGACGAAGAGAGCAAGAAGCCCGCCGTGATCCAGGTTTGCGTACATAACGTTTGCTTGGTCTACCACCTATGCCATGCCAATGTTGAGTGCCAGGATTTTAAGAACTTCCTCGAGGACAAAACAGTCAAATTCATTACTGTAGACTTTAAGAATGACAAAGAAGTCCTGCGTCGGATAGGCCTCGTTGTAGGCAACCCCTTCAACCTCCAGAATAATCGGCTGGTGCCCTCTCGTCAGCCTTCAATGTTGACCTTGGCAGTTGCCATGGTTCATCCTTCGTACGGTAAACTGGAGAAACCTCCATACACGTTTCATCGTCATGCATGGCAGCGGAATGTACTAGATATAGACCACATACAGTACGCTGCAATGGATGGCTACCTTTGTTTCAATATCTACAAGGGTTCGATGAAGAGCAACAACCAAGTTGGCGGTTCAAGCAAAGAAGTATCGGCCAAGAGGAAGAGGCACAAGGACGAAGTCGAGGACGTGGACGAGGACTCAGAGTAAGGTGGCAGTGTTGTTGCATTATGGTGGTTCTAAACTTCTAATGCAGTGTCTACCGGATTAGTTGCATAGTTTAATTTCAGGTGTGGTTAGTTTAATTTGAGGGGTGTGTTGTGCTGAGCCCCAGCAGAACTATGTTATGTTTCTTCTCGTTACTTTAACTCTTCAGTATGTACATACTAGTACTAGTATTTCTTTAATAGAATTTAGCACCCCAATTAAACACGTACTAGCTTTTTTAATAGTACTATATGCATAATTTGGCGACGAGCGCTCTCTATATGTACCACCTTTTTTTAAATTTCAATTTTTGCTCCTTGGCGCAATCCATCGATAGTGGAGTACTACCTTCGTCCTGGTTTATTGGTCCTCATTGTAATCTGTGCCAAATTTTGACCATAAATTTAACTAACAAAATGGTCATGCATGTCACAAAAATTATATATTTGAAAACTATGTTCGAATATGAACCCAGTGTTATAATTTTTGTTAAAATGCACTAACATTTTGTCTGTTAAATCTTTGGTCAAAATTTAGCACAAACTACATAGGGGACTAATAAACCAGGCCGGAGGTAGTACTACTGTACAAAAGTATACATTTTTTAAAAGGCTACCATACTGTTCATCATATATATATAGCCAGTTAAATTCTCAACCTAGAACGATGTGCATGCCATGTAGTAAACTGATCCAGAGGAAGTATAGTAAAAATGAGGTGATTTTACCGAGCGATCGGCGGGGGAGCATGGCCTGTCATGCGGTCCCACGTGTCATGATGTACCAAGGCGATGCGCGTGTCCCTCTTGAGGCAGAAGCAATACTAGTACGTGGTTTGAGTTGATGTCGAACCGAAGTGTGAAATAATGGTTGCTTTGTTTGTCTGGGAAGGTGTGGCATTGTGATTTGACATCTCATTGCTCATTACTACTACTGGGCCGGTACGAGTGGGGTGCATCCCCCCTGCTGTTCTGCACTGTTATTTGGTGCTTGACACGTCGACCCGGTTGCTATATGTCCCACATGTCGGCGACAGGAAGTACAGAATTCATGAAAGGGAGTGTCGACGGAGGAGTATACTACAGAATTCATGAAAGGGAGTGACTTAGTTTTGGAAAAATCTGTTTTTACGGAGTACGTACCCACTAGGGTTTATAGGGCTCATCTAAAAAACATTTGTTTTTCCGTTTGATAAGTCTCAATTCTACAATACTAGTAGTAGTACCATTACATGTTGGATTTTGAGGTGCGTTAGATCACCCGACGCAAGTAGTGTCAAGAGGAAACTAGCCAATGCATGTACAAGTTCATGGAAATTTAGTGGTCATTCATGCATTCGTTCTAATTAATACCTCGGTAAACATAACTTCTTGAGAAAAACAAGCGTACTGTGCAAACTACGAAATTAATTCGACCACTCACCGTCTACCTTGGTTGGAGAGATTTTGAAATTGAGCCATAAAGTGGAAAAGCTCGATTACTATTTGTGGTCTTGTATAGATGCAAAATGTATTTTTTATAGTGGCCTTGTATAAGTAAATGGAGGGAGTACTAACCAAAGTACGTACGTACTAGTAGGGACGAGGAGTAAACGGAGGGAGTAGTAAAATTTTCTCCTCGTGCTGCGAGCCACCGCGCGCGTGGGCAAGGGAGCGGGCTTAAAGGCGTACAGTAGTACTCCCTCCGGTCCTTTTTGGTTTGCACCTAAGAAAATTCAGTTTTTCCCTCAAAGCTCCGTGCCTTAGCTTCTTTACCCTGCTCTTTCCACTGGTACCCCTCCCATTTGTTCCACTTTGATTGCATGTGCAGCCGCAGTAACTCCCAACTCTCTCTCCCATACCAATCGCCCCTTCCCAAGGCGTGCGCATGCAGATAGAGTGACACACGTGCAGGCATGGAAGAGTGAGACGCATGCAGACTTGAAAGAGAGAGAGATGCATGCAGCGCGAGAGTTCCGGTGTGGGGCAGGCTCGACCAATGGTATGCATGCCTAGAAAAACTAACCCCACCTCTCTCGGTAGCACATCATGGATAGAACTGTCCAATTTCAAACGAAACAATCGCTCCTTAGTATCATGGCTTCACCTTAGACGCAAACAAAAGAGGACCGGAGGGAGTAGTAAGCTTCACCTCATCCCGTGAGCTACCGCGCCCGTGGGCAGGGGAGACGGCGTACTAAGCAAGTTTCTCCTCGTTCTGCGAGTTGCCGGGGCACATCAAAAGTACTCCAGTGTATAGAGCCTTGCCTCTAAGGTAGGCCCCACATGGTTTGCCTCTTTTTTTAATTTAACATAACGTGTCAAGTCGCAATTTGTTTGTTCACCCATGGTAGACGATCCTCCCTCCACCAAGTGGACAACCAGTACACGTGCCAAATTACCACGTGGGCTGCCTTTTTCATATAGAAATGAGCTCCACCGTGTACCCGTGCGGGTTTGGTTGGGAAAGAGACGGGAGTACGTGCGCCGTGCGTGCACCTCTTCTCTTCGTGCACGTCCCCCACCTACGTGGGTGTGTGTGAGAGAGATACAAACCTAGACATAATGCGCTGTCCATCCCCATGCCTCCGCCCAGTCCGACGACCAGTCACCACCATGGCACCATGCTCCACTCCTCCTCACCTTATCTCTCATATTTCTCCCTCCATTTTTATATACAAGGGGCCGCTATCAAAATTACAATTTGCAGATATACAAGGCCACTAACACTAATCGATGAAATATTAATGGTGTTTGCCTCATGGTACTAGCAAAGGAGGACATTAATTATCCCTTGCATGCATGCGGGAGTTTGTAAAATAATGCATCTTGATGTTCCTGCAATGCACGAGCATCTTGCTAGTCAATGAAAACAACACATGGCAAAATTCCACGGCGAACGAGGGATTTAAATCTGTTGGGAGGGGCTATTTGGATCTTGCCCGGGGTAGCCAAAATATTGGCGACCCTTTTGTCCACCGGTGCCTTTCCCACCAATGAACGAGGAATGGCTCGGGTGCTCATGCTGTCATGCATCCTCCAGCGCGCACATTGGAGACAGAGCTCGCACGATCTGTGTTTTTTTGTCCCACAACGCCGCCCGAGCCGCCTGCAGACCGATCGGCCACCCGCAAATTACGCCATCCAACCGTAGCCGCACACATTATGACAACAACTCAACCAACCGGACGAAATTCACACAAACACGTAGACAAACTGATATTTCATATAAACAACGACGGAAATCATATAAAATACCGGGTTTTCACACAAACATGACGGATTTCATTACATTCAAATGAACTACGCGCTGCTAGTTCTGGACAGCACATGTATATAATACCTGGCCTAAATGGTCGCCCGCCGATCGATTTGTGTTCCTCATGTCCGGCAGCACGATCACCGGACTGCCGGGAGCCTCGGAGGTATATGCTTCAGCGCAAAGGACGGCTCGCTTCCCCACTACCCAACTGATATCATTGGCTGGTGCCGAAGATGATGGTGGCTGGCACCGGTTTGAGTTCATCACCGGCCACTACTTCGCCATGGCTGGCACCAGCTCGAGTTCATCCTAACATTCCCCTCTTCCGTGGAGCCCATGCGGGGTCGACGAAGGTCCTCGCAACAAAAGGATCCGGCAAGACACCTGATGGTACACCGGCATCGCCTCTGCGGTGGCCTTCATGGGACCCAAGTGGTGGCGGCCTCCCGTGTTCTACTTCTCCTTGATGATGGCGGCGGACGCGGAGGCGCTGGCCACAGACTCGTCGCTCTCCGCACACCCGTCTTCTGTCGCTGCTTGCATGGCGCGGCCGCCGGCATGGGAGTCTTGGCCACAGAAACGGGAGACGCGGTATGAGGCGGCGGCGTGGACGGCAGCAACAACGCCCGTGCGCTGCTCCTCGTCGAGCTGGCCTAGAGCGGCGAGTTGTTGAACCGCACGCTGGCTTGGGGCGGCAACTGGCTCCGTCGGGCGAGGGGAGGGAGGTGGATCAGCAAGCTGCATAGCTCGTATCCGACAGGCTACCCAGCTGGCTTGGATGCGGAATAACTACTCTTCGTAAGCCATTGTAAGAGTGGACAAAATGGTGGAGGAGATAGGGTAGCGGCGGAGGTGTGCGATTCTTGGCCGGCGTTTGGCCTCGTTTAAATAGGAGATTAAATAGACGGCGGATGGGAGGAGCTCGGCCGGTGTTGCGTTTAACACCGGCCCGGTCATGAACGAACGTGTGTCTAGAGTGGGTTTCTCGGCTTCCACACGGGCGGGTTTCATGGAGGCGTTTGAATGCGGCACGGAGGCGTGTTCAATCGGGCGTGCCGTGAGTGGCGCCCTCGACTCTGACCTAGGACACCATGCCGTTCTTCCACTGATGTGTGGGCTCTTTGGGTGCATGGCCTGCATGTCAGTGACCCAACGCAGGCAGCGCACAGCTGAGAAACCTTTGGTGGGCCAGGGCGGTCAGAAGCGGGCATTTCATAAACCGATGATTGTTCATTGAGTGTGACGTCATCTTTTTCATGTAGTTAAGCCTACTATGTTGATAGCCCGTTCGATACGTTGTGATTCATAAAGACCGATGAAAACATCAATGTTTTTCTTATCACAGATAAGATTGATTAATACCAGTAACAATCCATGTCCTTAACAAAGGGTGCATGCACGTATAGGTTGAGCGTGCGTCTTGCGTCGTGTGCTATGTGCATGCAGGCGTGCGAGTGTTGCGTGTGTGCAAGCGTGCGTTTCAGTGTTGCATGCATGGGTGCGTACGTGCGTGTGTTCTTGAGTGCATGTGTACATGTCAGTGTTGCATGCCAACATGCATGCGTGTGTACGTTATGTGTACGTGTCAGTGTTGCACGCCTACATGCGTGCGTGTCTTGCATGCGTGCATGTGTACGTGCGGGGTGAGGCTACATGTCAGTCCACTGACTTCTTCATCTCTGGTCATTAGATTTTCCAGCCGTTGGATACAAAATCAAGGGCCTCCAGTTTATCATCAAACTCCACCCCCCTGAGCCGCCAGCCACCACCGGCCGAACCGCCCGCCCCCGACGCCCGCGGCCGGCCCGCCCTCCCCAAAACCACTCCCCACCACCGGTCCGCCGCCGCACCGGCCATCCCTCTAGCCCCCCTCCCCCCCGCGCCGAGCTTTTTCTCCAGGGATCCCCACCCCACCGCCCAATGAATGCCCCCAACCGCCGGTGACTAACAACCAGAGGTCTCACGACTTCGAATAGCCACCGACCACTAGTTTATTACCATTTATGTCCTTCATATACGCGCTGACGGGTGGGCCCTATGGTAATGTGCGCTGCTGAATGTGGACCGTTTGACTGGTCAATTGATCGTGTTATCAACAAATTACAGAGCTGTATGGTGAGCCAATGACCGTATGATCACCCTAAAGTGTACTCCTATTTATTAACACAATATAGTCTCAAACTACCATTTCTTTCTTTCATATATGGGCTGACAGGTGGGCCCCAGGGTTACGCACCCCGATGGTGCAACACTAGTTGTGCCGTTTGACTGGTCAATTGATTGTGTCATCAACAAAATACGGAGTTGTACGGGTGAGCCAGTGACAGTATAATCATGACATGTATTTGTTTAACACGGTACAGACGCAAGGGCTCATATATACGCGCAAGCACTCACCGCTATAGGCGCACACACGCGAACCCTACCCCTATGAGCACCTTCGAGAGAGTGGGCCAGCATATATGATCTTGATATTTTACGAAGTCACCATAGGTGCCTCGTAGTCGAGTGGAACGTCTCCTCCCACTGAACGTACATCGCCGGAAAATACTAAAATTAACACAAGATAAATGCGAGCACCGGGACTTTAACCTTGGCGGGCTCGAACCACTGTCCTCTAACCATCCAACCACATGTTGGTTAGCACGACAAAATGTATGTGGTGACCGTGATGAGCTTATTCTGAAGTCCAGTGACCATATCGTGCTTTCTCTTCAAATACAATGACCGTAAGTGTCGTCAACAAAATACGGAGCACGCATCAAATTCAAAGTCCGTCAGTGTCATCAACAAAATATGGAGACGTATCGTGAGCTAGATACCGTTGTACTATTGTATATACTTATTTTCTTAGTGGCCGATTGCGTGTGTGGTGTGGTGGGCACATCATTTCTAGTTGTGGTGGGTCAACATGAAGACTCATGGGTCGGTTCCATCCTACGCCACATATAGGTTGGACCGAGACGTGTTATACGGAGACCCATGTGGAGGACTCGGCGTACAACACGAAGCTACCAGAGTCGCGGAGGACTCTATCCCCACTAGTGATAAGCCGACTATATATGATTTGTAACCCTAGGCCCTTAATATGTTATACAAGCTTGGGGGCTAGTTCGTCGATAGTATACACACATGCACAATGCCTGGTATTCACGTGTACTTTGTACACACCCCTATCACTAATATACAGTACCAGGGGTAGGCTCTTTCTTCAACTGCAAGGGTCCGATCCGAACTAGGGTAAAACTTTGCCTCGTATTACCATCCAGCCTAACAGCCAGGGATATCCTACCGAATGATATGATGAAATCATATATGC
>NC_041383.1:120750450-120766353 GCF_002162155.2 Triticum dicoccoides
GATAATGTGCGTGCGGGAGACACGTAGGCACATATATGTGCGTATAGAGGGCTAGTAGAGACCGTGCATGTGTATATATGCATGTGAGAGAAATAGCGTTTTCCAACTGAGATTAGTGAAAAGAGTGGTACATAGTAGTCAGAAAGAGAGAGAGAGAAACATAGAGAGCATGTGCGTGAGACACCCCGACACCCTGAGAGAGATTGTGAGCATGTGTGAAAGAGAAATGCCGATGCATATAAAGTGTGTGCACTTATGCGTTAGATAGAGAGATATATAACGCGTTTGTGAGAACGGGGTGAGGCATAGTGCATCTACGTGTAAAAGGCAGTTCTACGCATTAAATTAAAATATAAATGGCATTATTATATTTGGATGAGATCATGAATTTTGCAAATTTGCGTATGGACGAAAATCGGTCTATCAGACACCCATACTCGATTGAATTCTAGCATGTGCATGTGTTTATTTCATATTATCGATCCATAGAGTGAGAGCGGTTTGAAATACAGGCAATGGATGCTTTTGCAATTCATATATAAACATTAATTAGTGCACTCCATGTTGTTAGTGTGAAGCACTTTATACATTTGTCACTTGCATGGATACATTCCAAATTGCTAGCTACGAAATAAAATACATGTCGAATTCAACATAAAGGGGGTTTCGAAGATTCGAATTCATAGGAAGTGCATTCATCTATTTGAACCCGACATAATGGCATTTGTAAATCAGATATAAAAGGGGGCATCAATCTTTGTTGTGAGTTTGAACATGCTATATATATTCATACACATATCTAACTTTATTTCTGCAACCAAGGAGATTATACCTGGATCCATGCATGAACTAAGGTAAGTTGCATATTTTTTTAATATATACTCATGTACAATGTATATTAAAATGTACCCCCTCCATTCCAAAATAATCATAGCTTTAGGATTTTCAAGAGTAAAGATTTATGAGGTTTGACAAATCCATAAAGTTCAATTCAAGAGAACCGAAAACGTTAATGCTTCTGCTCCCAAATATTGAACGAAGCGCCAAATAGGCCTCTGGTCACCCGAAACCGCGTGAGACTAATGTTTTGGTGGTAGGAAATTACTGTCCTGACTCTGGCCTGTGTAGCCTATCGGCCCGATGTCCAAAGGTCTAAACCGGGGTAGGTTTGTAACTTCACCAAGATGCCAGTCTCAACCGCCTCCGAGAAGCATTCATACGCCGTGGGCACCTAAACACCCATGCGCTTGGCTGAATTCTATCCCGCCCACATTTGGGACACCTGACATGACTGTCCTACCCCCAACCCGCAATATGTCCGAAATTTTAGATGGGGGCAAAGTTTGTAACTTTCCCCAAACTTCAAACATGCGTGTCTCAAACCGAAACATTGTTCCCCCTTAGTTCCCCGCCTCCCTCCGTTTCAAGGACTTAGCAGCTGAAGCCGAGGCAGAGCTGCCTCCACGACGCCAACGCCGACGTGCGCCGTACCAGAACCACTCCGACCACGCCGTCCTGTGCCTCACTGCTGCAGCTCCACTATCGCAACCATCCACCACACTGGAGCTATTCCCGCTACGCCATCATTCGCCGCCTCGGATCAGCTTCCCCGCCGCCGACAAACGGCCATCGCACCACACTCAACAACTTGGCCATGGGTTCGTCCAAGGCTGCACCGTCCTCCACAACTTCTGGTTTCCGGCGAACAACAAGATCGTCGGAAAAACAGAAGGAGGACACAGCACTGCCAGCAGAAAGAGGTACTCCTCTTCCCTTATTCGTGCAAACCTTACGTCTCCGCTCACACCGTATTCATCCCACGAAAGAAACTAGTTGAGCGCTTCTTACTGCATCTTCTTCGTGATACTAAATGCACAAGGTTTCCTCCCTTTTACTATTTCACCTTTGCTAGAGGTCAGTAACCCGCCTGGATTTCAATTCAGGGTCAGTCGAACCACAATTAAAAGAAGCAGCACCCGCTTAGGCGCACGGAGCACCTAGTCCGCCTGTTCCCCGGGGAAGTGGCGCATCGGTCTCTATCATAGGGGTGTGGGGCACAGGAGCTGCTTGCGCCCGATCTGGAGGTCGGTGGGGCTTGAATGGATGGCCGGAGGGCGGTGCCAAGCACGGCAGTGCGGTGAGGTCGAGGGGAGGGCGCAGGCAGGGGAGGAATACTGGGCCGGTGCTCGCTGGCGTTTCGAGGAAGATCGTCAACACTAGCTGGCTGGAGGTAGATGAAGGCGATCTGCCCGTTCTTTTTACATCGGACGGTGCAGAAAAAATGGACTAGCCTATTTGCTTTCAGTCGACTATTATTTTCATAGAATCCTGTAGTAATTGAGTTTGCCATGCATGTTGTAGAGCTATCATATGTCTCCCGTCATTTATTTCTCACCAACCTACAATCTGCTACCTTTACACTATACTAATTGTGCACACACTTCACCCATACTCACACTATTGTTTTTTTATGCATGGGTATTTCAGACTCTGACGCAGTGTTGATGAATGCAGAAAAGAAAAGACAGAAGTTGCTCCAGTGTAATTCGAAGATAAGCACTAAGCGTTTCAGCGCTCTAATGGGTGTAGTGTTAGCAGTTGGAGACAGTAAGCGTAGCTCTGCAGTTGATGATCTCAATTGCCACACACAACCATCCTAGGTGCATGCTTTAACTTCGCGCTGTCAAATGTGGTTGCATGTTGCATATGGTGTCTAGCTTGTATTGCTTCCAATTTGGTTAAATTGCATCTGCTTACTTTACACATTATACCTTTGATAATGACATGCCTTCCTGTTTTTGATACATACTACATATGTCTATTAACCATGTTCGTACATCAAACTAATGCTCTTTTGTATCCCTCGTCAATCACTTATGATGATACTCACCCGGGTGGGTTACTGTGAGACACCCTACTCGTTTAAAGAGTGCAGTGTCATCCTCCCCACATGATTCTCAAGAAACAGCAAGGCTAAATGAAGATAGTCAACGTAGCTCTCTAGTTGATCACCGCAATTCCCCCACACCACCATCGCAGGTGCTTGCTCTTACTTGGCAGTGTGATATGTGGTTGCATGTTGCATATGGTGTCTACCTTGTAATGGTTCTAATTAGGGTAAATTACATCTGCTTAGTTAACACATTATACCTATGAATATGACATTCCTTCCTGTTTTTGGTACATACTACGTCTTTCTATTAACCATGTTCTTACATCAAACTACTTTTCTTGTGTATCCCTCATCAATGCTCCTAATTTGTTAAATTGCATCTCCTTAGCGTACACATTATACATGTGAATATGACACGCCTTCCTGTTTTTGGTACATAATTCATCTGCCTATCACACCATGTTCTTACATCAAACTACTGTTCTTGTGTATCCTGCGTCTATCGCTTATGATGAGATAGTCACGCGCGTGGGTTAATATGAGACGCAATACTCTTATAAAGAATGCAATTTCATCCTCTCCACATGATTCTCAAGAAGCAACAAGACTAAATGAAGATATTGAACGTTGCTCTGTACCTGAAGACAACACTTCCCCTACACCACCATCACAGGTGCTTGCTCCAACTTCGCAGTGTGATATGTGGTTGCATGTTGCATACAATGTCTAGCTTGTAATGCTTCTAATTAGGGTAAATTGCATCTGCTTACTTTACACACTATACCTGTAAATATGACATGCCTTCCTATTTTTGGTACACACTACATCTATGTGTTAACCTTGTTCTTACATGAAACTACCTCTCTTCTGTATCCTGCATCAATCACTTACGATGAGTCACCTTTATTCGTTGCATTGAATATTATTTCTAGCCTATTGCCATGTATTGCTTCTCATTTGGTCAAATACATTTGTTAGGGCACCCTTTTAATTTGGCAGAGTGATATTGGTTTCATCTTTCATATGGTTTCTAGATTGCATCGATTCTAACAAGTTCAAGCACCTTCTGCTTAGTTTACACTTTATACATCATACATGTCAATATGTCACGCCGTCCTGTTTTTCATACACATTCCATCCTCCTATCATGCGGCTGCCTTACATGAAAGTAGTGTTTGTCAGTATCATGCATCAATAAGTTCTGAAGAGCAAATTTTATTCCTTTTTCTTGTGGGTTTGACTTGACAAGGCAAAATCAAGAAAGAGGAAGGAAAAGAGTAAGGAAGGCGATGATGGTGGTCCTCTGCAGCAGCGTAAACGGAGCATCTGTACCGATTCTCCTTGTACTAATAGTGCATTACATGGTCCAAGTCTCCGCTCCCCTACTCCACCATCCAAGGTGCTTGCTCTAACTTGGCAGTGTGATATCTGGTTGCATGTTGCATATGGTGTCTAGCTCGTATTGCTCCAAATTAGTGTAAACTGCATCTGCTTAGCTTACACATGATACATGTGAATATGACACGCTTTCCTGTTTTTGGTACATACTATATCTGTCTATCACACCATGTTCTTACATGAAACTACTCTTCTTGTGTATCCTGCATCAGTCACTTATGATGGGACACCTTTAAGTTGGCAGTGTGATATTGGTTTGCGTCTTGAATATGATTTCTAGCATGTATTGCTTCTAGTTTGATGAACGCAACCTATGACGAGACAATTTTAACTTGGCAGAGTGATATTGATTGCACCTTCCATATGGTGTCTTGCAGTGTTTCTAATTTGTTGAAGTGCCTTCTGCTTAGTTACAACATCATAGGTGTGAATATGTCAAGCCGTCCATTTTTTCGTACATATTTCATCCTCGCATCATGTGTTTGCCTTTCATCCGAGTAGTGTTCATCAGTATCATGCATGAATGAGTTTTGAAGAGCGAATTCTATTCCTTTTTCTTATCGGTTTGACTTCACAATGCAAAATCATTACAGCTGAAGGAAATTAGTCCAGGAGTGGATGATGGTGGTCCTTCGGAGCAACTCAAACAGGGGGTCTCTAAAGATTCTACTCTGCCATCCTCCCAACAAGATTCACAAGACAACACAAGGCTGGACAGTCAACATAGTTGTGTAGATGATGAGCACATCTCCCCTACTCCACCATCACAGGTGCTTGCTCTAACTTGACACTATTATATGTGGTTGCATGTTGCGTATGATGTCTAGCTTGTATTGCTTCTAACTTGAATTGCATCTGCTTACTTTACACATAATGCCTGCGAATATGACACGTGTTCCTGTTTCTAGAACATACGTGTACATGATGAGCACATTTCCCCTACTCCACCATCACAGGTGCTTGCTCTTACTTGGAATTGTTATACGTGGTTGCGTTTTCCGTATGATGTCTAGTTTGTATTGCTTCTGATTATGTAGAATTGCATCTGCGTAGCTTACAACTTATACCTGCAACGATCACTTACCCATAAGACACATTTAACTTGGGACTGTGATGTAGGTTGCATCTTGCATTGTCTTCTAGCTTGTACTGCTTCTAATTTCTTGAAATGGCACTTACGATGAGACACTTTTTACCTGATAGAGTGATATTGGTTGCATGTTCATATGGTGCCTAGCTTTCATTTCTTCTAATTTTGTTGAAATGCCTTCCGCTTACTGTTTTTCCATACATATTCCATCCTCCTATCGTACGTGTGAATATGAAACGTTGTCTTTTTTTGTATATATTCCATCCTCCTATCCTACGCTTGCCTTACATCAAAGTAGTGTTCGTCTGTATCATGCATCAACCAGTTATGCAGAGCTAATTTTATTCACCTTCTTGTGGTTTTGACTTCATAAGGCAATATCAGAAAATAGGAAGGAAAAGAGTAAGTTAGGGGATGTTGGTGGTACTCTGCACCGACGCAAATAGAGACTATCTAGATTTGCCACTGCTACTGCTAATGAAGTTGAAGTCCCACGTCTACATGATGAGTTCATCTCCCGCACTCCACCATCGCAGGTGCTTGCTCTAAGTTGACAGTGTGATAATTGGTTTCATGTTGCATATGTTTTCTAGCCTGTATTTCTTCTATTTTGATTAGTTTGCACCTGCTGAGTTTATACGTTATACATGTGCATATGACATGGCTTTCTGTGTCTAGAATACACTGCATCTATCTATCATACCATGTTCTTACATCAAAGTACTGCTGTTGTGTATCCCGCATCAGAAACTCATGATTGGACGCTTTTAACGTGGCAGTTTGATAGTGGTTGCATCTTGCATTGATTTCTACGTTGTACTGCTTCTAATTTTTCGAATTGCCACTTATGACAAGACACTTTTAACTTGGCAGAGTAATATTGGTTGCATCTTTCATATGGTGTCTAGCTTGCATTACTTCTATTTTCTTGAAAATCCTTCTGCTTAGTTTGCACATCGTAGCTGTGAATATGTCATGCCATCCTGTTTTTCTTACATATTCCATCCTCATACGGTTGTCTTACATCAAAGTATTGCTTGTCTGTATCATGCATCAATGAGTTCTGAAGAGTGATTTTATTCTTTTGTGTTGTGGGTACAGCTTGACATGGCAAAGTCAAAAAAGAACAAGGAAAATAATATAGTAGGGAGTGCTGTTACTCGTCGGGTGAAACAAAAAAGGTTCTGCTGTCAAGATTCTGCTGGTACTTATAGTGCAGTAGAAGGTTCAAGTCCACCGGCTAAATCTACAAACACAGTATCACCTACTCCACCAGCTGCAGCATCCGCTTCAACTGTACCAGCATCTCAACCAGTTACTCGTTCGTTTGCTCTGGAACTGGCCGGCTCCCAAGCTGCCTTCACACCTAACACTACTTCCGAAGCATTGCTGACACAACAGGACTTGGCAAGATCAGATGAACCTCATGAGCATCAACACCAAGACGGTACCTGACCGAGTCAAGTTGCAATTGCATGCTCCTTTATATGTACTCTCATAGTTTGATGTACACTAACACTTTCCATATTCGTTGTTGAACTAGCACCACGGTGCAAGCGGAAACAGACATCCGGGATAATGCTTGACAGATTGACAAAATCTAAAGGAGGAAGAATGGAGATCCATTTTGAGGCAGGTTTAAAAAGGCCACGTGATGCTAAAGAGTCAGCCAAGTTAGTATCAGAGGCAGCCGTTGCCGTTAGGTGTCATGCGCGTATCCTCCCAACATGGATCCACCACAGGAATGAGAAAGACAATACCCAGTTTAACACCTTCCTTGACAATTTATCTGTAAGTAATGTTATTCATCGCAATTAGTAATATTGTCTTTCTCTGTCCCATACTTTCTAGCTTCCTCCTAATAAGACCCACATTCTTTTTTCAACAGATGAGGTTCAAGTTGGATCCGAAAGATGATGCAACTAAACAAGCATGCACTCATGTTTTTCAGTCTGCTCTGCGACAGTATCGGTACCACCTAAGAAAATCTCACTTTGAAGGCAAGGCTAACAATGAAATCGCCCAAACATCTCCAGTGGAATATATTACAAATGAAGACTGGACAACCCTTGTTAAACACTGGTCTGATCCAAAGTATCAGGTAGGCTATATGTATTTGATCAGACCACATATTGAACTTGTATTTATGTATGTGCCTTACAAGTGTACCTTCTTCTAGGCTAACTGTTTGAAGAACAAAACCAACCATTCTAAAGTGAAATTGCAACAGACAACAGGATCTCGTAGCTATATTGCACACTACAAGGCTCTTGTAAATAGCTGCTACTTCCTTCTTCTTTTTGTGCCATATTATCGTATCTATATTGACTTGTTCCAACTACAGAGGAAAGCCCGTGCGAACCAAAAAGAACCTGAACCGAATGCGGTGCAAATCTTCAAGCATTGCCACACCATCAAGATGAACGGCATGAGCACTCCAGCTCAAGCCGCTGTTGTAAGTCCTTACTCCTCCTGCCTTGAACTGATTGGTACTGTGATGTGTTCATTTAACTACTTGGTTTGCAGCCAATATCAGTTACTCTGTTCACTTTTATACACAGTTGTCTTAAGGTATCATTTCACCTTACATGGTTTAAAAGAGATGAAGGATATTCTTTTGGTTTTGATCTGTAATCTAGTTGTTACGTTCACGTGCGCACACAATGATAAAATAGCCTGTTTGTTTTATATCTGTTTGCCCATGATATGAATGATGTCATACTATGTTCATCCTACTTTAAACCATGTCTCTTTATCCTTAGATGTCAACGAATGTGAGGAAATAGACAATACAGTAGGCATGCTACATGGACATATGTTCCGAAAGTGATTTTATTATGTAGTTGGCACTGCAATACATGCTAATGTATTATAGTAGTTCACCAAAATAAGTTATGTATAAACATTTAACCTACTTTGTTTGTTTTTATCTCATTAGTAACTTATCTGGTACACTAATCTACAAGTTCAAACTTTCAGGAAGCTATGGAACAAATGATTGAACAGCCACAACCACCTGAAGGTGACGAGGCTACTACAGGCACAATATCACCTCTTGCTGCAGTGCGTCAGTATCTCTCCACTAACAGTGCAAAAAGAACCTTCCTGCGTAATTCTAGGTTGGTTGTCAAGGTAACCTCGTCCAAATCGCCTACTGAACAAAATCTTCCTGCTAGACAGAGTGATATATTTGTGCTCCAGACACAAGTCCAATCCCTAATGGACGTTGTTTAAGAAACAAGAATAGTGGTTGAGAAATGTCGTCAAGATATAAATAGTTTTAAAACCAGACTATCAGACATTCACTTCGTTGTTGAAGAGAAATGGCGGAAAAAAGGTGGAGATCGTGTTGCTCCATCAGATTCTACAACCTAAAACATTGGCACTCAGGTCAAATGATCTGTGCTTCTATACATCTGATGGTGCTTTTATCTGGCAGGGCTGTAAACTTTATGCCAGCAAGCCTTTTGTTGTATGATTGGAATTTATTTTGTTGTGATACAACATTTATGATGCTGCCACAGGTTGCAGTAATTACGACGCTATTTTTGTATAGTGTAGGTTTATCTTAGTAATGTATTCGGCCGAAAGCTTCGTAGGAGCCCAACATGCCAACATTCGTCGGGACCTTTCCAATTGAGCTAAAAACGATTACGGGCCAAAATTGGCATGTAGCCCACTAAAAATATCTAGGCTTAAATTAGCATAAGCTTTCAAATTTTTCTGGTAGGCCTGTGCCCATAGTGGGCCTTTAACAGGCCTAAACATAATTTGGAACATGAGTAAAAATAGGCCCTTTACAGGTGTAAATATCTCGAGCCCATAAAAAACATGGGCCTTTAATAGACCGAAAGTGAGATTGGGCCGTGATTGTGCCAAATAACCCACTGGACTTAGCAAGCCGAAATGGTGGCCCATTTATGATGCGGATATTTGACAGGCCGAAATTCGGACGGGTCGTAAATGCGCCGACCTAATACATGGGCCTTTAACAGGCCGGAACTTTGGTCGGGCTAGATTATCGTCATTTTTATATGGCCCGTTAATGGGCCCGATATGACGTTGGGCCACATATGGCCCATGGTTTACGTCCAGCTTAACAGGCCGAAAATGACAACAGGCCGAAAGTGGCCCAAATCTATAGTGGGCCTCTAACAGGCCGAATGACAGACATGCCCGAATATGATCCAAATCCTTCACGGTCGTTTATGGGCCAAAAGTTTTGATGGCATGTAAATGGGCCCAAATGAAGTCGGACCTTTAACAGGCCGGAAATACACTAGGCCGTAATTCGGCCCAATTACTTAGCGGACTGTTAATGGGCCAGGAGTGACCATGGGCCGCATTGATGACAAGTTTAGACCAGGCCGTTGACGGGCCGATTTGACAGAGAATGTTGGGCCTTTAGCTGGGCTAGCCCATTATGGTCTGGAGAATCTTGTGGGCCTTTAGCTGGGCCAGCCCATTGTGGTCCGCAAAATCTTGTGGGCCTTTAGCTGGGCTGGCCCATTATGGTCTGCTAAATTTTGTGGGCCTTTAGCTGGGCCGGCCCATTATGGTCCGCTAAATCTTATGGGCCTTCAGTTGGGCCGGCCCATTTAAACTTTGTGGGCCACTTTTGGGCCGGTCCACATGTCAACATATCATAGGCCCATCTCGACCGTTGGATGAGTGACACCTGTGACAACGCGGAGCTGACAAGAGTTCCCTTCGGCCAATCAGAATTTTACACGTGGAAATTTCCCATCGATCGGGGCTGTTAACGGGTTATCGGATCCAAAATCCGACCCGATAGCTTAATGACGTTCCGTTACTGTGGATGCCATGTGTCGGTCACCCTTGACGAAAGCACTTCTGTGACGCGCGATTTATCGTCATGGAAGTGGACACTTCCATGATGATAATTTTGGTAATGTCATGGAACACTTCTACGACAGCACAGGTATGACTATCTTGATTCTGTCATAAATTTGTCATGGATGTACATGCATGACAAAAAACGCGACCTACTGTGACAAACACGTATCATCACGGAAGTGTATTTTTTTGTAGTGTAGACGGAGGGATTAAATCAGGATGACTTGGAAGGGGTAGAGGAGATGTAAGAAATGGTTCATAGTAAGTCTTTCACCAGTACTGTAGTAAAAGTTCATACATGGAAGGTTCTAGACTAAACCATAAACGGATACACTTTTATTCATGCGCGATACTCCAATAGAGCAAGACCATGCATGGAAGTCTCCACATGCTTAAACAACGGATTACATTGAGTCAAGACTAATGATCAACATTTAACTTGATAATGCGTATGTCTAGGTGAACCTCCTTGGAGTCCCCGTGCACCGCGTTGGCGGGTAAATAAGACCATGGGGTTTCCATGTCCACATCGGCGGGAAGGTCCCAGCTCTACAGAGTCCAAGTCAGTTCGATGTAGCCGGTGTCGCCGCCCACGTGACCCAGAGGGGTAGTAACACTGAGCACGCACCCATACATTGGCCTCATGTCAGTGTCAGCGTCAGTGGCATCGCCCCTGATGCACACTACAGAGACGGGGCGGCGGCCTGCGCGGGCCTCGCCGAGGAAGACGCTGCTATCCTCCTCCGAGACTAGCAGGCGGCGGTGATCCTCCATTGACTCCGACATGGTGAACGGGTAGCACATCTCGTACTTGATGTTCTCCGCCAAGGGCCAGTAGTGCCTGCTACACGCATCCGTGAGGTGATGCACCATGTCAGCCGGCGAGCCCCAAAACGGCATCGGGCACTCATAGAAGTAGACGAAGGGCTCCTTGGAGGCATCGACCAGGCCATCCATGAAACGGGAGTGGTTGTAAGGGACGTTGCGCCAGTTGAATATATGAGCAAGTTACTACGAGATTTAATCTGAATAAGCACAAAATAAATCAGGACGGCTATAACAGAGATGAAACTAATCATGTGGACTAGCATAGTAGTAGGATACAGAGTAGAAACATGAATTCTACCATGATTTCGAACAGGAAGGACAAAAACAGAGACGGTGCAACAGGAGCAGCACCGTTGGCATTGAGGTTGTTGCCCATGTCGTTGAGGTAGAGGTTGCCGAGGTCGGGGAAGAAGTCATCGTCAGTGAAGTCGTGGCTGCCAACAGTCGCGAGAGTGCGCTCCCCAAATTTCAACAGCGCCCGCCGAAAGGAGCACAACAGGGAGTGGCTGTAGGGGACGTTGCGGCCGCCGAATGGAGCGCAGGAGTAGAAAACGAAGCAGTAGATGGTGTCCTTACTAGTACTCCCTAGTCTCTACTCTTACAGAAAACCGAGTTGGTGATGATGGTGTGCCTGCCACCTTGTAATATAGACCGTCCGATCTATATATGACGGATAGAATGCCAACTATGACAATTTTACAAAAGATACCCGCACCTCTCTCCACATTTACAGATAAGGCCTTGCATCATTCATCCTTATCTCCCACAACCTCGTGCTCCTCCCTAAGTCTCTATCTCTACTACTCTTCTTTGTTTTTTATAACAAATCGAATAATACTGCGCCATCCGCTACACGCCCGGCTCAACACGCCACCTCGCCTCCATCATCACCAACTGAGTCTTTTATAGGAGTAGAAGTAGAGAAAAAACCGAGTTGGTGATGATGGTGTGCCATGCAATGCACGGGCATCTTGCTATTTTTTTGCATATAATTCCAAACACCATGTAGACACGGTCTTTGACCATTTTACAACTATGTTAGTATCATCTTTTTTTGACAGGATGTTAGTATCATTGTTAGTGGTAAGCCGGTGCAAGTTATTGCCCCGAGTGTTTTAACCTTTTTTTAGTGGCGATTGTTTGGCACGAGCTCAATCCTGGTGAATCCCACGTAACCGTCAGATTTCCATCTGACGGTGGCCTGTTTTAAGCCATACACACGTACTGTAACTGCGTCAAGGGCGTTTGCAACTGCCATTTCTCCCGGCGAACGTTTGCTAGGGATTGGAGTTAGCACGGTTCATAGTCGTTCCACACTCGGGCTTTGACGTTTGTAACTATTTTAGATTAGAATATACTACTCCTCCGGTGCTAGTAGTAGAGCAGAGTCCTACTCTACTACTCTACTCAAGCAAGTTAGGGCATAGTAGTAGGTACTGTAGGGAGTACCAGTACTGTGATCACTCAAGCAAGTTGTCTGGCATCGATATGACCCTATGTTGCTGGTATGTGTCTCGTAAGTCAAGCAGCATGTTGTAGTCATCATCACCTGTCCACTTCCTGCAACACATATTCGCTTCTCCATCTTTGTCGGCACATAATCTCGTCCAAGCTTCCATCCCCGCTAAGGCGCCTCCCCCCTCGTCTGAAACCCAAGCACTAACAATGGCAGAACCGAGCAGCGTACGCCGAAAGAGTGGCTGTAATTCGATCCCCATAGAGGTAATAAAGCTCATTGTTTCACGTGTGGATAATCTCAGTACCATGCCGCTCTCCGCGTGCTCGTCGGGGCTATACCGTTTACTCAAAGCCCTCAGGTCGGAGCTTTTTAAGCCAGCTCCTTGCTTGCTGATGCCGCCTGATCTTCAGAAACGGTGTGTCACGCAACATAACGATCGTAGGGTGGCGAGCATCAACCCCCTTGACTGCGATCCGATCCCGTCACCCTCAACTACATTAACGATATGTACTAGGTCGGCAGGAACATGTCTTGGATGGTGCTCGTCGACGGTCGCGGCAGCTGGATGCTCGTGGAGGTCTACACCCGGCGATTGATCCCCCTTCCTTCGATTAACACTGCACTGCTTTGGCACCGTAGCCCAGAATACTCGGAATCTTAAAGTAGCCAACATGATACCAAGTTTGATTTGCTCAAGGTTGTAATCTGCCAAGTTCCCACAAGATCTGCGAATTATAAAGACTTCAGGCTAATTGTGTTCTTCAACCGCGGTCTTGCCTATCTGACAGGTCACTGCAGTAAGTGGATAAATCGGCACGTCCATCGCAGGATCATACATCCTCCATGGTTCTCTGATGCCATTGAACACAAGGGCTTAATTTAGCTGTTGACTCCTTCTATGGCTGGACGTATTGCTGGCCTACTCCAATCATCGCTACAAACGGCTGTTACAGTAGTATGTTACTTTCCTATGATATCATGATGGCTTTCTTATATTACTGTCAACATTTACTGAAAAAATATTCATGCTCATAACATGTTGTTCTTAAGATTGACTACATCAAGAGCCCTTTTTTATTTGACTACAACTTGATATGATGTTGTAGGCCGCCTGGTGTCCCTACCCTTCCTAATCCCAGAACCATTCAAAGAAAAGCGGCATGGCAGTTTCCGGTGGTTCCTGGCTCGATCAGACAACGGTGAACGATTGATGATCATTTGCACGTACCGGGCGTGTTGTTTCGCGGAATAGAATCACAATCACTGCAAGGTCTTTGAGCAGGATCCCAGCTTCTCTGGGCCTTCAGGAATTTTTGACTGGAGGCTGGTAAGTAGCCTTGGTACACGCTCTTTGTTTGTTGGACTAAATTATCCGATTAACTAGGAGATAACCGACGACAAGGATCATGATGGTAGCGCGGTTTCATTCATCAGGAAAACCTGTGTGTACACAGCATACCATGCGTCTCTGCATGCACCATACCCTGATATGTGCCGCCACACTCTGCAGCCCAAAGTAGGAGAGAGGGTTGCAAGTATCAGACTTCGACCTGCTTGCTGAATTTTTCCCCATCAGGCACCCATCTGGTTCAAGCCGTCAGCCAATCTCCACAGCTTAATAAATAGTAATGTCTAACTGAGCTAGTTAGTTAGATGCGTACACTTGGTGTAATAGGATCTTTATTTAGTTTGATGCATACACTTGTTCTTTTTTGGAGCCCTTTTGTAATAATGGCTGATGTTTGGTTTGGAAGAGAGAGCTGGTCTTCACTCTTCTGCCCTGCTTACTACTTCTGTTGCACCCCTAGCCCTGGTTGTTGTTGCTGTTGTTTTCAATGTACAGTCAGTAGTATATTTCATCTGTTGGTTGAATAAATATGTTGTTAGAATGACAAACACAATGTTTTGGAAGTCATTGCGTGGTTTGATCCTTAGTGCCCCGTATCATACGTAACACATACTATTTTTCATACAAAACACATTTTCCACTTTTTGATAACATGCAGCCCACCGATGAAGGCCCAATAGAGGAGCCCATAATTAACTGGAAGGGAGGCTCTCACATGAATCCGGCCCAGGTACATGCTCATGGTCCCCTCACTACTAGAAAAACCACTACTAATGGCGCACCTAATTTGGCCATTAATGGCGCATCACTGGTGCGCCATTACTAGCACGCCATTAGTAATTTTTACTAATGGCGCACCACTGGTGCGCCATTAGTATTTGGTATACTAATGGCGCACCACTGGTGCGCCATTAGTATAGACCACGGTGCGCCATTAGTATGCCTCCCAGGGGCCATGTATACCCAGGTGCTTTGGCACACTAATGGCGCACGACAACAGGATGCGCCATTAGTAACTTCGGCATACTAATGGCGCACTATTTAGTGATGCGCCATTAGTGATGCGCCATTTTGAATCTAAATCTGGATCGTGATTTTTTGCCCATTTTTTGCTCGTTTTTTTGCTTGTTTTTTGGCACGACATTATTTCAAATTTTGTTCCTGTTTTTGGATCTTGTACGTTCTTTTGCCGTGGTCTTTCGCCGGAGAGGAGTTCGCCGGAGAGGAGGAGGAGGAGGTCACCGGCGAGGCGCTCGCCTACATTGCCGGAGAGGAGGAGGAGGAGGTCGCAGGAGAGGAGTTCACCGGAGCATCGGAGAGGAGGAAGGAGAAACCATGAGGGGATGGGAGGAGAGGAGGGAGGAGGATCTCACCGGAGAGGAGGGAGGAGGAGCTCACCGGAGAGGAGGGAGGAGGAGCTCACCGGAGAGGAGGGAGAAGAAACCGTGAGGGGAGGGGAGGGGAGGGGAGGAGGGAGGAGGAGGTCGCCGGAGAGGAGGAGGAGGTTACCGGAGAGGAGAAGTATCGTGGAGGAGAGAAGGGAAGATGGAGTGGAGGAGAGGAGGAGATGGAGTGTAGGAGAGGTGGAATGAAGAGATAAGGAGGAGAGGACCACGACCAGCCATATATACGGCGTACTAATGGCGCACCGCGGGCAGGTGCGCCATTAGTAATTTTTTTATTTTTTTATTTATTTTGAATTTTGAATTTTGAATTTTTTTGAATTTTTTTGCCTCTCCAGATCTTAAAAGCCCCGTATCTTTTTTTCTGTTAGGTTTTTGAGGATTTTGAAAATGTTTAGCGGGGTTCCCCCAGTTAAATTTGGATGTAACTTTTCGAGTAGATGATTTTTCATATAAAAAACTTTTTTCATCCGAGTTAGTATGCAAAAGTTATGCCCATTTTTACAAATTCTCGCGAGATTTTGCAAATGAAGTCAAAATTCATATTTGCAAATTTTCCCAATAACTAGGCCACATATCACATGGGAAACTTAGTTTCTTTTATTTTTTTTGACATTTTCATCATTT
>NC_041383.1:120766691-120878952 GCF_002162155.2 Triticum dicoccoides
AAATTCAAAAAAATGTTTTTTTACTAATGGCGCACCGTGGGAGTGGTGCGCCATTACTAGTTCTAGTAATGGCGCACCACTCCCACGGTGCACCATTAGTAGTTTTGAACAAAAATTTTTAAAAAATATTTTTACTAATGGCGCACCGTGGATGTGGTGCGCCATTAGTATTTGGACACTAATGGCGTACCAACACATGGTGCGCCATTAGTATATAGTAATGGCGCACCACATGTCTGGTGCGCCATTAGTGTCAATTCCATCTATAGCCCTTTTCCTAGTAGTGCCTAAACATAGTGATTATGCTTGGGCGGTATAGGCTCTGAGGCCTCGTCGTCGAATTGGGGTAGCAGCTTGCGCTTCGGGTAACTCTTGGTTGGGCATTTGAGGCCGTATTCCTCGGCTGCCAAGACATCAGTCCATCTGTCATTGAGCAGATCCTGATCAGCTTGAAGCTTCTACTGCTTCTTTTTCAAGCTTCTTGCAGTGGCTATTAGTCGGCGCTTAAAGCGCTCTTGTTCAAAGGGTTCCTCTGGCACGATGAATTCTTCGTTGCCGAGGCTCTCGTCTTCTTCGGAGATTGGTATGTAATCATCATCCTCTGAACCCTTGTTCCATATGGGACTGTCAGGGTTGACTTGCCCCTCCTCCCAATCATCATGTTCTGATGTTGGTTCGACCAGGGCTTCTTGGTCTTCAGCATTATCCGGAGTATTGTTGTCTTTGGTGCCGATATTGCCGCCGACGATGCTTTGGTGGTGCCTCAGGAGAATTATTCTCGACTGGCTCCTTCCCACCTTCCTAGTCATCCTCTTTGGGTGTATCGACCATATACAAGTCATATGTCGAGGCAGCCGTCCAGCGTCCGATAAGCGGTGGGTTCTGGCCTTGTTCTTCTCCCGCATTGTCGTCCATGCCGTCGATGTCCTCGGAAGCGTAATCAAGCATGTTGGTTAAGTCCTCGATAATGGCTATGAAGTGGGTGGTGGGTGGGACGTAAAATTCCCTGCTCTCAGCCCCTAGTGCAGGCTGGGCATAGTTTGGCAGCGATTCTTCTGTAATGGTGAGAGATCACATTAGATCCAGGGCCTCGTTTGAGGGCGAGGTATGGACAAGGAAGCGAGAGTCCGTGGAGCGGGACAGGACAAGAGTTCCCTGCCCGAGCTCGTGCAACATGGACCTCATGAGTTCGGAGCTGGTACGCGGAGGTGAGTCCAGCTCGGTGAGGATAAAGGGAGCTAGGAGTGACCCCGGGCTGGCCGGTGAAGCGATTCCCTCCATATCTCCGGTGTTGAGCTCTATGGCTGCAGAGAGTCTGGCGGGTTCCAGACACCCATCTTCCGACTTGATGAGGTGCTCTAGATCGGAGACCGGAGCTGTGGTTAAGGTCGTGAACCCTTGGAAGATCAAGTCTCCTGGGATATCAGCGACGTAACATAGGTTTCCGAACCTGATCTAATGACCAGGGGCGTAGCTGTCGATCTGGTCCAGATGACCAATCGAATTGGCACACGGTGCGAAGCCGCCGAATACGAAGATTTGGCCGGGGAGAAAATTCTCCCTTAGGGCGGTGTTATTGCGGGTGGTTAATGGAGCCATCGAGCCTTCTGATGACAACATGGTGAAACTGTAAATGAAAGCACCAATGTCGGTGTCAAAACCGGCAGATCTCGGGTAGGGGGTCTCGAACTGTGCGTCTAAGGATCGAAGGTAACAAGGAGGCAGGGGACACAATGTTTACCCTGGTTCGGGCCCTCTTAATGGAGGTAATACCCTACTTCCTGCTTTATTGGCTATGATGAATATAGGGGTTACAAGAGTTGATCTACCTCGAGATCATACTGGCTAAACCCTAGATGTCTAGCCTATATGATTGTGATCTTGCCCTATGGACTAAACCCTCCGTTTTTTAGACATCGAAGGGATATAGGGTTGTGCAGAGTCGATTACAGAAGAAGGAAAATACATGACCCGAACGTCAAGCTTGCCATCCATGCAAAGGAGAGTCCCATCCGGACACAGTGAAGGTTCTTCTATCTCGTATCTTCATGGTCCATCAGTCCGGCCCATGTCACATAGCCCGGACGCCCGAGGAGCCCCTAGTCCAGGACTCCCTCACATAGGCTCAGCTAAAGAACCATCAGGAGGAAGCATGCATATGTCACAAAAGTCAGTAAGTGGTATCTGATGTGTTTCAACATATAAATTAAACAGCACCTCAGGGGGATTATTCCTAGAATTAAAATGAAAATTTTGCACAAAGGAATTTGTGAGGAGATGACACTATTCACATTCAGCTGTGATGAAGTCGGTGAGGCCGGCATTAGCATCGTATTGTGCAAACTCCTGAAGGATTTCGGCCCCTTCCATGAACGGGTTATGCAGCCATTCGCATGGCCGTAACTCCTCCAATCTCGGGGTATGGAGATCACTGTCAGATGACTCCCCAATAACTCCCTTGGAGTTCTTCTTGGAAGCAAACTTCCTAAGGATACTCATCTTTTTCCTATGAACAAAAATCTGAAATTTTTAGTCCACAAAATTCTTCTCAACAAAACTTCACAAGATTGGTAGCAACTACTCATAGGGATGTATAGAGGCCATAGCAAGCATTCAAACTACTTAGAACTCTAAGAATTCAACATGCAAGCTCATCTACAGCAGCACCAAGAGTAGCTAATTATTCAAAATATAAACCACTAAAGCAAAAACTAATTGGACACACGGGAAGAATCACATACCAAGCAACAATCCCCCGAAACAGTTTCGGAAATGGAGCTTCGAGCAAAGATATCGAAATCCACGGGGTTGAGAGCAAGAACACTAAAGAGAGAGCGATGGTGATTTTTTTCTGGGGTAGGTGATGATGTGGGATGAAGAGATAAGTGAGGGGGCCCACATGGGGACCACAACCCACCAGGGTGCGCCTCGGCGTCCTGGCGCGCCCAGGTGGGTTGTGGCCACCTGGTGCTCCTCCCTCTGATATTATTTGCACCAAAAGTTCTTAAATATTCAAAAAAAATCGTATTAAATTTTCAGAGCATTATGAGAACTTTTATTTTTGGGTCATTTTTTTATTTCACGGAAAATTCAGAAAATAGAAAAAACATGGCATTTTATTTTATTTAACTAATAAAAATAGAGAACAAAAGGTAGGGACAGAAGGCAGTGCTCACTAAATTCATCAACTTCCTACCTCTCAAAAACGATCCATTAATAAGGTTGATCAAGTCTTATTAACAACCACTTTCGATTAGCATGAAACTGAAGAACTTTCATGAATCACTAAGTTACCTCGACGGGGATATGAATGTACCCAGCAATAAGCATTCCATATTTCTTTTCAACCGTAGGGAGAGGTAGTTGAAAACTTCCAATAGTGATTGTCGGAGATTTTTCAATAACATGAATACCATTCACTTGGAATTGTTTCTTCGGAAAGTGCACTGTATGCTCATTACCATTGATATGAAAAGTGACCTTGCTTTTATTGTAATCAATAACAACCCCTACAGTATTCTAGAAGGGTCTACCAAGGATAATCGACACGTTGTCGTCCTCGGGCATCTCAAGTATAACAAAGTCAGTTAAGATAGTAACATTAGCAACAACGACGGGCACATCCTCACAAATACCGATAGGTATGGTAGTTGATTTGTCAGCCATTTTCAAAGATATTTCAGTAGGTGTGAGTTCATTCAAGTCAAGTCTTTTATATAAAGAGAAAGGCATAACACTAACACCAGCACCTAAATCACATGGAGCAGTTTTCACATAATTCCTTTTGATGGAGCAAGGTATAGTTGGTATTACCGGACCTCCAAGTTTTTTAGGTACTCCATCTTTAAAGGTATAATTAGCAAGCATGGTGGAGATTTCAGCTTCTGGTATTTTTCTCTTATTGGTGATAATGTATTTCATGTACTTTGCATAGGGAGGCATTTTTAAGATATTAGTCAAGCGAGTACGCACAAAGACTAGCCTCAACACACTACTGCAGGATGCTGCTAACGCGACACTACGATCAGAGACCCTTTCACGAAACTATGTGCGATGCATTAATCACAGACGGTGGTGTAAAAGAACCGTCAAAAAAGGTACAAAGTGTTTGCGGTGAATGATACATCAAACACGGTTCAGATTTTAGTTGCGTGTGTGATGAGGGGCATACGATTGATCCGTACGAACTATTTCCGATGAGAAGAACAACAGAAATGTGCGGCCATATCAAGGTGTGTGTGTTACATGGCATGCAGTTTGCTCCAATGAACCAATTGTGTTGATTGAGGTGAACACAAATGATTCGGCGTAACAAGATGTGTGTGATAACTGGCAAATAGGCCGGTAATCAGAATTGTCTGCGATCATTATAGATAGCCAATACGGTCTTTTTTGTGAATTGCGTTTTCATCAGGGAACACAGTTCAACAAACCAACCTATGGGCGATAATGTACAAGATCTTTGTCAAATACATATTACTAACCGACTGCGATGAGATTGACAGGATAAACAGAGATATATGTAGTCTGCTTAATTTAGTCCTTCTTCTTCTTGTTGTTGTTGTTGGATTTCCCCGGGACATCGTCTTTGCAAGGATGCTTCTTGCCGCTGACCGTTGGCTTTTCATCGCCGCCACCGTCTTCATCGTCATTGCTGTCATCATCCTCCTCCTCCTCGTTCTACCATTCCTCCTCATCATCATTGTCGTCCTCTTCTTCGTCCTCCGAGGCTCCTCGTCCATCTGGTTGTCGTTTGACGACTCCGAAGGCAGCATCCCTTCCATGAACCGGATATAATCAAGGTCTGGGCTCGATGACGGGCTCATGGAAGACAAGCGGGATGATTCCGATGTTGACCTATCATCGGGCGCCAGACTGCTGGCCGAACTGTCATCCTTGTTGTTGCTCGACATGGCTACAGAGTCTGTGCTAGTGTGTAGCGCGGCCTGCTTGGGACGATGAAGATGGTGGACGCTTTAGCGGGTTATGCAGAAAATAGGAACTGCCAATCTAACCGCTAATATAATCAAGCACAATTATTTGTACCCAGTGGCTCCAAATTCCCGGGGTTGCGCAGGACTCCTATAGGCTATTTGGTTGGTTTCCTTTTTTAGGACAAAAACAAGAATGAGTTTGGAGATTATGCAGCGGTAACGGTATGAATGGAGTAGGACAGTTGGCAAGCAATACATTGAGTTTTTCTTATTGATAAAGGCAGTAATAATCTAACTAGAAAGGAAAAGAAAAAAGACAAAGAAAAATATCTGCATGAATCTTTGCGTAACATCAATGTCATAGGACATAGATGTGCATTACTTAGAGCACATCTAGATGTGCTTTAGCATATACTGTCAAACAAAACCCCTAATCATCATTGCAAGCAGCACATAGAACATGGCTAATGCGAAAACCACAAGTACACATGCTAGTTCTTTCTTGTCTCTTTCTTTCATCTGTAGCCTGTGATTGATTCTTTCTTGCTTCATCATACTGATTGTACATTCCAGATCAGCCAGTTTCTTCATCAACTTTACGTTATCTTCTGCGAGCTTGGTGATAACACTCCGAGCCCTGCCATACCATTCTTCATCCAGCCAGTTAACAAAGGCACAAGCCTCATATCCTTGTCAATGTTAAATAGTATTCAGGATGAGCGGTGGCATTAACTCAAGTAAAATGATGAACTTAGCACTAACCTCTAAGGGGCAGCTGAGAAACCGCCTACCAATGTCGAATCCCTCCATGCATACATGTCAAGCGGGAGTGTGCCTGTGCACACAACTCAGCTTTTGGTACTTCTCGGTGGGGCAAAACTCGGAGTCGAACTCATGTTGCGGGAGTCTGGAGTCATGCTCCGGATCCGGCGGCAAATCGCTTTCCTGGGGGGGGTGTCATTCAGGATGGATTCAGCAAGGAGCTACTTTGGACATGCTAAAAAAGATCGGGATAGATTGGAACCTGACAGGATGATCCGAATCCATTGTACACCTGCCTTCTAATGACCTTAGGCAAGCGCTCAGCAGCGACAGTCGTCGTGGCGGCGATACGAGCATGAGCAGCCGCACCGAAACCATCAGCACCACTCGTCTGCATTCCGCTAATGTCAGCTCTATGCAACAGAATTTGGAGGCTATGTAGGGATTTGGGGGAAATGGGGAAACTGTGGGGATAAGCTAACGGTCGGGAACTACTTACGGCACTATATGTTGGATTATATGGCACACTATTTATACATGTTGTTTGTGTTAGGTATTACAACGTCACACACAATTTCCGCACCAAACCGTGTGAGAAGACAACGTAGGTGAGACACGGTTGCCATTACATAACCATATGTGACGTACTACCCTCTACATATAATTGAGTTATAGTGATACCGTGTAAACAGCTGCTCTGTGGATATTCGTAAAAAAACAGCTGGCCTGCATATAGAGATGGCAGCGGCGGCCTACGCAGCGGCTACCGGAGAAGAGGTCAATCCTCGGTCGGTGGGCGGTGGCAGTGTCATAGGAGGTTAATCCTCGGTCTGCGGCAGGAGATAGGAGGAGCTCAACCTTCAAGGTCGGTAGTGGCGTGATTCGAGCACATCCATCGTGCTCGATGGCGGGATAGTGGAGGTCGAACTTCAGGCGGCAGCCGCACTAAGCTTAGCTCGTTGACCCTGCTGTCTCGGCGTGCCGCCGCATCGCGCTTCTCTGTCTGCTAGGTGGAGGTCGTCGCGCGGCTAATTAATTCAGGTATTCTTTTCGTGAGTGGCTTGATTAAGTTATTTAATTCCTAAGGGTAGTGGTGTACTAGTACTTTGCGTGTAAATTGACTAGCCATTAATTTTTGTCATTGCACGTCCGGATAACAATATGGAGCGCCCTCAGTAATTATGAAAATAAAGCCTTGTGATTTATGCACGCATCATTGGGCAATAGTTAATCCGTGTATTAATGTTGTTGTTTTGTTTTTAATTACCATTCGTGTGGTGCAGACGGAACGATCTCAATGGATGAAGGATCGGAAAACCAAAGATTTTATTAGTGGCGTGACAGAGTTCATGAATTCGGCTGAAAGTACAAAGAGGAGAATTGGTGATGCGGATTACATCCTGTGTCCATGTACTAATTGTGCCAATACAGAGTCGCATGAAGTTGCAGATGTCCAGTGGCACTTAGTCTCTCGGGGATTCATGGATGGATATACACGTCGGACCTGACACGGTGAATTGGAGGTCATGGATGAAGATACCCAGGGCTGCGAGATGCCAAACCCCGATCAGTGTCAAATGGATGTTGAATCTAACATTAGGGAAGAGGCATCAAGCAACCAATGGAACACCGGAAAGACGAAACACCGAATGGAAAACCAAGATGTCGACGCAGATGACGACGATCTTCATATGCCAGATTTTGCTGCTACGATTGCAGATTTTGAGGGCCCAAAAAAGATATGATTGGGTACAAGGATCTGCCAACCATTGATGCGGACTCCAAGAAAGAATTGTATCCAGGTTGCAAAAATAAATATTCCAGGTTGAGTGCCACCCTGGCGCTTCTCAGATTTAAATCAGCAAACGGTCTATCAAACAAGGGCTTCATAGAGATGTTAGGTCTTCTCAAAGAAATTCTTTCGGAAGATAATGTGCTCCTCAGAAGCACAAATGAAGCAAAGGAAATTGTTTTCCCATTGGAACTTGAAGTACAGAAGATATACACTTGCGTGAATGATTGTATATTGTATCATGGTAAGTACAAAGATTTGCGTGCATGTCCCGAATGCAAGCATGCACGATACAAGCGCAGGAGAGAAAAGGACAAGTACAAATTAGATGATGAGATCAAGATAAGAATCCCGTTCAAGGTTGTTTGGTACCTGCCTTTAATTCCAAGGTTGAGGCGTTTGTTTGCAAACCCTAGAGAGGCAAAGAGGTTGTGGTGGCATCATGATGAGCGAATTGCGCATAAGTATATGAGGCACCCGAAAGATGGGGCTCAATGGGAATTAATCGACAACAAGTTTGAAGACTTTGCCAAGGATCCTAGAAGTATAAGGCTCGGGGAGTGTACTGACGGGATGAATCCTTTTGGCGATATTAGCACCAATCAAAGCACATGGTCAGTGCTTCTGTGCATATATAACCTAGCTCATTGGTTGTGTATGAAGAAAAAATACATTATGATGTCAATGATTATCCAAGGCCCGAAGCAACCTGGAAATGACATTGTCATTTACTTTCAGCTACTAGTAGAAGAACTGCTGACAGTGTGGATAGATGCACCAGCTGTAAAATGTTATGATGCTTACAGAAAGGAGATTTTTGATCTACATGTGATGCTGGTGCACACCATTCAAGATATGACGGCATTAGGCAACACATCGGGGCAGAAAACAAAGGGAGAGGTAGGATGTGTGACATGCATGTATAGGACAGCTAGCAAAAGATTTCCCAAATCACACAAAACCGTGTATTTGCGTCATCGTAGGTTCTTACGGAAAAATCACCCATACCGAAAGATGAAAGCTGAATTTGATGGTACGACAGAGGTAGGTGTGGGCCCAAGACCCTATATGGGGAGGTGGTCCACAACATGGCTAAAAAAATTAATGTTGTGCTTGGCGAGAATCACGCTTTGACGGTGAAACAAACACCCAAGGGTCAAGTGTTTAAGAAGAAATCGGTGTTTTGGAAATTACCTTGCTGGGAGATTCTATGTGTACGTCACTGCATTGATGTCATGCACGTAGAGAAGAATGTATGCGAAAGCATCCTTGGTACTCTGCTCAAGATTAAAGGTAAAAGAAAGGATGTTGAGGGTTCACGGCTCGATATGCTTGCTGATCAATCAAAAGGAAAGAGTGAAGCAGAAGATGATGACAAATTCATCAAAGCTCACCAGAGTTAGAATTTTAGTACAAAAGAAGCAACACAGTTCCTCACCTATTTGTTGTTAGTTAAGACACCCCCTTCCTACTCCGCAAACATCAGAAGTCTCGTGGATGTGAGCTCAGGTAAAATGAAGTTGGGACACATGAAGTCACATGATTGCCACATAATGTTGACACAAATCCTTCCGATGGCCATTAGGAATCTTATGGACAAAGATATAAGGAACACACTCATTGAGCTCTGTGATTTCTTCAACCAACTATGGAAGAAAGTTGTAGATCCTGAAGAGTTGGATCATATGCAAGATGATATTGCAAGAGTATTGTCAAAGCTAGAGATGTTTTTCCCACCGTCATTCTTTGACGTCATGGTCCATCTGACTGTGCACCTTGTCGACGAGATAAAGTATTGTGGTCCTATGTTTCTTCGCAACATGTATCCCTTCGAGCGGTTCATGGGAATACTGAAGCACTTTTGTCAGAACCGAAACCATCCAGAGGCAAGCATCCTACAAGGTTATACCGTGGAGGAGGTGGTTGAGTTTTGACCGAGTACATGAAACAACAACCTATAAGTTTGCCCCTCTCTCGCCATGAGGGAAGGCTGAAAGGTAAGCCGGTCCTTAGTGGCACGCAAATGGCAGCAACCGGAGAATTGGCAGAGAAAGCCCATTTGACGGTACTGCTTAATAGCCCAATTCTCAGCGCTTATGCCGAAGTACACTTGGCGGAGATACGCCAAAGCTTCTTACTAATGGTGCCTTCATTAGATGGTGATATGAAGGAGCACACTAAGAACTACGCCGAATGGCTGAAGAACCGTTTGGCACAAGGATCCATCATTGACATTGCTACGTGGTTGGCACAAAATCCATCACCTGTGGTGTTGACGTACCAAGCATATGACATAAATGGATACATGTTCTACACTGAGGAACGTGATGGGAAGACCTCATATCAGAACAACTCTGTTTGAATAGAATGCATGACTGTAGATGGAGTTGAAAGAAGGGTATACTATGGAACCATCAAAGAGATTTGGGAGCTCGACTCTGTGAAATTTAAGGTGGCATTATTTAGGTGCTCATGGATCCCTCTTGGTCAAGAAAAGGTTGATGGTTACAGGAAGACCTATGTTAATAGGACAACGATGGCATATCACGCGGCCTCGTTCATTCTTGCTAGTGATGCTACCCAGATTTTCTTTGCGGAAGACTCTTTGCGTAAGAACTGCCATGTAGTGATGCATGGGATGAGAAGGGTACTGGGGGTCGATGATGTTGCCGATGAGGATGAGTACGATGACTATGCTGAGTTACCAGCCAAGGGATCACACACCCGTGTAACAGAGAAGCGTAAAATCATCAGAAAACCAAAGTTCATTCGGGGTCAACTAATGATCCCAGTTCCCCCATGTACATGGGAATTAAGCCGTAAGACTGGTCTTTATGCCTACCCTGCAACTTAATTCGTTCAATTTAGAACTGTCACGTGTACTGAATTTGTGAGTTATGCCCGATTTTCTGTTGATGTAAGAACCGTTAATATGTTGACCTTGATAAGTTGTCAACTGAGGCAATGAATATGAACTATTTTGGTTATCATCATCATCATCATTATTATTATTATTATTATTATTATTATTATTATTATTATTATTATCATCATCATCATTATTATTATTATATCATAGAGGTAGAACACTCAATTGATCTGACTACAGTATGTGTGAACAAAAACATGCAATCTGGTTTGCGAATAGCACATGATTCGTTGATGAAAGCCGTGTGCCGACCAAACCCCGCCCACAATCTGAGTCATGCTTTCTGATTGGCCAGAACCCAAACACCACGGATCATACGTCTGCACCGTTGGATGCTCGCAAATCGAACGGCGATCCTCATCCCTTTCGACAGCACATGCAGTTTTGGTTGTAATTTTATTTTTATGCACAAAATGCATGTTAAACTCAAAAAATGTCTCTGCGCCAGAAAATAAAACCCGTGGTATAATGGTGATTGCTTACCGTGGAAATTTATATAAGGCCAAACGATGAAGTCACCGGCCACATGAGTTTGAATTGACAAGTCTCCTTTTGGAAACCATGATCCTTCATGTGAGATGCTCCGGTTTGGAAGGCGAGATCATCAAAACTTGTGCCAAACGTTACCAATCTTTTTCCATGCGGGTGTGATAGCACGCCACGGGCACACATCGATTTTGATGATGTACGGACTCCATCTGAATTTCCTGTAACTAAAATACCAACTAGGCCTACGCCAGTGGCCATACCTCGCGGTCGACATGTTTGAAACTTCTTCCCGCTTCTCGAGCAGACGGATGAAAACTCGCAAAGCGACACACAAATGATCTGTACACTTTCTTTGCTAGGCTAGTTGTAATGGGATATGATAGCTAGTATCATGCATGCCAACTAGGCAATTTTGATGAGCTGTCATAGAATTAAATGAAGAAAGAGAGGGTTAAGTATCAGATCATGAAACTGTATCATAATGAATGCTATGTTAGTATGTGTCATGCATGACAATAAATAAAGTACTACATGATACTAATCTCTATGATACCATGCATTAGTGAGGTAGCTATAGTATATCATAGACTAGCTAGTATATATATATATGCATGATATTGGTATATATATAATCGATACTACCTCTCTAATGCACGCATAGTATCATAAGTTAGTATCTTAGGTTGCCTTATTAATTGACATGCATGACATAAAGTAGTACACCATTTAATATGATACGGTATCATGATATGATACCCACACCCTCTCTTTCGTCATTTAACTGTGTGCCACATCATCCAAAATGTCTAGTTGGCATGCATGATACCGCTTGATACTCCCATTACGACCAGCCTTAGGGTGGCCATAGTGGGGGTATCATAGCCGGTATATATCATGCACTCGGGAATAGTAAATATAATGATGTGGCAAAGAAGCAGTAACATAGATGTCGTAACATATATATATAGCTATATTACTTTGTGTCATGCATGGCCATAAATATGATCATCTATGATATATATATATATATACACATATATATATATATATATTGCCACATATATATATATATGTATGTATGTATATATATACTACTCTATGATACTATATATAAGCACTATGAAGGTACGTACATAGTATCATATAGTATCATATGCATGATACTATAGTATATGATACTTCCCCACTATACAAGGCTGGCCAAAGTGGTGGTATCATAGCCGACGATATCATGCACTCGGAAAATATAGCAAGTATGCTGATGTGTGGCAAAGAATTAAATATGGTGAGGGTTAGAGTAACATATAGGTAGATACCCCATGTTAAATACGATGCTAATTTGTGTCATGCATGGGAATAAATATGATCTATGATACTATATATACTCTATGTATTATACTATGCGCTATAATTAAAGGTAGTATCATACACTATAGTATCATATATATATATATATATATATATATATGCATGATACTAGCTAGTATATGACACTTTCCAATATGAGTATCCTAAGTATAGACTAACTAAAACACCCACATGTAGTTGTAGTAGGGTTTTTGATTTTTTATGCACTAAAATGCAAGGTAAGTGCAAAGAATGACTTCAACATAGAAGACGACCTGAAATGGGACGGAAAATCAAACCAAGGCATATCCGCGATTGTTTACCATGATTTTTTTGAGGCGGAATTATAGCTAGTAACTGACGATTTGTAGTCCGAAGTGTAACGTCTCCTTTCGGAAACTATGATCCTTCTTGTGAGATGCTTCGGTATGGAAGGTGCGAGCACCAAAACTTGTGCCAAACATTACCAAATTTTTTCCATGCGATCGTGAGAGCACGGAGCAGTGGCACAATGATTTTTGTTATTTTCCGGAATCTATATGCATTTCTTAAAATAAAAAACCAACAAGGCCTACGCCTCTGGCCGCACCCTGTGGCCGAACTGTTTGAAGTTTTTTCACGTTTCTCGCACAATGAATGAAAACTCGCAAAGTGACACACAAATGATCTTGCTAACACGCATGTGTAGTTGCGATTATATATATGAATATAAATTAAACAAGATCTCTTTTCTTTTTGCATATTCAAAGTTTGAGATTGCTAGCGAGGCCTACCGCCTAGTAAAATGTACCAGAAAATCGAACCATAGTGTACAATCGTGATTTCTTACCGTGGAAAAAAAATTGGAGACGGAACGATGAACTCATGTTTTCATTCAAACGAAAATACGTTGTTAGTTAATGCAAATGTTTTCAAATAGCACACGGTTCACTCACGAAAGCCGTGTGTCAACTAAACCGTGGCCAATGCCCCCCCCTCCTGCCACACACGCGATCCGAGTCATGCGTTCTGATTGGCCAGAACCCAAACCCCATGGATCGTACGTCTGCACAATTGGATTATCCTTGATCGAATGGCGATCATCATCCCTTTCGACAACACATGCAGTTCCGGTTGTGATTTTATTTATATCCACAAATTTCACATTAAATTCAAAAAATGTCTTAAATATAGCAAACAATACCTGAAATGCGTTAGAAAATCAAACCCATGGTATAATGGTGAATGCGTACCATGGAAATTTTTATGAGGCCAAACGATGAAGTCACCGACCACTGGAGTTTGAATTGACATGTCTCCTTTTGGAAACCACGGTCCTTCATGTGAGATGCTCCAGTTTGGAAGGAGCAATCATCAAAACCTGTGCTAAACTTTACCAAAAAAATTCCCAGGGGTCGTGAGAGCATGCCACGAGCACACACCGATTTTGATAAAGTCTGGACTCCATCTGAATTCCGAGTAATTAAAATACCAACTAGGCCTATGCTTGTGGCCGCATGTCGCGGCCGAAATGTTTGAAACTTCTCCCCGCTTCTCAGACAATGGATGAAAACTTGCAAAGCGACACACAAATGATTTGTACACCTTCTTTACTAATTAACACCCAGATGTGTAGTTGTAGAACAGTTTTGAATTTATTTATATGCACTAAATGGAAGGTAAGTGCAAAATAATGATTGAATATAGCAACGAGACCTGAAATGGGGCAGAAAATCAAACCTAGAGTATATACGTGATTGTTTACCATGAAAATAATTCAAAGTGGAATGATGTAGTCAGTGACAATTGGAGTCCAAAGTGTCGTGTCTCCTTTTGAAAACTATTGTCCTTCTTGTGAGATGCTCCAATTTTGAAGGTGTGAGCATGAAAACTTGTGCCATCTTTACCAAAACTATTCCATCTGATCTGGAGAACACGACACGGTGACACACCAATTTTTTTATTTCCGGACTCTATATGCATTTCCTATAATTAGAATACCAACATGGCATACGCCTTTAGTCGCACCCTACGGCCGAACTGTTTGAATTTTTTCCCGTTTCTTGAACAATGAATGAAAACTCCGAAAGCGACACACAAATGATCTTGCTAGCTGGCTAGCACCCATGTGTAGTTGCGACTATATAGCAAACGACTCAATATAGCAAACGATACCTCAAATGCACGAGAAAATCGAACCCTAGGGTACAATGGTGATTTCTTACCGGCGAAAACAATTGGGAGGCAAAACAACAAACTCTTGTTTTCATGCAAACGAAAATATGTTGTTAGTTCATGTAAATGTTTTCAAATAGCACACGGTTCACTCACGAAAGCTATGTCCCTACCAAACCGTGGCCCATGCCCCCCTTTTCTACACGCGCGATCTGAGTCGTGCGTTTTGATTGGCCAAAATCCAAACCCCACGGATCGTACGTCTGCACCGTTGGATGTTCCTAGATCGAATAGCAATCCTCACCCCTTTCTACAGGAAATGCAGTCCAACTAGGAATTGATTTATATGCCAAAATGCATGGTAAATGCCAAAAATGTCTTACATATAGCACACGAGACCTAAAATGCGCGAGCAAATCAAACCCGTGGTATAATGGTGATTGCTTAATGTAGGAAAAATTTAGAGGTGAAACGATGAACTCACGTCTTCATTTCAAAATTAGTACGTCTTCATTTCAAATGAAATTATTCTCTTTGTGCACACGAGCGCTTAGAGGAAACCGTTTGCATAGGCCTTTCCGCGCGGTGACCGGGGATATTTTCCACCCTTTTCACCTAGGCCGCCAACACCCCCCATGCCCCGCCCGCATTTCACTCAACTAGTCCACCCAATCTCCAATGCCAGCTCCCCCCTCCCCTAGATCCAAAGCAGAACCCTCTCTGGTGCCGGCGTGCTCAACCCAGTCGTGTGCCTGCTCTTCGGCGTCAAGCCAACCTCCACTGCCGTTCCCAACACGCGGCTGCCCACACCTCGATGTCTTCATTTTCTCGCCAACCACCCTTGAGCATATCGATGCTGTAACCCTCGCCTCTCCTATGGTCCGACCGGGTTTGCATTAAGAAGCCTTTAGTTACTGCTCTCCATCGCGGTGAGGTATATTTCTTTGCAATCCCTCTTCCTATTTCATTCCGTATGGTCCCAAATTGGCTATAAAATAATGGAGAGTGTATATATGTTCATTATCTACCTTCCTAACTACTACATATAAGTTGTATTTGTTCCAATAAGTTACTGCCGATTTACAGATTGCGGGCGCCCGAGTCACACAAACTTAACAAATTAGCCGTACATTTTCTAAATTATTGTGTGACATGTTTAGAAAGCTTGATACCAAGTTGTTAGTTTTATGCTTATCCTCCTTTCCTGAGTTTCGCATGTGTTCTCTATAGATGCCGAATAGTAGCGACAACACTCATGCTTCAGGCAATGTAATTTCATGTGATTCCGACGACCCTAGGTCTTCAGCAGATGTGGAGGGATCAAGTAATCTTGAGCGGTATGAAGCTGCAGCAATTACCCTTCTGGTTAGGACACGGAGGAATGCTCCAAGGAAGCCCACATACCAGCCTAAAGGTGTATATGAAGTAACCGAGATCGATTTAAAGTCTTGGGCTCCAACTAAACCAGATAAAGCACGCACGAGGTTCAGGAGTGTGTGTGGATTTGTTGGCAGGGCAAGGTTCAACATTAATCTACCGGGGTTTTGGAAGGCTGACACAGAAACACGGCGACGGATAGTCCGGGAGATCATGGATCACTTCAACGTTCTAGAGCAGTGAAGAATGCAGGTGGAACACATTGCACTGAAGAAGGCTAGGGATGCTTGGAGAAACTGGAAGCACGTTCTGTATAAGTACTTGAGTGAAGGAAAAGACCCAATCCCTGCATATCCCCAAATTACAAAGGCAGACTGGGCAGAATTCAAAAGGGTCAGGGCAACTAAAGAGTTTACTAAGAAGAGTTTCAAGCAATCAGAGCTTAAGAAGAAGAACACGCACCCCCACCGTATGGAGGTGGCAGGATACTACGGCATGAAACCGATATGGGATCAGGAGGACAAAGAAGCAGTAGCGATGGGTGGGAAACCAGCCTTTAGTTAAATTAGGGGCGAACGCGCCAGAGACTACTTGCGGGCACGTGCAAGGAGGCGTGACGACGGAACTTATTACTTTAAAAACTCACATGACGAAGAACTGTATCAAGTGATGTTAGAGGCTTCCAAGATCCCTGGTAGGTTCTATAGGAACTCAGGGCCATGTGGCATTCTATCAGTTGCTCTGGAAACAAGAGAGCCCCTGGCTGTGCAAGGGGTGTAGGTGTTAATGTCTCGCACAAGAGGGCTTTCACAATCAGCAAAGAAGAGAGGATCAGCACGAAAAAAGCAAGGAGTGAAATGAAGCAGAATGCATTGTTTGAAAGGTTGAGGAAGCAAATGTATATGGCTGTTCGAAAGGATATTGAGGAGTCAATGATGATTGGGAAAACTCTAACACTGACAGATAGCCAGCAGATGGGAGGGGAGGCGGGCATCGAGGATGCTGCTTATTGCGCGACAACACCGCACAAGAGTAGTTGTGCATCTGCTGACCCCTGTGACACTAAGATTGCAGCTACATGTGATGATGCTATATCTGATCTATCTGGAATGAAATACATACTGAAGGGCGTGCTTACACATTATGAAGGTACATTAAAATGTGGAATAGCCTGGGTTTGCCCATCCTTCTTGGAAGATGGCCTCTTGTTGGACAATGTGCCATTGAAGCCGGGCTATGTGTACTGCTACGTGACTGAAGTAAAGCCTGGATTCAATGAATTTGCCCTGAAGAATGTCCTAGGAGACTTTGATGAGCAAAGGACCTTGGGAGAAACACTGTTACGTCACATCGAGTGGCCACGAAAAGAAATAGAGTTCATCGACAAGATCTCTGAAGCCCCACCAAGAGCAACCAATGTCGGCCCTCAATCGGTGACGCTCTCCTTGCCACAGCAGCTCTCGCGTGCTTCCCCCAAAGAACCTAATACTCGTAATCCGATGGTTGATGCATCAACCTATGATCAGCCGGCCCGACTTTGTGGCGTATAGGCCATGTCATCCTCCGCCCCAAAGAAGCCAGTGGCAAGGCCTACAACTGCTGAAGACATACCACCGATTCAGATGCCAGCCACTGAAGCAGCGAGGGGAGACCCAACTGCAGCACATGCTCAGTAGACCAACCTGGTGGAACGGACTGCTAAGAAGTATGATGCTTTGGAACCAACTGAAGGAAATATGCCCTAGAGGCAATAATAAAGTTATTATTTATTTCCTTGTATCATGATAAATGTTTATTATTCATGCTAGAATTGTATTAACCGGAAACATAATACATGTGTGAATACATAGACAAACATATTGTCACTAGTATGCCTCTACTTGACTAGCTCGTTGATCAAAGATGGTTATGTTTCCTAGCCATAGACATGAGTTGTCATTTGATTAACGGGATCACATCATTAGGAGAATGATGTGATTGACATGACCCATTCCGTTAGCTTAGCACACGATCATTTAGTATGTTGTTGTTGCTTTCTTCATGACTTATACATGTTCCAATGACTATGAGATTATGCAACTCCCGTCTACCGAAGGAACACTTTGTGTGCTACCAAACGTCACAACGTAACTGGGTGATTATAAAGGTGCTCTACAGGTGTCTCCGAAGGTACATGTTGGGTTGGCGTATTTCAAGATTACGATTTGTCACTCCAATTGTCGGAGAGGTATCTCTGGGCCCTCTCGGTAATACACATCACTTAAGCCTTGCAAGCATTGCAACTAATGAGTTAGTTGCAGGATGATCTATTATCGTACGAGTAAAGAGACTTGCCAGTAACGAGATTGAACTAGGTATTGTGATACCAACGATCGAATCTCGGGCAAGTAACATACTGATGACAAAGGGAACAACGTATGTTGTTATGCGGTTTGACCGATAAAGATCTTCGTAGAATATGTAGGAGCCAATATGAGCATCCAAGTTCCGCTATTGGCTATTGACCGGAAACGTGTCTCGACCATGTCTACATAGTTCTCGAACCCGTAGGGTCCGCACGCTTAAGGTTTCGATGATAGTTATATTATGAGTTTATGAGTTTTTGATGTACCGAAGGAGTTCGGAGTCCCGGATGAGATCGGGGACATGACGAGGAGTCTCGAAATGGTCGAGACGTAAAGATCGATATATTGGACGAATATATTCGGACTTCGGAAAGGTTCTGAGTGATTCAGGTATTTTTTTTGGAGTACCAGAGAGTTACGGGAATTCGCCGGGGAGTATATGGGCCTTATTGGGCTTTAGGGAAAAGAGAGAGGAGAGGCTGGGCGCCCCCCAAGGCCTAGTCCGAATTGGACTAGGGGGAGGGGCTGCGCCCTCTCCTTCCTTCTCTTCTCTCTCCCCTTTCCTTGACTCCTACTCCTACTACTTGGAAGGGGGGGGGATCCTATTCGCAGTGGGAGTAGGACTGCTCCTTGGCGCACCTCCTCCTGGCCGGCCGCCCCTCCCCCTTGATCCTTTATATACGGGGGCAGGGGGGCACCTCTAGGCACAACAACAATTGATCCCTTGGATTTCTTAGCCGTGTGCGGTGCCCCCCTCCACCATAGTCCACCTCGATAATATCGTAGCGGTGCTTAGGCGAAGCCCTACGACGGTAGAACATCAAGATCGTCACCATGCCGTCGTGCTGACGGAACTCTCCCTCGACACTAGGCTGGATCGGAGTTCGAGGGACGTCATCAAGCTGAACGTGTGCTAGAACTCGAAGGTGCCGTGAAGACATACGACTACATCAACCGCGTTGTGCTAACGCTTCCGCTTTCGGTCTACAAGGGTTTGTAGATAACACTCTCCCCTCTCGTTGCTATGCATCACCATGTTCTTGCGTGTGCGTAGAATTTTTTTGAAATTACTACATTCCGCAAGGTGGCATCCGAGCCTAGGTTTTATGCGTTGATGTTATATGCACGAGTAGAACACAAGTGAGTTGTGGGCGATACAAGTCATACTGCTTACCAGCATGTCATACTTTGGTTCGGCGGTATTGTTGGATGAAGCGGCCCGGACCGATATTCGCATACGCTTACGCGAGACTGGTTCTACTGACGTGCTTTGCACACAGGTGGCTGGCGGGTGTCAGTTTCTCCAACTTTAGTTGAACCGAGTATGGCTACGCCCAGTCCTTGCGATGGTTAAAATAGCACCAACTTGACAAACTATCATTGTGGTTTTCATGCGTAGGTAAGAACGGTTCTTGCTCAGCCCGTAGCAGCCACGTAAAACTTGCAACAACAAAGTAGAGGACGTCTAACTTGTTTTTGCAGGGCATGTTGTGATGTGATATGGTCAAGACATGATGAGATATAAGTTGTTGTATGAGATGATCATGTTTTGTTGAAGTTATCGGCAACTGGCAGAAGCCTTATGGTTGTCTCTTTATTGCATAAGATGCAAGCGCCAAATAATTGATTTACTTTATCGCTAGGCGATAGCAATAGTTGCAAGAGCAATAGTTGGCGAGACGACCATGTGACGACACATTGATATAGATCAAGATGATGGAGATCATGGTGTCATGCGGTGACGATGGAGATCATGACGATGCTTTGGAGATGGAGATCAAAGGCACAAGATGATGATGGACATATCATGTCACATATTTTTGATTGCATATGATGTTTATCTTTTATACATCTTATTTTGTCTTGATTGACGGTAGCATTATAAGATGATCTCTCACTAAATTTCAAGATAAAAGTGTTCTCCCTGAGTATGCATCGTTGCCAAAGTTCATCGTGCCCAAACACCACGTGATGATCGGGTGTGATATGCTCTACGTCCATCTACAACGGGTGCAAGCCAGTTTTGCACACGCGGAATACTCAGGTTAAACTTGACGAGCCTAGCATATGCAGATATGGCCTCGGAACACTAAGACCGAAAGGTCGAGCATGAATCATATAGTAGATATGATCAACATAGTGATGTTCACCATTGAAAACTACTCCATTTCACGTGATGATCGGTTATGGTTTAGTTGATTTGGATCACGTGATCACTTAGATGACTAGAGAGATGTCTGTCTAAGTGGGAGTTCTTAAGTAATATGATTAATTGAACTTTAACTTATCATGAACTTAGTCCTGGTAGTATTTTGCAAATTATGTTGTAGATCAATAGCTCGCGTTTTTGCTTCCCTATGTTTTTATATGTGTTCCTAGAGAAAACTAAGTTGAAAGATGTTAGTAGCAATGATGCATACTTGGTTCGTGATTTGAGGTTTATCCTCATTGCTGCACAGAAGAATTATGTCCTTGATGCACCGCTAGGTGACGGACCTATTGCAGGAGCAGATGCAGACGTTATGAACGTTTGGCTAGCTCAATATGATGACTACTTGATAGTTTTGTGCACCATGCTTTATGGCTTAGAACCGGGACGACAAAAACGTTTTTGAAACGTCATGGAACATATGAGATGTTCCATGAGATGAAATTGGTATTTCAGTCTCATGCCCGTGTCAAGAGGTATGAGACCTTTGACAAATAATTCACCTAAAAGATAGGGGAGAATTGCTCAACTAGTGAGCAAATACTTAGATTGTCTGAGTACTACAATCGCTTGAATCAAGTGGGAGTTAATCTTCCAGATAAGATAGTGATTGGCAGAGTTCTCTAGTCACCATCACCAAGTTACTGGAACTTCATGATGAACTATAATGCAAGGGATGACGAAGACGATTCCCGAACTCTTCGTGATGCTGAAATCAACGAAGGTAGATATCAAGAAAAAGCATCAAGTGTTGATGATTAAACAAGATCACTAGTTTCAAGAAAAGGGCAAAGGGAAAGAAAGGGAACTTCAAGTAGAATGACAAGAAAGTTGTCACTCCCGCGAAGAAGCCCAAAGCTGGACCAAAGCCTGAAACTAAGTGCTTACACTGAAAAGGAAATGGTCACTGGAAGCGGAAATGCCCTGAATATTTGGTGGATAAGAAGGATGGCAAAGTGAACAAGGGTATATTTGATATACAAGTTATTGATGTGTACCTTACTAGTGTTTATAGCAGCCCCTGAGTATTTGATACTTGTTCTATTGCTAAAAATTAGTAACTCGAAACAGGAGTTACAGAATAAATAGAGACTAGTTGAGGGTGAAGTGATGATGTGTGTTGGAAGTGGTTCCAAGATTGATATGATCATCATCGCACACTCCCTATACTTTCGGGGATTAGTGTTAAACCTAAATAAATGTTATTTGTCGTTTGCGTTGAGCATGAATATGATTTGATCATGTTTATTGCAATACGATTATTCATTTAAAGTCAGAGAAGTATTGTTATTCTGTTTACATGAATAAAGCCTTCAATGGTCATACACCCAATGAAAATAGTTTATTGGATCTCGATCGTAGTGATATACATAATCATAATATTGATGCCAAAAGATGCAAAGTTGATAATGATAGTGCAACTTATTTGTGGCACTGCCGTTTGGGTCATATCGGTGTAAAGCGCATGAAGAAACTCCATGATGATGGGTTTTTGGAATCACTTGATTATGAATCATTTGATGCTTGCGAACCGTGCCTTTTGGTCAAGATGACTAAAACTCTGTTCTTCGGAACAATGGAACGAGATACTGACTTGTCGGAAATAATACATGCTGATGTATGCAGACCAATGAGTATTAAAGCTCGTGGCGAGTATCGTTATTTTCTCACCTTCACAGATGATTTGAGCAGATATGGGTATATCTACTTGATGAAACATAAGTCTGAAATAGTAAAAGTTTCAAAGGATTTCAGAGTGAAGTGGAAAATCATCGTAACAAGAAAATAAAGTTTCTGCGATCTAATCGTGGAGATGAATATTTGAGTTACGAGTTTGGCCTTCAGTTAAAATAATGTGGAATGGTTTCACAAACTCATGCCACCTGGAACACCACAGCGTAACGGTGTGTCCAAACGTCGTAACCGCACTTTATTGGATATTGTGCGACCTATGATGTCTCTTATCGGTTTACCACTATCGGTTTGGGGTTATGCATTAGAGACAGTTGCATTCACTTTAAATAGGGCACCATCGAAATCCGTTGAGACGACGGCTTATGAACTGTGGTTTGGCAAGAAACCAAAGTTGTCGTTTGTTGAAGTTTGGGGCTGCGATGCTTATGTGAAAAAGTTTCAACCTGATAAGCTCGAACCTAAATCGGAGAAATGCGTCTTCATAGAATACCCAAAGAAAACTATTGGGTACACCTTCTATCATAGCTCCGAAAGCAAGATATTCATTGCTAAGATGGATCCTTTCTAGAGAAGGAGTTTCTCTCGAAAGAAGTGAGTGGGAGGAAAGTAGAGCTTGATAAGGTAATTGTACCTTCTCCCGAATTGGAAAGTACTTAATTAGAGAAATCGGTTCCAGTGATTCCTACACCAATTAGTGAGGAAGCTAATGATGATGATCATGAAACTTCAGATCAAGTTACTACCGAACCTCGTAGGTCTTCCAAAGTAAGATCCGCACCAGAGTGGTACGGTAATCCTATTCTAGAAGTCATGTTACTAGACCATGATGAACCTACGAACTATGAGGAAGCGATGATGAGCCCAGATTCTGCGAAATGGCTTGAGGCCATAAAATCTAAGATAGGATCCATGTATGAGAACAAAGTATGGACTTTGGTTGACTTGCTCGATGATCAGCAAGCCATGTTAAATAAATGGATCTTCAAGAGGAAGACGGACACTGATAGTAGTGTTCCTATCTACAAAGCTCGACTTGTTGCGAAAGGTTTTCGACAAGTTCAAGGTGTTGAATATGATGAGATTTTCTCATTCATAACGATGCTTAAGTCTGTCCGAATCATGTTAGCAATTGCCAAATTTTATGAAATCTGGCAAATGGATATCAAAAACTATGTTCTTGAATGGATTTCTAGAAGAAGAGTTGTATATGATACAACCAGAAGGTTTTGTCAATCCTAAAGGTGCTAACAAAATGTGTAAACTCCAGCGATCCATCAATGGACTGGTGCAAGCATCTCGGAGTTGGAATATACGCTTTGATGAGTTGATCAAAGCATATGGTTTTATACAGACTTTTGGAAAGGCCTGTATTTGCAAGAAAGTGAGTGGGAGCACTACAACCTTTCTGATAAGTATATGTAAATGACATATTGTTGATCAGAAATGATGTAGAATTTTCTGGAAAGCATAAAGAGTGTTTGAAAGGAGTTTTTTCAAAGAAAGACCTTAGTAAAGTTACTTACATATTGAGCATCAAGATCTATTGAGATAGATCAAGATGCTTGATAAAATTTTCAATTAGTACATACCTTGACAAGATTTCGAAGTAGTTCAAAATGGAACAGTCAAAGAAAGAGTTCTTGCCTGTGATGTAAAGGTGTGAGGTTGAGTAAGACTCAAAACCCGACCATGGCAGAAAATAGAAAGAGAATGAAAAGTCATTCCCTATGCCTCAGTCATAGGTTCTATAAAGTATGCTATGCTGTGTCCCGGACCTATTGTATACCTTGCTCTGAGTTTGGCAAAGGAATACAATTTTGATCTAAGAGTAGATCACTCGACAGCGGTCAAGTATATCCTTAGTGAGGACTAAGGAGATGTTTCTCGATTATGGACGTGATAAAAGAGTTCGTCGTAAAGAGTTACATCGGTGCAAGATTTTACACCAATCCAGATGACTCTAAGTCTCAATTTGTATACATATTGAAAGTGGGAGCAATTAGCTAGAGTAGCTCCGTGCAGAGCATTGTAGACATAGAATATTTGCAAAATACATACGGCTCTGAATGTTCCAGACCCGTTGACTAAACTTTTCTCACGAGAAAAACATGATCATACCTTAGTACTCTTTGGGTGTTAATCATAGCAATGTGACCTAGACTATTGACTCTAGTAAACCCTTCGAGTGTTGGTCACATGACGATGTGAACTATGGGTGTTAATCACATACAAATGTGAATATTGGTGTTGAATCACATGATGATGTGAACTACATTATTGACTCTAGTGCAAGTGGGAGACTGAAGGAAATATGCCCTAGAGGCAATAATAAAGTTATTATTTATTTCCTTATATCATGATAAATGTTTATTATTCATGCTAGAATTGTATTAACCGGAAACATAATACATGTGTGAATACATAGACAAACAGATTGTCACTAGTATGCCTCTACTTGACTAGATCGTTGATCAAAGATGGTTATGTTTCCTACCATAGACATGAGTTGTCATTTGATTAACGGGATCACATCATTAGGAGAATGATGTGATTGACATGACCCATTCCGTTATCTTAGCACACGATCGTTTAGTATGTTGTTGTTGCTTTCTTCATAACATATACATGTTCCTATGACTATGAGATTATGCAACTCCCGTTTACCGGAGGAACACTTTATGTGCTACCAAACGTCACAACGTAACTGGGTGATTATAAAGGTGCTCTACAGGTGTCTCCGAAGGTACATGTTGGGTTGGCATATTTCGAGATTAGGATTTGTCACTCCGATTGTCGAAGAGGTATCTCTGGGCCCTCTCGGTAATACACATCACTTAAGCCTTGCAAGCATTGCAACTAATGAGTTAGTTGTGGGATGATGTATTACGGAACGAGTAAAGAGACTAGCCGGTAACGAGATTGAACTAGGTATTGAGATATCGACGATCGAATCTCGGGCAAGTAACATACCGATGACAAAGGGAACAACGTATGTTGTTATGCGGTTTGACCGATGAAGATCTTCGTAGAATATGTAGGAGCCAATATGAGCATCCAGGTTCCGCTATTGGTTATTGACCAGAAACGTGTCTCGGTCATGTCTACATAGTTCTCTAACCCATAGGGTCCGCACGCTTAAGGTTTCAATGACAGTTATATTATGAGTTTATGAGCTTTTGATGTACCGAAGGAGTTCGGAGACCCGGATGAGATCGGGGACATGACGAGAAGTCTCGAAATGATCGAGACGTAAAGATCGATATATTGGACGACTATATTCGGACTTCGGAAAGGTTCCGAGTGATTCGTGTATTTTTCGAAGTACCGGAGAGTTACGGGAATTCGCCGGGGAGTATATGGGCCTTATTGGGCTTTAGGGGAAAGAGAGAGGAGAGGCTGGGTGCCCCCCCAAGGCCTAGTCCGAATTCGACTAGGGGGAGGGGCTGCGCCCCCTCCTTCCTTCTCTTCTGTCTCCCCTTTCCTTGACTCCTACTCCTACTACTTGGAAGGGGGGATCCTATTCCCGGTGGGAGTAGGACTCCTCCTTGGCGCGCCTCCTCCTGGCCGGCTGCCCCCTCCCCCTTGATCCTTTATATACGGGGGCAGGGGGGCACCTCTAGGCACAACAACAATTGATCCCTTGGATCTCTTAGCCGTGTGCGGTTCCCCACTCCACCATAGTCCACCTTGATAATATCGTAGCGGTGCTTAGGCGAAGCCCTACGACGGTAGAACATCAAGATCGTCACCACGCTGCCGTGCTGACGGAACTCTTCCTCGACACTTGGCTGGATCGGAGTTCGAGGGACGTCATCGAGCTGAACGTGTGCTAGAACTCGGAGGTGCCGTAGTTTCGGTGCTTGATCGGTCGGGCCATGAAGACGTACGACTACATCAACTGTGTTGTGCTAACGCTTCCACTTTCGGTCTACAAAGGTATGTAGACAACACTCTCCCCTCTCGTTGCTATGCATCACCATGTTCTTGCGTGTGCGTAGGAATTTTTTTGAAATTACTATGTTCCCCAACACCAGCTACTAAGAATTCTGTAGGTCCACAACCGACTGCTCATCAGTCTGTCGGTCTGCAGTCGCATGATCAGCATACCAATGCGTCAGCACTTCCTACTCGGCAAACCAACGCGTTGGCACGGCCTCCTCAGCACACCGACAAGTTGGCACCACCTGCGCAGAAACCCAACATAGCTTCAACGCATGGTCATCAATCCGATGCCTCTGCTCCTACAGCCCAGTAGTCCGTCACAACAGCACAGCCAGCTCAGCGGTCCAGCATAGATAAACCGTTTGCTAAGCAGTCTGTCGAAGCTTCACTGTCTGATCGGTAGTCTACCTTGCAACCAACCAGACGTTCTGCCAGAAATGCTTCAAGTACCAAGAAGGAAGTGTCCAAAAAGGTAACACCTGCGAGGAAGCGCCACGAGATAGTGAAGAGGAAAGAGAACGATTGCCTCTTGCTGAAACCAATCACCGCCTAGAACGAAATTAACAGCAGGTTGTTCAAATCGGGGAGTAATATTACAACATGGATGATGAAGAAGTAAATTTGTTGCTTGCTAAAAGTAAAGCACACATACTTGAAGAATGCAATTACGTCCACGGCCAACCATTTCTTGTTGGCGAATACTTTGATGAGTGCACCTCCAGTTGCCGTGAGTTACATGAATATTGCATGGATCAAATGTCAGCAGGTCATCATGAGTTGCTAGTCCACTACAACAGAGATCATTTCCGACACGATGTTGGTTCCATCAATGTGAGTTTCGAGGACTTACATATCTTCTTCAACTTCAGCGAGATTGATGCCACTCTTGTTAGATGCCTGATTTTGTAAGTACTTAACAAACTCTGATCAACTTCTCCATACAAGGCTGTAAATGATAAACAGCTAACTGCATTTTATTTCTCTCAGGGGATTGAATGCACAGAGAGGAAAAAGGGAGAGTGTATATTTCATAGATCCTAAATTAGTAAATGGCACAATATTACATGGTAAGGACATATGGGACTGGGCCGTTAACACGGTCGTCCATCTCTTCAAAAACACGTCCCATGCAGAATCATTTCTCTGGCCATATCATGAATTGTAAGTCAAGTAAACAACCACACATACACTGATTGTCTTTCAGATTTCGACATAATTCATAAGTTCATGGCTTTCTTAATATGTAGCCATCACTAGATATTGGTATTCATTGTTCCAAACAAGAACACAGTTTACTACATCGATTCTCTCAGAGAGTCAACAAACGCTCAGGATCTGATGCATCTTCAACAATTCATGGATAGGTATTGAATTCTATGATGTTGAAATTAATTTGCATTCATGTCTGGTTTAATAATTGATGTTGTCAAAATTCATCTTCATTTGTAGTGTACTTGCATTGTGGAAAACTAAACCAGGGAACCTGTTCAAGAGGGAACTACCTCTGCATCACGAGATCGTTTCTCCGGTAACACACCGAAATTCATTATTTTTGGAAAATTTATCCAACAGTCTGTAAATACCTTTTCTTACGCTAGTCAATGTTCAAGCTTCTAAATAACACTCTTTCTATTTTGTCCAAAGAAAAAATAATACATCTAACACCGGTTAGGTTGTTCCTAACAGGACAAATACATGACTAATTCTGTACAAAAATTTTCAGTGTCCTCAGCAAGAAGCAGGGACCAACCTTTGTGGGTACTATGTTTGCAGACACATGATCTCCATGTGCAAATCTGCTGATAGTTGTGATGATCCTCACAAATTTGTACCAGTAAGTCTATCTCAATTAATATCTTCTACTTCACTTATATTGCACATTCTGATCTTAAAAATGTTGCAGCTCAATCTTAGAACCGAGGACCCCTGAACCGCTCCCGGCTGGTTAATGGCTGATGGTTCGGAGATTTATCAGCGACTTCCTCTTGAATCACTACATCAATCCCACTGGTGATAAGAAAGATTTCAGCATGCCTTCTCCTGAAACATTAAGTAAGAGTTAGCCGCTAAACATATACGCATGGATCCATTGTGTTCCATCTGATGAGGTCTTTGTCTTTCGTACACTATGATTAATTATGTAATGCATATATGTGTGGACAAATCATTGGAATTTAGCTACCATATGTTCAATTGCAATCGTTGCGAAATCTGATGAATGTTCTTCCTGTGGAAACTATTTGTTCAGTTGAATATTGTGGTGAATTTTCTTTTTGCGTGCCGATTCAAAATGGGATGTTTTTGTTTATTTATTCAATTGAATATTGTGGTGAATTTGTTTTTTGCGTGCCGATTCAAAATGGGATATTTTTGTTTATTTGTTCAATTGAATATTGTGGTGAATTAGCTTTTTGCATGCCGATTCAAAATGGGATATTTTTGTTTCAACTTGGCGATTGCTCCGCACACGGTTCAACTAAATGAGTGTGTGCGATCCACATCGGAAAGCATACGTCAATAGTAGCGGAACCGTCGGTGATACACAACAGATCGCAAACGATTTGCAGCACTACTACGTGTGCATAGGCTCTCTGGAATCGTTTGTGATATCAAGTTATCGCACACGAGAACTCGGAGTAAACCGTGGCCAATGTAAAATACAATCCTAGTCGTAATTTTTTCAGGAAACGTGTGGGATGCCAAACGAAAAGCACACGTCACTCTTGCTGCAACCTTCGGTGATACACAACAAATCACAAACGATCTGCAACAATTGTATGTGTGCGAAGGGGCTCCTGAACCGTTTGTGATAGAACATTATCGCAGGCGGTAAAATGTTGGGAAATGTGTGCGATGGAGTCTTGCAAGACAGACGGGTTCCGCAGAAAACTCGTGTGTGATTGGGCACATATCGCACACAATTCATACGTTGGCCCATGTGCCTTACATACTATTTCCCAAATGGTTCTTTATGACACACCGTTTGGTTTCAATGCATTATTAGAAACGTTTAATCACCGATCCCACACGTGCGAAAGAATTTAGTGTGTGCTTCATCGCACATGATTACATTTTGCAAGGCCTCTGGATCATTGCTCCATATCCCCCACAGTTTCTGGGTCATGTGGGAAGGACCCCCCTATCACCCACACTCACTTGGCGACGGTTCCAAATGTCGTCGCGGAAAGGGGTTAAAAACCGTGTGTATAGGACCGACGTGTACCAGTGGCATTTCAGCAAAGCGTTCAAATTCTTCATCATCTTTCTTTTTAGTTGACTTAGGTGCAAAGGGCATAGGTTTTTGAACCCATTGTTCTCTTTACTTACCGTGTTTTCTTGCAACAAAGTCTCTTTTATCATATCTTTTATTCTTGGGTTGTGGGTTATCAAGATCAACAGTTGGTTCTATCTTAACATCATTGTCTGGTTCTTTGTTATTTGTTTGAGTGTCTTTATGAACCTCATCATTATCTTTTTTTATTATCAGAAGGTGAGTGTTCACTACCAGATTGAGTTTCAGCATCAGAGATAGAAACTTCATTATCATTATCAGGAGGTTTTTCTACTTCAGGTTCACTAGAGGCAGGCAAAGTCCTATTATTTTCTTCTTCTTTTTCTTTTTAGAAGGACTAGGTGCATCAACGTTAATTCTTTGAGAGTCTTGTTCAATTATCTTTGGGTGTCCCTCGGGATAAAGTGGTTCCTGAGTCATTTCACCTCCTCTAGTTGCTACCCGAGCAGCAAAGCCACTTATATTATTGTTTGTTTCATCAAGCAACTCTCTTTGAGATTTACCAACTTGTTCTAATTGAGTTTGAACCATAGAAGCATGCTTTCCTACATAATTTGAGATTCTAAATAAAAAGTCACTTAAGCGAGTAATCATATCAGAGTTGTATTTCAATTGTTCCATAACATTTGCATTGAAGTGATCTTGCTTCCTAATGTAATTATCAAACGCATGAAGGCATTGTCTAGGATGTTTATTATGAGGATCATCACTATCATTGAATTTCATTAAAGAATTTACCTCTACCACCTTAGGTGGTGGTGGTGCTTCAAGCCCATGTATTTCTTCAATAGGTGGTAAATTTTTAACATCCTCTGCTTTAATACCTTTTTCCTTCATAGATTTCTTAGCCTCTTGCATATCTTCAGGACTGAGATATAAGATAACCCTCTTCTTCGGAGTGGGTTTAAGAGGTGTTTCAGGAGGAGTCCAATCATCATAATTTTTTAATATGTTATTCAATAATTTTTTAGCTTGCTCAATAGTTCGTTCCCTGAAAACACAACCAGCACAACTATCTAGGAAATCCCTAGAAGCATGGGTCAGTCCATTATAGAAGATATCAAGTATTTCATTTTTCTTAAGAGGATGATCAGGCAAAGCATTAAGCAATTGGAGAAGCCTCCCCCAAGCTTGTGGGAGACTCTCTTCTTCAATTTGCACAAAGTTTAATATTTCCTGCAAGGTAGCTTGTTTCTTACAAGTAGGGAAATATTTTCCAGAGAAGTAATAAATCATATCCTAGGGACTACGCACACAACCAGGAGCAAGAGTATTGTACCAAGCTTTAACATCACCCTTTAATGAGAACATAAATAACTTGAGGATATAGTAATAGCGAATGTTCTCATCATGAGCAAAAAGGGTGGCTATGTCATTCAGCTTAGTAAGATGTGCCACCACGGTTTCAGTTTCATAACCATGGAAAGGATCAGTGTCGGCGTCAAAACCGGCGGATCTCGGGTAGGGGATCCCGAACTGTGCGTCTAGGCGGATGGTAACAGGAGACAAGGGACACGATGTTTTACCCAGGTTCGGGCCCTCTTGATGGAGGTAAAACCCTACGTCCTGCTTGATTAATATTGATGATGTGTGTTACAAGAGTAGATCTACCACGAGATCAAGGAGGCTAAACCCTAGAAGCTAGCCTATGGTATGATTGTTGTTCGTCCTACGGACTAAAGCCATCCAGTTTATATAGACACCGGAGAGGGCTAGAGTTACACAGAGTCGGTTACAATGGTAGGAGATCTACATATCTGTATCGCCAAGCTTGCCCTCCACGCCAAGGAAAGTCCCATCCGGACATGGGACGAAGTCTTCAATCTTGTATCTTCATAGTCTTGGAGTCCGGCCGATGATAATAGTCCGGCTATCCGGACACCCCCTAGTCCAGGACTCCCTCAGTAGCCCCCGAACCAGGCTTCAATGACGACGAGTCCGGCGCGTATGTTGTCTTCGGCGTTTGCAAGGCGGGTTCTCCTTCACGCTCCATGTGTTTACCGGATAGTGTCCGGTTGCCTCATAAATGTTGCGCTCCTTGGCTTCCACGTCCAATAATGGCCTTCTTCCACGTGTTGTACGAATGCGAAAAGCCAGGGTATTCTTACGTTTTACCCCTAGCTGCGCGAATAAGCTGCCTATAAGAGAGGCGAGGATCCAGATCCAAATCACACCATCCTCCTTCCACAAGTACTCATCGAGGCGCATTTGACAAGAAATCCATTCCATCATGGATAGTCGACGCGGCTCCTCTTCTCGCGCTCCCAGTCCACATCCAGGAGATTGGAGGAGATGCTCAGTCCCGCATAGCGAGTTAGTGACGCTTCAAGCAGAGGGATACCTTCCCCCAGCCTTTATGGTTCCGGTTCGAGCCGGACTGGCCACCTACAAGGGTGGGAAGCAGGCGGAGAGCGTCCCCAATCCCTCGAAAGGAGAGCGGGTATGCTTCGTCCCCTACTTAATAAGGGGACTCGGATTTCCCATACATCCGTTTCTCCGGGGGCTCCTGGAGTTTTATGGACTCCAACTTCACCACCTCACGCCTGCCTCCATTTTGCACATCGCGGGCTTTGTAGCTCTTTGCGAGCTGTTCTTGGGCATCGAGCCCCATTTTGCATTGTGGAAGAGGCTGTTTTGCCTCGTACCCCGTTCTCACGAGGGGTCGATATATCAAGTGGGCGGAGCCGAAATATGGCGCATCGCTGGGACCGGATACCTATCCGGAACCCCGAAGAAGGCGTCCGAAGACTGGCCTTCGGAGTGGTTCTATATGGAAGACGCCCCGCTACCGGATCCAGTTCAGATCGGCCTCCCGGAGTTTAGCAACGCTCCTCTGAAGAAACGCCTGAGTTGGCGCCCACGGAGCCCTCAACGGGAAGATGACAGGAGCGTCCACTATCTGATGGGCCGGATACGGTTACTAGCCCATTCTGGATTAACCATGGTTGGAGTCATGGCCACATGCATTATGCGAGGGGTGCAGCCGCTCCAGTATAGGGGCCACCCCATGTGGGATTTCAACGGGGATAATGACGCCACCCGTCATGGCCGCACGAGGCCGGGATCGTCCGCCGATCTGGTGAAGATCCTGTCCGGCTTGTACAAGGGGGAGAAGGAGGACTTCATCCGCACGAATCCATTGAATGGATTCTCCATGAATAACCCTCGGAGTTGGGTAAGCGGAGGCTTATATATCTGATCCGTGCTTTCAAAGATAAGTGTCTTACTTAATGATTTCGACGCAGGAACTACGCCGGGATGTGGAGGGCATAGAAAGCCCAACTCCACAACCCGAGGATCCGGGAAGATCCCTTGATCCGGCCTCCAAAGAGGATCCAGACATAAAGGTGGATTTGATTGACGGGGTGTTCCACCAGCTCAGCATAGACAATGCTTTAGTCGCCATTACGGCTGACTACCCCGGTTTATGTCCGGCTTCCCACGTGAGTACGACCGAAGTCCTCACACCGCTACTTTTTTAATGCTTATTTCTGACCACCGTGTACCAATGGTGCTTCGCAGGAGGTGCCTTTACGGCAGGAAGCCGAGCCCGCGGCGACTAACCAAACAAGGTCAGTGCGGTCTAGCAGGCGGAAGAGGAGTGCGGCGCGAATCGAAACGTCGCCGCAAAGGTATGGTGCACAATTGTCTCTTAAGGGAAAGACTCCCGGGAGGTATATTAATGCTCATGATTCTTCCAGGAGAAAGAGCGCTCGCCGGACTGAGTACGGAGAGGGTGCCAACCAAGCCTCCGCCAGCCAGGCTCCAACAACTGGTCCGGAGGGGGAGGCGAGCGCAAGGCGCGAGCCGGATGCTCCTACAACGGAGGATGCCGACAGCTTGTCCGCCACCAGGTCTGGGGTGGAGAGTGCCATGAATCACAGGCGTCGTCGAACAGTTCTTCGTGACGTGTGTTTCTCCCCAGAGGCGTTGAATGCCTTTAATGCGGGAGACGCGCACCTCCGTGCTGCTCAAGATGGTTTATCCAGAGCCACGGAGCAGTATGTAAAAGACATACGGGTGAGGAATTTTAATAGTTATATATGCCAGTAGCCCCCCAGACTTAAAATAGTTAAACTAACTTATTTAAGGATCATTTGTTATGCAGGATCTTACCGAGAAGAATACCCACCTATCCCAGGAGCTTCAAGAATGCAAGGCCCAACTTGAGGCCGCACTAGCCGCTGCCGGTGAAGCCACGGAGACCCCCTTTGGTAATACATATTTTGAAAAGAAGTAGTTTATGAAGTGCGGCGTGCGTGCATAGTCTGACAATAATATTGCAGAGGGTGCCGGACTAGATCCGGACAAGCAACATCTGTTGCGCCAGTTGAAAGCCGGCGAGAGGGTGCTTATGAGGGTGCAGCAGGAGAGGAACAAACTCCAAGATGCCAACACCCAGCTGGGCGAAGAACTAAAAGATGTTCGGGTCCAGCTGTCTAACTCCGTAAAGGAGAATCGGCGGCTTTGTCGCGGCATTTTTAGTAAGTGCTTGAGCAAACTCCTTTGAAAAGAAGAGTTCGGTGAGGAAGTCGATTAACAGAAATGTGTCTGTAGGTGTGCTCACGGGTCGTTCAGCGGAGGAGATGCCTGTTTCCACGGGAGACCCTCTTCCCGAGCTGCTGCAACTGCCGAACGTGTTCGGCAGGCGATGAGCGGCGTCGTTCAGGCCCTATGGCCTTCCGTCTCCCTACCCGAGGGCCTTGGAGGGCTTGCTGAGAAGCTTCAGGGAGTACAGCGACGTCTCCGTCTGTGGAAGATATCGGCCTGCCGTCAGGGCGCCAGGGAGGCCTGGGCCATGGTGAAGACGCGGTACCCGAAGGCTGACCCAAACCACATGGCCGAGGTCGGACCTGTGGGGCCCGATGGGAAGGAGATCCCTGTGAGCCTGATGTACGACCAAGTAGAGTTGGCCGCGAAATATTCCCAACATGACTGTAAATTAGACAGCCTGTTAGATGGGATTGAAGAGGAGTACAATCAGTCAGTTTGACGATGTAATTTTAAAATGACATGTAAAATGCCTTCTAGCCGGATTGTAGATCATTTGTCTTTGCGGACCTTTTCGCTTCAACCTCGGGACCCAACAGTCCGGAGTGTGTCCGAATACCCTTACAGTTATAAAAGAACCGGGGCATGCATGGAGAAAAGGCGTAGGGGTCATAATTGCTTTATCAGACAAGTGCCCAACTAGCTATGTTATATTACATGGTTAGTAAGAAACATCTTCCAGGAAGAATAGTTCCGTTAAGGGTTCCTTTCCCTGGGAGGCATGCCCTAAAGTGCATGTCTGGACTGCGAAAATAGCAGAAAAAGCATCTGGGGGCAGATAAATAGGTAAGTAATAAATCATCTTTCAGGTCACCGACCGAATATTCCCTTAAGAACGCTAGCCTTTGGCTTCACCCAGTCTGAGGTACACATCCGGCTGACCCGGCAGTAACAATCGCAGAGGTGCTCCCTTTACCTCCTAGCCGAACAATCGGGAACGTAGGGGTAAGCACAGGAGCCAGGCAACCCGGCTTGGCCAAAACTTAAGTCATATCGATGCATATAATGGTGATCAAAAGGCACATGTGGAAGTGTGACACATGTGTTGGGCATGAAGCCCATATAAATAAGCTTCTGTTAAAGAAGCCCCCAGGTATAACGAGTGCGAGTAGCACATCGAGTGAGTGCGAACAAAACGCAGATCAGCCCTAAAGAGGCTTGTACTGAAAGGGGGAGGAAAAAAAGGCGGGGGGAACAAAGACAGCGAAAAAATATGAAAGGTGGACGGAGGAAGGAGACGAACCCTGTGTCCGGCGCTAGGCGTAAAATCTTCGGAGACGGGCTGCGTTCCATGGGTTTGGCTCGAGTCGGTTGTCATATGCGTTGCATAGACGGTATGCACCGCCGTTAAGGACTTGGTCGATGATGAAGGGACCTTCCCATTTGGGCTTAAGTTTGTCCTTTTTCTTGTCCGGGAGGCGTAGAACTAGCTCGCCAACATTGTAAGTTTTGGCCTGTACTTCCCTGCTTTGATATCTTCGAGCCTGCTGTTGATAGAATGTGGAATGGGATTTTTCCACGTCGCGCTCCTCCTCTAAAGCGTCCAAACTGTCCTGCCGATCCAACTCGGCTTCTCTTTCCTCGTACATGCGCACACGAGGTGAGTCATGAATTATATCGCAGGGCAAAACTGCCTCAGCGCCGTATACCATAAAAAATGGCGTGAATCGGGTTGTGCGGTTTGGCGTGGTCCGTAGCCCCCAGAGTACGGAGTCGAGCTCCTCTACCCAGTGCGTGTTAGATTCCGTGAGGGACCGCACTAATCTGGATTTGATGCCGCTCATGATTAGACCATTTGCTCGTTCCACTTGACCGTTAGTTTGAGGGTGGTAGACTGAAGTGTAGTCGAGCTTGATGCCCATGTTTTTGCACCAGAGTTTAACCTCGTCGGCCGTGAAATTCGTGCCGTTATCAGTGATGACGCTGTGGGGGACGCCAAAACGGTGTACTACCCCGGATATGAAGTCTATCACAGGTCCGAATTCTGCCGTTTTAATCGGCTTGGCCTCTATCAATTTGTGAATTTGTCCACCATGACCAATAAGTATTTGTGCTTGTGGGTTCCCCCTCTAAGGGGTCCAACCATGTCAAGCCCCCAGACCGCGAACGGCCAAGTGAGGGGTATGGTTTTGAGGGCGGTGGGTGGCATGTGGCTCTGATTAGCAAAGAGCTGGCAACCGACGCATCGTTCGACTAAGTCCTGAGCATCTGCCCGGGCTGTCGGCCAATAAAATCCTGTACGGAAGGCCTTGCCTACAAGGGACCGGGCGGCGGCGTGGTGCCCGCCGAGTCCGACGTGAATTTCAGCCAGGAGATTTCGCCCTTCCTCTTCGGAGATGCACCTTTGAAGGACTCCGGTTGTGCTTTTCTTATAAAGTTCTCCCTCATGGACCTTGTAGGCTTTAGATCGCCGAACTGTGCAGCGGGCCTCATTTTGGTCTTCGGGGAGTTCCTGCCTGATTAAGTAGGCTAGGAATGGTTCCGTCCACGGGGCAATTACTGCCATTATCTCGTGGGCTGAAGGTGTTATTTCATTGGCGGAGCCACCGATTGTGTCAGAATGTTCTGTGTTGGGTGGTGCAATTGGTTCCGGGTTGTCGTTCCCGGACTCCTCTTCCCATAATACGGATGGCTTAAAGAGCCGCTCCAGGAAGATGTTTGGAGGGACGGCGTCGCGTTTTGCGCCGATGCGTGCCAACACGTCTTCTGCCTGGTTATTATCCCGGGCTACATGGTGGAATTCGAGTCCCTCGAACCGGGCTGACATTTCTAGCACAGCGTTACGGTAGGCTGCCATTTTCGGATCCTTGGCGTCAAAGTCTCCATTTATTTGGGACATTGCGAGGTTTGAATCCCCGCGCACCTCTAGGCGTTGAATACCCATGGAGATTGCCATCCGGAGGCCAAGTAGAAGGGCCTCGTATTCGGCCGCATTGTTGGAGTCCATGTACATTATTTGAAGTATGTATTGGATTGTGTCTCCAGTTGGGGACGTCAAGACGACGCCAGCCCCCAAGCCAGCCTACATTTTGGAGCTGTCGAAATGCATGATCCAATTGGAGTATGCGCCGTACTCTTTAGGGAGTTTGGCTTCAGTCCATTCGGCAATGAAGTCAGCCAAAACTTGCGACTTTATAGCTCGCCGTGGTTTGTAGGTTATGTCAAATGGTAAGAGCTCAATGGCCGATTTTGCAATCCTGCCCGTTGCGTCGTGATTATTTATAATATCGTTGAGAGGCACTTCGGAGGCCACCGTTATGGAACACTCTTGAAAGTAGTGTCGCAGCTTCCGGGATGCCATGGACACCGCATACGCTATCATTTGATAATGTGGGTACCTGGACTTGCATGGAGTTAAGACAGTGGATACGTAGTACACTGGTTTTTGAAGAGGGAACTTGTGCCCTTCTGTTTCTCATTCGACGACGAGTGCGGCGCTGACAACTTGATGTGTTGCCGCGATGTATAATAACATAGGTTCGCCCAGGTTGGGCGCGGCCAGGACCGGATTTGTTGCCAATATGGTCTTGATTTCTTCGAGTCCGGCCGTGGCAGCATCCGTCCATTCAAAGTGTTCGGTGCATCGGAGGAGGCGATAGAGGGGCAGTGCCTTTTCTCCCAATCAGGAGATGAAGCGGCTTAGAGCCGCCACGCATCCAGTTAGTTTTTGTATTTGCTTGAGGTTTTTTGGGATATCCAATTGCGACAGAGCCCGGATCTTGGCTGGGTTTGCTTCAATTCCTCTGCCGGATACAATGAAGCCCAAGAGCTTTCCGGCTGGTACGCCGAAAACACATTTTTCCGGGTTGAGCTTAATGTCGTATGCTCGGAGGTTGTCAAATGTAAGCCTCAAATCGTCTACTAGAGTTTCAACGTGTTTGGTCTTAACGACCACATCGTCTACGTATGCCTCCACTGTTTTGCCTATCTGGGTAGCCAGACATGTCTGAATCATGCGCTGATATGTTGCGCCGGCGTTTTTGAGTCCGAAGGGCATTGTGTTGAAGCAGAATGGTCCGTATGGAGTAATGAATGCCGTTGCGGCCTGGTCTTTTTCCGCCATCTTGATTTGATGGTATTCGAAGTATGCGTCGAGGAAGCACAATGAATCGTGCCCTGCGGTAGCATCGATGATTTGGTCGATGCGAGGGAGAGGGAAAGGGTCCTTTGGACATGCCTTGTTAAGGTCTTTGAAATCGACACAAAGGCGCCAGGATTTGTCCTTTTTTGGTACCATTACCAGGTTGGCTAGCCAGTCCGGATGTTTTATATCTCTGATGAATCCGGCTTCTAAGAGTTTGGCTAGCTCCTCTCCCATTGCCTGTCTTTTGGGTTCGGAAAATCGCCGAAGAGCCTGTTTGACTGGCTTGAATCCTTTTAGGATATTTAGGCTGTGCTCTGCCAGCCTGCATGGGATTCCTGGCATGTCTGAAGGGTGCCAGGCAAAAATGTCCCAATTTTCCCGAAGGAATTCTCGTAGTGCGGCTTCTACATCAGGATTTAATTGTGCCCCAATGGAGGTCGTCTTTGTGGGGTCCGTTGGATGGACCTGGAATTTGACTATTTCATCTGCTGGTTTAAAAGACGTGGACTCAGACCTCTTATCGAGTATCACATCGTCCCTGTCCACCGTGGAGCACAGCGCAGTGAGTTCCTCTGCCGCTAGGGCTTCGAATAATGCCTCTAGGGCCAGTGCGGCTGTCTTATTTTCAGTGCGGAGTGCTATATCTGGATCACTGACAAGAGTGATTATTCCATTGGGCCCGGCATTTTTAGCTCCATGTACCCATAATGAGGTATAGTTTGGAAGATTGTGAATGCCTCTCGCCCTAACAAGGCGTGGTATCCGCTGCCAAATGGGGCCACTTGGAACGTGACCTCTTCGGACCTGTAGTTGTCTAGCGAGCCGAACACTACGTCTAGTGTGATATTTCCTGTGCAGCGTACTTCTCGACTAGGGATTATTCCCATCAAGGTTGTGCTGCTTCTCTCAATGCGGCTCCAGTCAATTTCCATTTTTTGAAGCGTTTCCTCGTAGATGAGGTTTAATCCGCTGCCACCATCCATGAGTACCTTGGTAAGACTAAAGTCGTCCACTATCGGACTGAGGACCAATGCGGCTGGTGCTCGAGCTGTTCGGAATTTAGGTTCGTCGCTGGTATTGAAGGTGATAGCCGTGTCGCTCCATGGATTTGTTGTTTCTACTTGGTAGACTTCGGCGAGGCTGTGGATTGTTCGTTTCCGCATGTTATTTGATGCGAAAGTCTCGAAGACTGTTAATACCGTACTGGTACTGTTGGGCTGGTTGCCCGGGGCTAGGAAGCCTTCGCCACTTTTGGCCACCTGCCGTAGTATCCAACATGCTCGAAGGCTATGTGTTGGAGTGGCGCCCTCCGTACTGTGGATTTTACAGGGTCCGTTGAGCCATCCCTCCAGTACGGTTCCGTGCCCTTTAGGGGTTTTTTGCTTTTTGGTTTTTAACCCAGGTGCTTGAGTATGACGCACCCTTTTATTTTGGACTGGGGTTGTATTCAGGGCCGGATTGTCCCAAAACCTGGTTTTGGTTTTCCAGGCGCTCTACATCGCACAATATTTTTGTACAATGGTCACTAGGTCGGCGAAGCGTGTAACTTCGCGACGACTTATAGCGTTCATGATTCCCTTGTCCGTGCAATAGTTGCAGAAAATTGAAATCGCGCTTTCTTCACGGCAGTCCTTTATCCTGTTCATAACCAGGAGGAATCTGGCCCAGTAATGATGTACTGTTTCATCGGGCTCTTGCCGTATTTGAGATAGATCGCTTATGTTTGGGAGGGTGGGTGGAATTAAGTTCGGAACCCCGCCCGATCTGAGGCTCAAAGGCCAAGAAGTTTCCGGATTTGGAAGCTTGGTTTGTTGGATGTTTTCCGACAAATCTGGTCTGATGCCTGACTCTAGGTTTAGTATTTGATTGACGTCCGTCCCACCGCGGGAATCCGGCATGGAGGGATCGGGAATCCGGACATAGCTGGTTTTTAACATAGAAGAAGAGTCGCCGCATTGTTCCTCTACCACAACAACGTGGTGGGTAGCCTGGGGAGAGTTAATTTCTCTCAGATCGGTTTTAAGACCAATCTGATCATAGTCTGTAGCGACTCCCAGGGCGGCGATGCGATCCAAGAGCTCGTTTACGGAGGAGAGCTCAATCAGATCTAGCTGCTCGGCGAATTCTGAGCCGACGTGAAGATCGCTTTTGATGACCTGAGAGGTCATCGTCGGGGCGGTGGCCGAACAGGCGGTCATAAGAAAACCACCTAGCCGGATAGTTTGGCCAGCGGCCAAAGCTCCCTTGACGACGGCACCATCTTTAAAGATGGGAAAAGGCATCCTTCCTGATCGCGACGGCACAGAGGAACTCTCAATGAAAGCACCAATGTCGGCGTCAAAACCGGCGGATCTCGGGTAGGGGGTCCCGAACTGTGCGTCTAGGCGGATGGTAACAGGAGACAAGGGACATGATGTTTTACCCAGGTTCGGGCCCTCTTGATGGAGGTAAAACCCTACGTCCTGCTTGATTAATATTGATGATGTGTGTTACAAGAGTAGATCTACCACGAGATCAAGGAGGCTAAACCCTAGAAGCTAGCCTATGGTATGATTGTTGTTCGTCCTACGGACTAAAGCCATCCGGTTTATATAGACACCGGAGAGGGCTAGGGTTACACAGAGTCAGTTACAATTGTAGGAGATCTACATATCCATATCGCCAAGCTTGCCCTCCACGCCAAGGAAAGTACCATCCGGACACGGGACGAATTCTTCAATCTTGTATCTTCATAGTGTTGGAGTCCGGCCGATGATAATAGTCCGGCTATCCGGACACCCCCTAGTCCAGGACTCCCTCAATCCGATTCAACCAAAGTAATTAACTCTGAGTCAACAGAGAATCCATAATCCTTATCATCGATAAAGATAGGTGAAGCAGCAAACTTAGGATCACATTTCATTCTAGCATTCAAAGATCTTTCTTTATACTTGCATAGTAATTTTTCTAGATCATCTCTATCCTTACAAGCAAGAATATCTCTATTTGCCTCCTCACTCATAGCATAACCTCCCGGTACCTTTGGCAATTCATATCTAGGAGGGCTAGTTCTAGTAGGTGTTTCAAGATTTTCAGTTTCATGCTCATCATCAGTTTCAACAATATCATGATGTCTTACTCTAGCAATTTGTTCATCAAGAAATTCACCTAGTGACACATTATCATCAAGCAAGGTACTAGCATCATCATGAGTAGCATTCATAGCAGAAGTAGCATCATCAATAACTTGCGACATATTAGGATTAATAGCATGTGGTGGTGTTGCAAGTTTACTTATAACAGAAGGTGAATCTAAAGTGGAGCTGGATGGAGTTCCTTACCTTCTCTCATCTTAGAGGGAAAAATCTTATTCTTAGCGTCCTTCAGATTCTTTATAGTGATAATATGATAATAATCCAAACTGACTCAACAAGTATAGCTATGCTCCCCGGCAACGGCGCTAGAAAAAGGTCTTGATAACCCACAAGTATATGGCATCGCAACCGTTTTCGAGGGTAGAGTATTCAACCCAAATTTATAGATTCAACACAATGGGAGCCAAAGAATATTTGCAAGTATTAGCAGCTGAGTTGCCAATTCAACCACACCTGGAGATTAATTATCTGCAGCAAAGTGACCAGTAACACAGTAATATGATAGTTTTGATAATAGTTGCAGCAGCAATAGTAATGGTAACAGTGATAACAATGATTTTGTAGCAAGTGCAATAGTAACAGCAACAGTAGTAACTTAGCAGAAACAATGTGTAGGAAAATCGTAGGCATTGGATCGGTGATTCCTTGCATGATATTCATCATGAGACATTCATAACCTAGGGTGATACGGCACTAGCTCCAGTTCATAAATATAATGTAGGCATGTATTCCGTAAATAGTCATACGTGCTTATGGAAAGAACTTGCATGGCATCTTTTTTCATACCCTCCCGTGGCAGCGGGGTCCTATTGGAAACTAAGGGATATTAAGGCCTCCTTTTAATAGAGAGCCGGAACAAAGCATTAACACACGGTGAATACATGAACTCCTCAAACTACGGTCATCATCGGGAGTGGTCCCGACTATTGTCACTCCTGGGTTGCCGGATCATAACACACAATAGGTGACTATAACTTGCAAGAACGGATCTAGAACATAGATATAATGGTGATAACATAAATGGTTCAGATCTGAAATCATGGCACTCGGGCCCAAAGTGACAAGAATTAAGCATGGCAAAGTCATAGCAACATCAATCTCAGAACATAATGGATACTAGGGATCAAGCCCTAACAAAACTAACTCGATTACATGATCAATCTCATCCAACTCCTCACCGACCAGTGAGCCTATGAAGGAATTACTCACTCCCAGTGGGGAGCATCATGGAGTTGACGATGGAGAGGGCTTGGTGATGCCGAAGAACGAAGATCCCCCTCTCCGGAGCCCCAAACAGACTCCAAATCTGGCCTCCCAATGAAGAACATGAGACGGCGGCGGCTCCATCTCATGAAATGCGATAATTCTTTCTCCCTGATTTTTTCTAGAAGAATAGGATTTTATAGCATTCATTTCAGGGCCTGGAGGGGGTGGCGTGCCCTGGTGGGTTGTGCCCACCCAGGTGCCCCCTCCGGTGGTTCTTGGCTCCAGAAATTATCTTTTATTGTATAAAAACTCCTCGCAAAGTTTCGTTCCATTCCGAGAACCTATATTTCTGCACAAAACAACACCATGGTAGTTTTGCTGAAAACAACGTCAGTCCGGGTTAGTTTCATTCAAATCATGCAAATTAGAGTCCAAAACAAGAGGAATAGCATTAGGAAAAGCAGATATGATGGAGGCGTATCACTGCTGCAGCGACTCAACGGCAGAATCCTCTAAGCAACCCAACATCAGGTTGGATCAACCCCAGTCGAGCCATTAGCTAGAAAAGCCCTGAGTTTTGAATACATAGGAGCATCTTGAGTGTGTTCTTCTGGAATGACCCGGCTGGTGATGTCAATGTACATATGCAGACGTTCAGCTCTATAACCCGATAGGGGGTTCTCGCCGGCTGGTGCCATGTTTTTGCAATAAAACCAAGTCTTGATCCATCCCTTAGGATGACTTGGTAGCATGACTGGAGGAAAAGAGCCGTATCACCGCCTCTGAACTAATACTCTGCCAAGTTCTAAACTAGCTCCGTTAGCAAATTCTGTTTGGCAGTTAAAGTAGAAAAATTCCTTGAAGAGAGGAATAGTCGGCTCCATTTGAAGATACACCTAAAAAACACCTGAAATTGGCACGGATTGGAAATGGAATTTGGACCAAGGTCTTGAGTGTTAATATTGAAGAAATGTAAGAAGTCCTGGAAGAATTTGGACCCTGGTGGAGAAAAGCCTCTAAGAAGGTGATCTACGAAAATCACGACCTCTCCTTCGCCGAGTTGTGGAGTTTCATCTCCTAGGGAAACCCGCCAGCCAATTTCCTCTTTAGCTGGTAACTGGCCTTGGTCTTCGTAATCCTTGAGCATAAGTTCAGAGACTTGGGAAGGCACCCAATTACAAATGATGGGTTCTGACATGTTGAGAAAGTTGTGCGAGAGCAGAATCTATAGAAGCATGAATGGCGGGCTACGTTTACTATGATGAATCAGCATTTAAGCAGGGCAATTTTTAACACATGGCGGGTTACAATTACAATGGTGAGCCGACACTTATAAGGGAGATTTATCAAGACTGAAGACTTCTTAAGTTTTTACTAAGTGAGGCACAAACGGGTTTCTACCAAAGTGGCTACTGAGGGAGTCCTAGATTAAGGGGTCCTCGGACAGCCGGACTATATACATATGTCGGACTATTGGGCTATGGAGATACAAGATAGAAGACTTCTTCCCATGTCCGGATGGGACTCTCCTTTGCGTGGAAGGCAAGCTTGGCGATACGGATATTTGGATTCATTTCTCTGTAACTGACTTTGTGTAACCCTAGCGCCCTCCGGTGTCTATATAAACTGGAGGGTTTAGTCCGTAGGACAAGAACAACAATCATAATCATAGGCTAGCTTCTAAGGTTTAGCCATTACGATCTCGTGGTAGATCAACTCTTGTAATACTCATATTCGTCAAGATCAATCAAGCAGGAAGAAGGGTATTACCTCCATAGAGAGGGCCCGAACCTGGGTAAACATTGTGTCCCTCGCCTCCTGTTACCATTAGCCTTAGACACACATTTCAGGACCCCCTACCCGAGATCGACCGGTTTTGACACCGACATTGGTGCTTTCATTGAGAGTTCCACTGTGTCGTCACCAGAAGGCTTGATGGCTCCATCAATCATCTACAACAACGCAGTCCAGGGGGAGATCCTCCCCCCGGAAAGATCTTCGTGTTCGGCGGCTTCGCACTACGGGCCAACTCACTTGGCCATTTGGAGCATATCGATAGCTACGCACCTGGACATCAGGTCAGATTTGGAAGCCTTAATTTTGTGCCCGATATCCACGGAGACTTGATCTTTGATGGATTCGAGCCCATGACGGCTGTCCCCTGCAACCATGATGAACATGACCTAAATTTGTCATCTGACCTTGCTCAGGAGATAGTGCCTAAAACCGCTCTGGTCTTAGATCCGGAGCAGACTGTGTCATCCGAAGACAGGAAGCTTAATCCCGCCACGGAAGCCGTAGACTCAGCGGCACACAGACCCAACATCGAGCTTGGCTTGTGTGACTGGAACCTCGGACTCATCTCCGGCCATAGGTCCCAGACCGCATGCATCCGTGTCCATCGAACCTGACTAGGTGCCGATCTTGGAGTTCAGCTCCGCGGACATCTTCTAGCACTCACCTCTAGGTGATGTGTTAAACTCATTGAAATGCCTCTCCTTGTCAGGAGACACTTGGCCGAATTATGTCTGGCTCGAGTGGGAAGCGGACAATGAAGAACTTCGTTTCCCACCCACCACCCACTTGATAGCCACTATCAACGACTTAACCGACATGCTGGATTTCGACTCTGAAGACATCGACGGTATGGACGACGATGCCGGAGAGGAACATGAACCACCACCTACAGGGCGTTGGAAAGCCACATACTCATACGATATATACATGGTGGACAGACCTAAAGATAAGGAGGTTGACGACAGTAATGGTATGCCTGTAGATGAACCTCCCAAGCGTCAGCGTCATAAGCGCCGACCTCGATCCAGCAAAAGGGAAAAAAGCAACATTGTCACGGACGATGATGATAACCCGTACCAAGCCGAGGACCCCGCAGACCCAGCGCTGGAGCAGAACGTGTGAGAGGACGGAGAACATAGTTCGGGTATGTTGTCTGACCATAGCGATGCCGAAGATAGCAACTATCAACCTGTCTCCGGAGAGGAGATCAGCTTGGGCAACAATGAATTCGCCGTCCCAGAAGAACCATTAGAACAAGAACGCCTCCATCAAAGGCTTATCGCCACTGCAAGGAGCTCGAAGAAGCAGAAGTAGTGGCTTAAAGCCGCACATGATACGCTCAATGATAGATGGAATTAAGTGCTAGACGCTGAGGAAAAATACGGCGGTAATCGCCAAACATAAAGCTATCCTAAACGTAAGCAGCTACCCGAATTCGACGACGAGGCTGTTGCGCCTATACAGCCGAAAAACAATATGGCTGACAAGCCGGACCGACAACCTCGTGGTTGAGGCAGAGCGGCTAGCAATGCCGCGCAAAAGCCCGCACCCCCTCCCCGTAAAGGGAGGGAAGATGCGGCTCAGGACCAGAAGCACGATCTACGTGAGGACCTGAATAAAAGTCCGGCAAAACCAAGTCCATCTATGGATCCAGGGAACGTGCTCCTACATGGGTTCATGATTATCAAACCAAGTATACCGTTCATTTACCAGTTCGGAATCAATACTGAACATTACAACCGTCGGACCCAACCCACGACACAGCCAAATATAGGGGTGCCGCACACCCCCTGTGCTTCACCGATGAGTTGCTGGAACACGATTTTCCAGAAGCGTTTAAACCCGTAAACATCGAGGCATATGACGGAACGACGGACCTTGCGGTTTGGATAGAAGACTTCATTCTTCACATCCACATGGCTCGCGGAGATGATCTCCACGCCGTCAAATACTTACCCCTCAAGCTAAAAGGACCAGCTCGGCATTGGCTGAAAAGTCTCCCCGAAAACTCCATCGGAAGCTGGGAAGAACTTGAGGACGCTTTCCGGGCCAATTTCCAGGGGACCTATGCCCGGCCCCTAGATGTAGACGATTTAAGTCACATAATCCAAGAACCCGGAGAATCGGCCCGTAAGCTTTTGAACCTGTTTCTCACTAAGAAGAACCAAATCGTTGACTGTCCGGACGTTGAAGCCCTAGCGGCCTTCAAACATAGTGTCCGGGACGAATGGCTAGCCATACACCTCGTCCAGGAAAAGCCAAGGACAATGGCAGCCCTAACTACACTCATGACCTGCTTTTGCGCGGGTGAGGACAGCTAGTTAGCCCGTAGCAGCACCAATGATCCCGGCACATCTGAGGTCAGGGATGGCAACGGAAAACCACGACGCAACAAAAACAAACATCGGAACAATGAAGAAAGCCCAGACAATACAACGGTAAACGCCAGATTCAGGGGCTCCAGACCCGGTCCACGGAAGAAGCCATTTAAAGGCAACAGAGACGGTCCATCTAGCCTGGATAAAATTCTAGACAGGCCCTGCCAGATTCACGACACTCCCGATAAACCAGCCAATCATACCAACAGAGAATGTTGGGTCTTCAAGAAGCCCGGCAAACTCAACGACGAACACAAAGGGAAGGGACCTCAAAGCAAGGACGAGGACGAATCTCGCCAGCCGAACACGGCGGGACAGAAGAAATTTCCACCGGAGATCAAATCGGTGAACATGATCTATGTTACTCATATCCCAAAGAGGGAGCACAAAGGCGCACTCCAAGATGTCTATGTCATCGAGCCAGTCGCCCAAAATTCAAACCATGGTCGGCTTGTCCGATCACCTTTGATCGCAGGGATCATCTGACTAGTATCCGTCACGGGGGTTCGTCTGCCTTAGTGCTCGACCCAATAATCGACGGATACCACCTCACTCGAGTCCTTATGGACGGCGGCAGTAGTCTCAATCTTATATATCAGGACACTATCCGCAAGATGGGGATAGACTCGTCAAGAATCAAGCCAAGCAGCACTACCTTTAAAGGAGTTATACCGGGCGTAGAAGCCCGCTGCACGGGCTCTTTAACATTTAAAGTTATATTCGGCTCTCCTGATAACTTTGGAAGCAAAGAGTTAATCATTGGCATAGCTCCATTCCGAAGTGGCTATCATGCACTACTCGGAAGAAAGGCCTTCGCCCGTTTTAATGCAGTCCCGCATTACACTTATCTAAAACTCAAAATGCCTGGACTACGTGGCATCCTTACGGTCAGTGGAAACACAGAGCGCTCTCTTCGTACAGAAGAATACACGGCAGCTCTAGTAGTCGAAGCACAAAACGGTCTATTCAAACCAAGCAGCTTATCGGTCATTAAGACCGCAAACACAGCTAATCATGTCCGGCGCACACCTCAGTGCGGTAGCTCAGATAAACCCGAGCTCAATTAGCAACTACGCCCTCACCGAGCGCCCTATAAGGAGATAGCACACGTGCCACGTATACATAGATATACACTCAAAATTCCTTGGGTGGCCCCGGGGGCACACTGCACACAGAAAAGTCCATAGTTTGGCTCGACCCTATTCGGACTTCAGAAGTTATATTTCACGGTTCATTAAAACGAACCAGCTTTACTTACGGCCACACCAGCTTCTTTTACCCGATTTTTCCCCTTTTTTGCAGATGGCCGTCACACTATACCCTTCAAGGACACTTCACAACGGAGAAAAAGGCGCAGACGTGCAGCAGGGACCCGCATTAAGGTTTCTTTTTTAGATTAAGACCCTGTGTAAACCTTTTTTTATCTCTTTTTGTTTTATACTTTCCTGGCATGTAAAATGTCCAAGAAAGATATTGGCATTACCTGTAAATATATGGCTTGCCATACTAAAGTGGATGTTATAGAAGCAGTTTGATTCATACTATGTTTGGAGTTTTATTCTCTCACCACCTGCGTTCTTTCCCATGTCAGATTGCCGCACGTGCCTTGACACCAGGGTCCATTACCAGGGGTTGTATTCAGCCCAGTATATGTTGAAAAGTCCGAACACCTTAGGGAGTGTTCGGCGTCACGAGTTTGGCCTTATATGCATCAGCTCCGAATCATGTCTTTGGTCAATAGTTGGGTTGACCGGCTCCTGTGCTTGCTACCTTATGTTCCGCTCTATCGAGTAAGGTAGTAATGGGAGAACTACTACGATTGTGTCCAGGTTCATCTGGATGAGCAGGTGAGTAGAGAAAGACTAAAACTGACTGTCATGATAAGGCGAGAGCTGGTCAACCACTCGATGACTAAGCGGAATCTTCGCGATTCCTCCGCATTAACGAAGGACCAACTTTCCAGTCACGTATGTAAGCACACCGTATTCGGATAACCGCGGACATACCAGGGGCTATATCGCAGACCCACGGTAAAACTCCTATGGCTAAGTGAAAGTGTTAAAGCCCTACAGTCCGATTGCCTGGTTCGCCGCACTAACACCTCCTTAACGGACCAAGACGTTGGGTCAAGTGTGATCAAGTGCTTTTCCGAACACCCTCGTGTTATACATGAGGGGGCTGAAGCCGACGACTGGCAAACTTTCAAGATTATATATAAATGGCCGCACAGGAGGGACCGAAACTTTTCGGGCGAAAGTATAAAAATATAGCTTTCAAACATATCATAATATTCTTTTTACAATTTCAGTACACTTCACTCGAACATAATATCTTTTGAGCATTGACCCTCTATCAAGCAGACACCTTCTAGGACATCTTCAAAGTAATGTTCTGGTATGTTAGGATCCTTGCCTTCGGGTGGACTCTGCGCCGCAATATCGGTGGCTTTCATCTTCGCCCAATACGTTTTGACACGGGCAAGGGCCATCCATACACCTTCTATGCATGTTGATCGCTTAACAACGTCGATATGCGGCACTATGTTAACAAGTTGCCGCACCAAACCAAAATAACTATTCGGAATTGGCTCAGTCGGCCACAGCCGGGCTATGAAGTCCTTCATGGAAGTCCCGAACATCTTGTGGAGCTCGGCCCACTGTGCCATGCGTTCATTCAACAATGGACGCTTTGGCGTGTCAAATTGCAACCGGAATAGCTTTTCCGTCACATGTCCTTCTTGCGTGTGGAAAAACTGATTCGCATCGGCATCACTCTTTGGCAGATCCAAAAAGGTGTCTGGAGAACTCCACAGTTGATTAAGCGGGGCATACTTCGGATCGCCAAACTTAGTTTGCAATAAAAAGGGGTTACCAGCCGCGATCTCCCCAGCTTGTGGAATCTCTTCCCGTGCTACTCTAGACTTAGACCGAGCTTCCTTTGCCTCTTATATGGCCTTGTCAAGATCGGCCGCTTTGGCTTTGTTATCTTTCTCAAGAACTTGGCATCGGCTAGTGGCATCCTTCAACTCAAGTGCCATAGTGGATATTCTCTCCTCGCACTGATGCCGAGCAGTCTGCTCAGCCTTTAATTCAGCGGCTACCTTTTCGGCAGCCGCATTACTCATCCTGGCTTGCTCCTTGGCCCGGGCAAGTTTTGCCCGAAGGGTCTCAACTGCAGCGGCACTATCTGTAGTTATGCATATACAAATTCTCAGTATCACGCTCATTTCATAATAATAGCATGTACTAAGTTCCCCAAAGAATTACCTTGTGCCTCGTCGAGTCGCCTGTTAATAAGCGTGATGTCATCATCCGCTACATCAACTTTCTGCTTCAGATGTGCTACCTCTGTAGCTTGGGCAGTTGCCACGGATGTAACAGCGTGTGCTTCAAATTAGTCAAATCATTTCCTGGGCTTACATTTTGATCCTCTGATCACCTCCCTTTGGATGTCAACCAGAGTCTCAGGGGATACTATCTATACACATGTGCAATTTTCATTTATAACATAAATAAAATTACATTACGTACCTCGAAACCTCTTAGTAGGCTCGTAAAGGCTTCATTCAATCCGCTTTTCGCGGACCGAACTCTTTCGACCACCGTACCCATCAAGGTACGATGTTCCTCTAAGACGGACACATGTTGCAATATGTCCATCAATGTATCCGGCGCCTCCGGATCCAGGGTTGTGCAGTTTCTCGGACATTGGATAGTCTGGAACTTTTGTTGCTGGTTCCTGTAGGGGCCGCACACCCCGGACCCTGGGCTGCCGAAGTGTTACCTTCAGGCCCGATCCTCACAGCCCCTCGTGCCACCCGTTGATCGGGAAAGATCCTCTGGGATGACACCTCGGTGTCGTCTGCCTTATCGGGCAGGGAGATCTATGGAGGTATCTCTCTCTCCATCGTCTCCGGAAGAAGATCCCCCGAAGAGGAGGACTGCTGAGGAGGACTACGTACCGGACTGCAAACATGTATTGTAAATGTTACCCCTACAACCAAGAAAGAACGAGATATGTCTAAAACACCCTGGTTCACTTGCGATTTGGCTAAAGGCTTATCTCTACATAGTGATTGCGTGTCAACATCATCCCCTGACTGGTATTTCTTCCCCCGCTTCGAAGCTTCTCTCTTCATGTCTTCGGAGGCGGCCCGCTTCTTCCCATGAGGGGAAGGGATGTCAGTTTGCCCTTCCCTTCTGCCTCAGGAAGCAGAAGTTCCGATCTCCCAAGACAAATTGCCTGGTGTGCCTCCGAAGGAGAGGCCACCTTGGGCCTCTCCGTTCTGCTCCTGATCTTTCCCTGTCGGCACTTGCTATGGTGCCGAAGCCAGCATGCTTGTTAACACCGGATCGGCAGTGTCTTCGGGAAAAGGAGCCAAACACCTAATCCGCTCCGCCTTCTTTAACCAGCCCTAGCCGAGTAGAGTTTTATAAGTACCTTGTTATAAGGAATTTAACAAAACTGTGTTCGGAAGTTAAGTGCTTAGCGGGGAATCTGGATGATTGCCGTCAAGACCAATGTCTTCTGTAGTATCCGGCCACTGTTTTCATGCGCCGAAGAACAATTTCCACATCTCTCTGAGCATTGTACCAGAGAAGTGTTGAAGAGTCCGTGGACCTTCCAGATTGAACTCCCACATGCAGAGAGGGCGTCGCTGACAGGGTAGGATCCGACGGACTAGCATTACTTAGATTACATTGATAAGACCGGTGTCCTTCTCAATGAGGCTCCAAATGTGACTTTGCAGCGTCCGCACTTCATCAATAGATCCCCAGTCTAGCCCCATGTTGATCCATGATGCTAGTTGTGGCAGAGGCCAGATCAAAACGCGGGCGTAGCTGCCCACTTCTTACCGTGGGGTTCAGTGATGTAAAACCACTCCCGTTGCCATGGGTCAGAAGATTCTGCGAAGGAGCCCTTTGGCCAAGGAGAATTGATAAGCTTGTTTATCGAGGCACCTCCGCACTCCGCTTGCTTCCCCTCGATTATCTTCGGTTTCACATTGAAGGTTTTAATCCATAAGCCGAAGTGTGGGGAAATATGAAGGAAAGCCTCGCACATGATGATAAACACTGAGATATGAAGGAAAGAGTCCGGAGCTAGATCATGGAAATCTAGCTCGTAATAAAACATTAGCCCTCGAACGAAGGGATGAAGAGAAAAACCTATCCCTCGGAGGAAGTGAGAGATGAACACAACCCTCTCATTGGATCTGGGTGTTGGAATAACCTGCCCTTGAGTAGGCAGCCCGTGGAGGATTTCCACAGTCAAGTATCTTGCCTCCCTGAGCTTCGTGATGTCCTCCTCTGTGACAGAAGAGGCCGTCCACCGGCCTTGAAGGATGGATCCGTACATGCCCGGAGGCTCGAAGCGACTGGATTAAACCTTGGGTGTTGGAACTTGAGGTAGGAGGAGGAGAAGATTAGCGTGGGAGGAAAAGGACAGGTCCTCGCCTCTTTATAAAGGCACCGAATATGGAACGTCCCCTACATGGCCTTAAAACATGCCTATTCCTAAGGAATCATACCAACGGAACGGTTCGTTTACCCACACCGTGTTGATGAGAATCCCGTGATTGAGAATCCCGTGATAAGGGGACATGATCTCTGCTTCGACAAGATGTGCCAATAAAACTGCCTCGCGAAACATGGAGTAGCAGGCTGGAAAATAATTCAAAATAATGGCCGGGTGATGATGTAATGGCATGCAACAAAAGTTGTCAGCGGATTGGACTCGTGGAATATTATACTCTCTACAGTGGTATGTGGAATTTGTTTTGCAGAACCGTACACGATTCTTGTGTTCAAGATCTACTTTGAAGTATTCGGAGAAGGAACCCGCCTTGCAATGTCAAAGACAATCTACGTGCCGGACTCATCGTCATTGAAGCCTGGTTCAGGAGCTACTGAGGGAGTCCTGGATTAAGGGGTCCTTGGACAGCCAGACTATATACATATGCCGGACTGTTGGGCTATGAACATACAAGATAGAAGACTTCTTCCCGTGTCCGGATAGGACTCTCCTTTGCGTGGAAGACAAGCTTGGCGATTCGGATATGTAGATTCCTTTCTATGTAACTGACTTTGTCTAACCCTAGCCCCCTCCGGTGTCTATATAAACCGGAGGGTTTTTGTCGATTCGGGTTCTGGCAGACCCTTGAGGTTCGAATTCTGGGGTGTGCGCGAAGATCTCTCCTCTACCAACTCACGTCCCAAAGCCTCGCAAGGAATCTAGGCTAGCGGGATGAACAACACAAGGGACACTGAGTTTATACTAGTTCGGGCCACCGTTGTGGTGTAATGCCCTACTCTAGTTTGTGGTGTGGTGGATTGCCTCAGGGGCTGATAATGGACAATACAAAGGAAGAACTGCCTCGCGAGGAGACGTGTTCTTGAGCTGGTGATGGGTGTGGATGAACTGAATCCCCCTCTATCTGATCCCCTTCTACGGTGGGTGGCTAGTCCTATTTATAGAGGCCCTGGCCCTCTTCCCAAATATTGAGCAGGAAGGGCGCCAACAATTGGCCATTTTGAAGGGGAACATCTAGTACACTTATCCTGACTAACGTTGGTCTTTGTCTGTCAAAGATTCTGACGATGACGCCATCTGGGGCTCCACGTGACCTCCATCCTGCCGCTCTACAGGCCTTGGTCTCATTGCATTGAAACGGTAGCCTTTGCCTGATGCCTTGGCCTGTGCTTGCTCCCTTTGCACCGAAGAGGACACAAGGACACTGCGTAGGCCGGCGCCCGCCTGCCTCGATCATCATGGCTTGTGTCATGGGCACCTCGTGAGGTACCCCCGCCTTGATCTCTCCGCCTCCTCGCGAGCCTGCCTGACGAGGCTGCTCCTGAGGAAGCTTCCTGTCATCCGCCCCACGAGGCTTGGCCCCTCGCGGGGGTCTTGAGCTTGAGTCGATGAGGATGGGCCGTACTGGGCCACTTCTTAAGCCACACCGCAGGCCGCAGGCAGGCAAGTCTGGGGACCCCCCGTTCCCAGGACGCTGACAATAGCCCCCGGGCCCAAGGCACGCCCAGACTTGGCTTAGCAGAGAAGCGAAGGGGCAAGTGCGAAGTGGCGCGGGCCCCAATAGCCTGCGGCCTTGGGTGTCGCGTGGCGGTTGATTGGACGTGGGCGTCCCCGCTTCCCCACGCCCCTCATTACGCGCCTGGCTAGGTGGACCCATGGTTACACACAGTTATTCCCCTTTTGCTGTTCGCGCGCTCCCTGTCCTTCCTTTTTCCTCGAGCTCTAGCCTCCGCCTCCAATACGACTCGAGCTCTCCCCCCCTTCCCATCGCCATGGCACCAACGAAGAAGGAAAGGAGGAAGAAGCCTACGCCTTCGCCCCGCTCGCCTCCGGCAGCGGCTCTCGCCGTCGATCGGTCGGTCATACTCAACCCCGAAGCCTTGGACAAGGTCCGCTACACTCTTTCCTCCATCTTCAACGAGTGCGGGAGGATGAGGGTTTGGCCTGCATCTCACGCCTCCTTCGATAGGTTCGTCACGGAGGTCCAATTCTTCGCCGATGCCCTGTGGGCGGGTCTGGTTCCCCCCTTTTCTGCTTTCTTCAATGCGGTGCTCTCCCATTATCAGATCCACATGATGCACTTGGGTCCTGAGTCCATTACTCTCCTCGCCGTCTTCGCCTTTGTTTGCGAGGCCATGGTGGGCATTCCTCCTTCCGTTTCCCTCCTGCGCCACTTCTCCTCTTTGCGCCTGAGTAACCCCACTCAATGCTCGGGGTGCGTGAGCTTTCTCGCCGTGCCAGAGACGGCTGCTTCGGGGATCGATTTAGGCCTTCCTCCTCCTGCGGCCAGGTTCCGAGAGCGGTGGTTGTATGTGGATGTCGGGGTGCCCAGCCCCCTGCTCTCGCCCCCGACCTCGCCCGCTGTTCCCAACTCAGGCTGGGATCACGAGATGCGCCCAAGGTGGTGAAGGAGTTCCTTCAACGTTGCATTGCTCCTCTCTAGCGCCGCTCCCATCGGATGTGGGCCTTTGTGGGGCATGGAGACCGCATGAGGCTCCAGGAGGAGGATCTGGTGCCCGAAGCGCTGAGGACGGTGCTGAGGGCCTTGACTGGCGGCCCTTCCCCACACAGCCTTTGGCATGGGGCCGCCCTCTTGGATCTTTGCTCGGGTAGGGCCAACTTTGTGAGGTAGATGCCTAGCTTCGACGAATGGGGGTTGCGCCCTGTCGGCCTCATGGGGCCCCGCGAGAAACCAGTTGTTGTGGTCGCTCTTCCGGTTGCCCACAACGGTCCTGCCTCAGGAGATGGAGCAAGGAGGCAAGAATCGCCAGGGGCTGAGAGGTCTGACGCTGAGACGCCCATGCCACATGGGGCTCCTAAGGAGGCATCCCCCGAAGCCCGTTCTGGGGTGGCGGCAGGTGAGGAGTTGCGGCCTGTGGCTCCTGAGGCCGGGGCTCCCGAGGCCCCGGCCATCCCTCATGAGGCGGCGCCTGGCAGCGTCCCTCAGTCTGGCTCCCTTGGCGCTAGTCACCTTGATGCCTCCTCCATGCCGCGGGCCGACCCTTGCGTCAAGAGCTTAGGCCGGTTCCGCGTAGACTTCGAGGCCCTCCGCAAGAGGAAGGAAGCTTTGGGTGGCAATGATCGCCCTTGTCGCCCGCTGAAGTGCAGGAAGTACTTCGCCATCGATGAGTAAGTCCTCTTCACTCTCAGTTCCTTACCTTACTGTTCCTTCAGCTGATTGCAGCCTTTCAGGGCCCTTCCTACCGAGTTCACGGAGACGGCCGAGGAGCCATCCCCCAAGCTTTGTCTTCACCGCTGACCTTGAGCGTGCCGAGCTCAAGCACCACCCCTGCTGCGGGGCCGGTTGGAGATGTGGGCTGTTCCGCGGGGTATCTTGAGCCTGCACGCTTCCTGCCCCTCATTCACGAGCTCTCCTGGGGCACAATCACCTTGCCTCGCGCTCCTCCCCTGATCGTGGATGGCGACTGGCTGAGGTCGATCTTGAGTTCCTCCTACGGACCGGCGCCAGGCTGGATCCCTGGCGGGACCCGTCCGGTGATTGCCGGGGCGCCAGGCCCCAGCCCGCTGCCGAGTGGGGGCGTGCCACCTCGGGGCCCTCCGCCTGCGCCAATGGCAGAGGACGACATGGAAGACGTGCTCAGGCGTGCTCGTGAGCGCAGCGCTCTTCGTCGGGAGTTTCTTCAGAAGGCGGCGGACGCGGTGAGCTAGCTCGGCGCGGAGCTTGCTGGTGAGGACGCGCGCCTTGAGGCCGAAGGCCTGCGCCTTGCTGAGGAGGGGCGCAAGCTGAAGGTGGCCGTCAGCCTTGCGCGTCACCAGAGTGACCTTGAAAATGCAAAGGCTAAAGTGTCGCTGGTGGCCTCGCGGGAGGCCTGTTCGCAAGCCATCAGAGAGGCCCGGGAGGCAGACCGACGACACGGGGTTACGGAGGAGCGTGTGTGGCAGCTCCAAGCGTAGAGTAATTCTCTGGAGCAGCAATTGGAGCTGCGCTAGGCTGCCCTTGTGTCGCTGAAGGGGGCACCCGTCGACGAGGCGGAGCTCCTGAGGCGCGAGGAGGCGCTGGCGCTGGAGGCTGCCGAGCGCAACCTTGACCTTGAGCGGTTGGAGACGAGGGAGCACCTGGTGACCCAGGCGGAGGATGATGTCGGCGCGCCGGAGGCCCGAGTCCAAGAAGAGATCGACCGCCGCATGGCGGAAGCTCATTTGGGTCTTGAGCGCGAGTACGAAGGGAGCTTGGAGCTGGTCAGGGCCGAAGCTGAGGGAAGAACCATTGCCCTCAAGGCCAAGCTGGCTGAAGTGACGCGGCTTGCAGATTCCTCCACAGCCGCCCTTGGCGCAGCGCAGGCGGAGCTGGCCTCTTCCCGCGCCGAGTTGCTTCTTCTCCAACAGAGGGATGATGGCGCTGAGGCCGTTGCGCGGCGGAACAAGGACGAGATCCGTCGGCGGCAGACTCTAGAGCACGTGCACGGCCTCATGCTCCGAACGCTCAGGGAAAGGGCCAACGCGGCCCTGGGCAACATCTGCGAGGCGGCTATCACGGAGCCTCGTGTAATCAACTACGCTGTCAACCTCTGGTTCTTCACGGATGTGGTGACACAGCTGGAGACCCGCTCTGACAGGGCCCGCTGGCTTGTTGAGGAGAGGAGCCGAGCCCTGCTTGGGCGTGCCTTCTCCCGTGTCTTCAGCTATATTCAGGATAGAGATCCCCACTTTGATTTCGACGCCGCCATCGCATCGGTGCCCGTAGCCATCCGGGGCAATCTGGCGCAGTGGGTGGAGGACAACATGGACGCCCTCGTTAGGGCCTTCGCCTATGATGACGACGGCGTGATCATGGCTGCTGATGAAGGCGGCGTTGTGAATGAGCATGGCGCTGATGACTGCGATGGTGATGGCGGTGACGATGCCAGGGACGCCTCTGAAGGTGCCCCAGAGGACGCGGTGAGCAACATGTCCGACTGATTATATGCTGCCTCATCTGCTTACCCTGCACGGAAAAGTTCGGGCGTGGCCCTGAAGGTTGTGAGAGCATTTTGGGAGGGGGAGCCCCTCGTGTAAAGGTTGTAATTGGTACGCTTGTAGATATAACACCGTATGTGTGCCCACGCTAGGTTGCCGACCTTGTGACGGGTCAACCGACTTCATTTACCTTTGACCCTGGCTGGCTCCGAGCGAACCTGCGGGGGCCGCTGTGTCTTGATTGTCTTCTGAGCGAACCCATCTATCTCACGATGAGAGCCTTCGGAGAGGGTGCGGCGACAGCGGTCCGGCTTGTTGGAGTGCTTGGCCTGTCCCGGCTCGCGAGGGGGAGGCAGCTGACGCTAACTTTGGACAAAAAGCCGAGATCAGAACATGAGAAATTGCTCAAACGAGACTAAACACCCCTTCCCCGAACACACGCAAGTCTTAAGCTCAAATCCAACTCAAATTCAAAGCGAGGAAGCTCGACAACAAAGAAAGGTGTAAAAGGGCAAAAGCCGCGTCTGGCACCTAGTCTAGTCTTCGACATCTTCTCACCAGCGCAGACCTAAGTGCTGCCACTAGGCGTGGGTGGGAGCCCCCGAGGCCCGAGGGCGGCTTCCGGAGACTCCAGGGCGTGTACAGCCCTAGCTCATTATTACGTGAGAGTGTCACGGGCAGCGAGCTTCACAGGCACTGGGCCTTCTTCACAGGTACTGGTCTTGCTTCATATCGCCAGACGAGGGCCCCGCCTTGTGCCACACTCTACCACCACCGACGCCGACCGGAGACCAAGGATGACGCCAATGGGGTAGAGCGGTCGCCAGCGGTTCCCCCGACGACCATGGGTCCTCTATCGGGGGTAGGCCCTGGGGCAACTCCCCGGCAGAGGGCCTACCTCCTGAGAATGCCTTGCTCTGCATGTCGTGGGGAGGACCCTGGGTCCCGGCCCCTCTCCTGCTGCCCCCAGTGCCCTCCTCCCAAGGGGAGGGAGGTTGCCGCACTGGGGCAGCCATCTGCTGCCGTGACCTGAACCTCCTGCGACCCATGGTTAGCATAAGCTTGCTCCTAAGGAATTAGCGGTACCCGGTAGTTGCCGCCGCTGACGCGGCTGTCGAGTCTTCCGTGAGGCTCCTGAAAGAGCTCGGCTTCTGGTGCCTCTTCCTCCCAGCCTGGCCCGAGGAACGAGCCATGGTCTTCTTCCAAGGTGTACCCTCAATCCACCATGTGGGGCACATAGGCCTCCGGGGCCGTCACCCCGAAGGCCTCGCCGTAGTGCTCCGCGCGCCATGCAATTTGACTCGAAGCTCCATTTTGAGGACGATAAGGTAGTGGCCCGCTACGACCATGGGCAGCGGTCCGCATGTCCTCGCTTATGAGGGGCGGTGCCGGCGCAGCTTGCTGCCCGGCGCTGATGGCCAGGCCGGTGTTGATGAAACCTTGAGGTACGCCCAGGGGCGCGTGGGCGCGGATTGGTCCGCCTCGGGATCCGCCCGGAGCCTGGGGTGGGAGCTGGACGCAGAACGGGGGGGGGCTGACGCTGCGACATCCAGGAGCTCGGCGACGCGCTCCAGCAGCACGTCGTGGCCGCTTTCTTGCAGTCTGCGCCGCAGCAGTTCTCGCGCCACGGTGAGCACAACCTTCATGTTCGCCTGCTCCCGTCGGGTGTGCGGTGCCGTCGCCGCAGCATGGCTCGAAGCCCTCGCTGCCGATCACACCTGCCGTGGGGTGAGGGCAGGCGACGACTGACGCGTCGCCTGCGGCCTGCAGCGCCCTACGAGGCGCGAGCTGCCTGAGGTGCGGGGTTGAGGTCACCTTGGGCAGGCGGCATGGCACGGGCGGCCCATGCCGACCAGCGGTCGGCGTTGGTCGCCGGGTCGCTGGTCATGGAGATGACGGAGCGATGGAGTGCGAGGTGGTGGAAGAAGGATTCCGGCGCACCCCTACCTGGCACGCCAAATGTCGGATTTCAGGTTCCGGCACACCCTTGAGGTTCGAACTCTAGGGTACGCGTGAAGATCTCTCCTCTACCAACTCACGTCCCAAAGCATCGCAAGGAATCTAGGCTAGCGAGATGAACAACACAAGGGACATGGAGTTTATACTAGTTCTGGCCACCGTTGTGGTGTAATACGCTACTCTAGTTTGTGGTGTGGTGGATTGCCTCAGAGGCTGATGATGAACAATACAAAGGAAGAACTACCTCGCGAGGAGAGGTGTTCTTGAGCTGGTGATGGGTGTGGATGAACTGAATCCCCCTCTATCTGATCCCCTTCTATGGTGGGTGGCTAGTCCTATTTAGAGAGGACCTGGCCTCTTCCCAAATATTGAGCGGGAAGGGCGCCAACAATTGGCCATTTTGAAGGGGAACATCTAGTACACTTATCCTGACTAAAGTTGGTCTTCGTCTGTCAAAGACTCTGATGATGACGCCATCTGGGGCTCCACGGTGACCTCCATCCTGCCGCTCTGCAGGTCTTAGTCTCGTTGCACTGACACGGTAGCCTTTGCCTGATGCCTTGGCATGTGCTTGCTCCCTTTGCACCGAAGAGGAAACAAGGACACTGCGTAGGCCGGCGCCCGCCTGGCGCCCGCCTGCCTCGATCGTCATGGCTTGCGTCATGGGCACCTCGCGAGGTACCCCCGCCTTGATCTCTCCGCCTCCTCGCGAGCCTGCCTGACGAGGCTACTCTTGAGGAAGCTTCCCGTCATCCGCCCCACGAGGCATGGCCCCTCGCGGGGATCTTGAGCTTGAGTCGATGAAGATGGGCCGTACTGGGCCACTGTTCGAGCCACACCACAGGCCGCAGGCAGGCAAGTCTGGGGACCCCCGTTCCCAGGACGCTGATAGTTTAGTCTGTAGGACAAGAACAACAATCATAATCATATGCTAGCTTCTAGGGTTTAGCCATTATGATCTCGTGGTAGACCAACTCTTGTAATACTCATATTCATCAAGATCAATCAAGCGGGAAGTAGGGTATTACGTCCATAGAGAGGGCCCGAACCTGGGTAAATATTGTGTCCCCCGCCTCCTGTTATCATTAGCCTTAGACGCACAGTTCGGGACCCCCTACCCGAGATCCGCCGGTTTTGACACCGACAGCTAGGATCTACAGACCGTTGAAAAGGAGAAATAATTCGTAAACCTAAAAGTGAGGTATGTAAGCAGCGGCGGCCTGAATAATGATACGTCTCCAACGTATCTATAATTTTTGATTGTTCGATGATATTATATTATCTGTTTTGGATGTTTAATAGGCATTTATATGCTATTTCATATTATTTTTGGGACTAACATATTAACCGAGAGCCCAATGCCAGTTTCTATTTTTTTGCCTATTTTAGAGTTTCGCAGAAAAGGAATACCAAACGGAGTCCAAACGGAATGAAACTTTTGTGATGATCTTTCTTGGACCGAAAGGAAACCAGAAGACTTGGAGATGATGTCGGAGACGCAACGAGGAGGCCACGAGGTAAGAGGGCGCGCCCAAGGGGGTAGGGCGCGCCCCTACCTCATGGGCCCCTCGCAGCTCCCCTGACCTAGTTCCTTCGCCTATATATACTCTTATACCCTTAAAACATCCAGGAGAGCTACGGAACCACTTTTCCACCACCGCAACCTTCTGTACCCATGAGATCCCATCTAGGGGCCTTTTCCGGTGTCTTGCTAAAGGTGGATTCAATCACAGAGGGCTTCTTCATCAACACCATTGCCTCTTTGATGATGTGTGAGTAGTTTACCACAAAACTACGGGTCCATGACAAGTACCTAGATGGCTTTATGATGTGTGAGTAGTTTGCCGAGATCCGATGAATTGTGGATTTATGATCAGGTTATCTATGAATATTATTTTGTTCTTCCCTGAATTCGTATATGCATGATTTGATATCTTTGCAACTATCTTCAAATTATTGGTTTAGTTTGACCTACTAGATTGATCTTTCTTGCAATGGGAGATGTTCTTAGCTTTGGGTTCAATCTTGCGGCGTCCTTTCCCAGTGACAGTAGGGGTAGCAAGGCACGTATTGTATTATTGCCATCGAGGATAAAAATATGGGGTTTTCATCGTATTGCTTGAGTTAATTCCTCTACATCATGTCATCTTACTTAATGTGTTGCTCTGTTCTTCATGAAATTAATACTCTAGATGCAGGCAGGAGTCAGTCGATGTGTGGAGTAATAGTAGTAGATGCAGATTCGTTTCGGTCTACTTGACACGGACGTGATGCCTATGTTCATGATCATTGCCTTAGATATTGTCATAACTATGCGTTTTTCTATCAATTGCTCGGCAGTAATTTGTTCACCCACCGTAATATTTGTTATCTTGAGAGAAGCTACTAGTGAAACCTATGGCCCCCGGGTCTCTTTTCCATATTATTAAATCTCGTTTACATCTTGCTAGTTTCCGATCTACTATTTTGCAACATTTTAATTTCCGATCTATAAACCAAGAGTACCAAAAATATTTACTTTGTCGTTTATCTATCTCTATCAGATCTCACTTTCGCAAGTGACCATGAAGGGATTGACAACCCCTTTATCGCGTTGGGTGCATGTTGTTTACTGTTTGTGTAGGTATTCGGTGACTTGTGCGTTGTCTCCTCCTGAATTAATACCTTGGTTCTCAAAATTGGGGGAAATACTTATCCTACTTTGCTGCATCACCCTTTCCTCTTCAAGGGAAAACCAACGCAAGCTGAAGAGGTAGCAAGAAGGATTTCTGGCGCCGTTGCCAGGGAGATCTACGTCAAGTCAAGCCATACCAAGTACCCATCGTGAAATCTTCTCCCTTGCATTACATTATTCGCCATTCGCCTCTCGTTTTCCTCCCCCACCTCCAAAACATTTTTTGAAAAGTATTGCCTTTTCTTCGCTTTCTTCCAGCATGTCTTTTTGTTTGTGTTTCCAGGTGCCTTCTATTTGCTTGCATCTTTGCTTGCTAAAAATCTATTGATATATATCCACTTAAAGTGTTCTACTTGGATCATCTTTGATCTATTTGTGCTCATACTGAAACCCCAACTAGTTTAGTTGAGGGAAAATCTTTAGATGAGCATGCTCATTTTGTGCGTCACCATTTATCTGAAAAAGGGGGACTCTTATGAAATCAAATAAACAGTTTGTTGTGTTATGCTTGGAATCTTTGTGAAATTTATGATTTTACTTGTTGCTCTAAGAACCCGAAAAAACACCTTCCCTACCTATGTGAATTTAATGATAACGAAATCTTATCTTCTTATGCAAAGGGTGTTTATAGTTACTATGATATCAAACAAATTGAAGAATTTGTTGCTTTTAAGGGTGCTTATGAAGTTGCTTCTTTGAGTGAAAAGTATGATATTACTCTCTACAAATCTGAAAATTTGGACATACTAAAGTATTGCTATGAAAAATATGCTCATAATGTCTATGTCAAAGAATTCATTGAAAGAATGGACGTTGCTTTGGAAGAAAATAATGATATGCATGAATCTATAGATAATTGTGATTCTGATGATTTGATTGAAATATCCATTGATAAACATGATGCTTGCTATTCTTGTGGCCATGTGGCCAATATTTTTGAAGACGAATTTGCTATAGTTCCTTATGTTAAACATGAGATTGTTACTATTGCACCCATACTTGATAGTTCCTTCGATGAAAAGCATGATTGAAATGATGTTATTATAAATTCTCTTAATGTCAATTGTGGTAATGATATGCAAAATCTCAAGCTTGGGGATGCTAGTTTTGCTATGACTACTATTTGTTGCAATGATCATGATTGGGGTGATTCTTATTATGATCTTGAAAAATTCCTTAAGCCCCATGATGAATATGAGATTGATAATAATGTTTGCAATATTATTGAAAGTGGGTTTGGAAGAATGTCAACTTTAGATCCCACATATTTGGAGAATGTTCAATCTAATGAAATTTTTGAGAAAAGTGGGTATGGAGAGGTCGTGACTTAAGTTATTGTTAATCCCACTGTTTTGAAAGAGTGTCAACTTCGTATGCATGTGGATCGTGTTGAGAATAGGTTTTGCGATAGCTATATTGTTGAATTTTCTTATGATCCTACATGTAATTATTATTATGAGAGAGGAAAATATGGTTGTAGAAATTTTGATGTTAGTAAATTAACTCTCTTCATTGCATATGCTAGTATTTGCTTGCCTTGATTTGTTTGCTTATAAAATTACTATGCATAGGAAGTATCTTAGACTTAGATGTGTTTGCCACGTGTTTTATGGTGCTCTATTTGTGCTTCAGTTCTTCTCTTTTATGTGAGCATCATTAAAATTATCAACGCCTGGCTAAAAGGATTTAAAGAAAAGCGCTTGTTGGGAGACAACCCAATATATTTCCTTTATGCTTAGTAATAAATAAATCATATAGCCTATGGTTATATGTGGTTTTATGTTTTAGTTAGTGTTTGTGCCAAGTAGAACCTTTAGGATAGCTTACGGTGATAGTCATGTTGATCCTGCTGAAAATCAGAAACTTTTGCACTTAGTAAATTAGTTTTGAAAACTCACAGAAACGTGATTTTGATCTGATCCTTTTTTCTCTGGATTGGTACACAAATGTCCCAGTTTTTCCTAATTTGGTAGGATTTTTAGAGTTACAGAAGTATTTGCGAGTTACAGCTTATTACAGACTGTTCATATTTTGACAGATTCTGTTTTTCACGTGTTGTTTGCTTATTTTGATGAATCTATGGGTAGTGTCGGGGGGTATGAACCATGGAGAAGTTGGATTACAGTAGATATTACACCAATATAAATAAAGAATGAGTTTTCAACATTCCCTTAGTCGCAGTAATGGGCCACGGGTAGCCTCACCCGAGTCCCTTGGCACATCAAAACTTTGGGCCGGCTTCATCCCGCAAAGACCTTAGCTAGCAGCTCCGCCCTCCGGGGGCCGGCTGGCTCAGAGGCCGGCCACAGGAGGACGGCCAAGCACCAGAAGATGGCACTGGGAGCAGCCGGCTCCAGCAGGCCGGCTCCTAGAGAGGGCGGCCACCTAACGCCCATAGAGTTTGGGCCCCCATTAAGAGTACAAGCTAGAGCATGGCTACAGTGGAGCACGTCGCCCCTGAATCCCGGGACAAGCATGGCTACAGTGCTCCATACAGGCGGAGATCTCCACACGGCGGGGCACTGTGCCACGTCTCCCCTGCCGTCGCTCCGAGCAGGCGGAGTCCTGTTCCCCACGACGACCTGTCGGTACGGCCTGCCGGCGTAGGGCCCTATCGGGCAGTGACGCCGTAGAAGATGGCGGAAGCCCAATCAGTCAGACTCGGGAAGGGCCGGCCTCCAGCAGACGGCCGTCCCTTGCCCCGAGGAAAGCATGCCATTGAGCTAATGATACCAGGTGTGGCTACAGTGATCTCCCACCAGGCGGCGGGACTGTAGCCACGCTGAGATGACCAAGCCCTCGTCACCGACGGCACGGCTACAGTGAGCAGCCATCAACCAGTCGGTGGGACCCACCAGATGGCGGGCCCCGTTAGTCAGCGGAGAAGCCGGAGGCCGGAGACACTGACAGCTGGGCCCAGCACCCGAACAGATTACCATTGTACCCCTGGGGGTAGACCTATATAAACCCCCCAGGGCACCCATGCAAAGGGCTCCAACTCTGATAGAACTAGCCAGTCACCTAGGGCAGGGAAGAGCTAGCCTTGCCTTCTCCTACCTCTAGACATAGCTCAAGGAGAACTTTGTATCACTAGTGCCTTAGTGATCATGCGGAGACCCCGCAGAGCAGGAGTAGGGGTATTATCTCCACGGAGAGCGCCCAACCTAGGTAAAGTTCGGCGGTGTACGTGTCTACGCCTTATCCCGCTTCCAGGCACCGGCGACGTTCTACTCGCTCCCACCATGCTAAGCCATCCTTTGGCATATGTCGCACCCAACCCCCGACATTTGGCGCCCACCGTGGGGCGAGGTGCACCCTCTCCCGGAGATCTGCTCTGGACGGGAACCATGTTCCTTCCTGGCGAGCAAAGCCAGCCCAGCCCGCGTGACGGCGTCAGCCCCGACGCACTGCACGGTGCGGAGATCACCTGCGCAACGAGCTGCCTCGCCGACCTTGTCGGCGAGATCGACCTCTCAGACGAGCTGGCCTCCGACGCGGGCACTAGCTTCCCCGAGAGCCGCCTCATCAGCCTCCTCGACCAGCTCCATGTCACCAGCGAGCCGGCTGTGGACCTGGAGTCCGTTAGCTCCCCCGATCCCATGATCGTTGACTCCGACACGGCATCGTTTGACGCATTCCCAAAAACATGGTGGTCTACGACGAGCTGCCTCCTCGCGAGCACACTAGCGGGAGCACCGTCATGGAGGTGCTCGTCATCAGCAGCGGAGAGCACTCGGACGTGCATGCTCGAGACCCTCTCGACACGACTCTACGCGACCTAACGGCGCCCATCCCCAAGGGCGCGGATGCTGAGGTGCTAGAGGCATGCCGCGTCCAGCTTCTCGAAAGCGTTGGCCGCCTGGCCAGCATGCGCCGTCTCTCGGACGCCTACTGGCGCGAGATGGATCGAGCTGTTGGTGGCACGCCGGCTCTTGAGAGGCCTAGCCGCCTCGACACGGTTCGGCAGCATGGCGCGACCGTCGCCAGTATGTTCGGGGCGGAGCGGCCCGTCTACGCCATTCCTGCAGAGAACATCCGGGCCGCCCAGGCGGTGACGGATGAGCTGGACAAATACGACGGCGATGAGCGCCACCACATGACGGAGCGAGTCCAGCAGCTCCTGGACGCAGTTGCCACGTAGCACGAAGCCGGCTGCCGGGCTGATGTTCCAGCCCGATGAAACAATGAGCCGCCCCCTCGCCAAGATCATGGGGCGATATCTGGGATGCCGACTGGTGGCGCCCGTAGAGGAAAAGGCAACGAGCCGGCTGCCAGCCGCAGGCGAACGCGCCTCTCCATCGAGCGAGACGAGGACGATCACCCTCATGCGATGGAGCGACGCGGCGATCTGCCGCCTCCTCCGCCTCGTGGAGCAAGGCACCCCACTCCACCTCCTGTCACGCACCCGACACTCGGCGACCACCTTGGCCGCCGAGATGGAGTCAGAGAGAACGACTCCCGCCATCGGATCGATCGCCTCAACCGATCCCTGGCGCTAGAAAAAGAAGACGCACTGGGCTCGCCCTGCTTTGGCCCCCGAATCCGAGATGAGCCCTTCCCCAAAGGGTTCACTCTCCCATGAGATACGCCCAAATACACCGGCTCCATGAAGCCGGAGGATTGGTTGGTCGACTACTCCACGGCCGTCAGCATAGCAAACGGCAACAAGTGTGTTGCCGTGAAATACGTCCCGCTCATGCTTGAGGGGACAACCCGGACGTGGCTCAACAGCCTGAAGCCCTGCAGCATCAACAGCTGGGTGGATTTCATCGAGGCCTTCATCCGCAACTTCACCAGCATGTACAAGCAGCCTCCCAAGCCTCGGGAGCTCTCCTTGTGTGTCCAAGGACCCAGCGAATCGACTCGCGACTATCTCACGCGCTGGGCCGAGCTGCGCAACTCCTACGAGGGCGTGCACGAGGTGCAGGCCATCGAGTACTTCACCGCCGGATGCCGAGAAGGCACCCTCCTCAAGCACCGGCTTCTCTCTGACGAGCCTACGCCTCTCGGTGAGCTGTTAATCATCGCTGACAAGCACGCCGCGGCCGACTCCTCCATGAAGGCGGAGATCTTAGTCGATGCATCCGGCAAGGTAGCACCTCAGGCTCCTCGGACTCCGGGTGGCGAGACCAGTCGGAGACAGCCCCCAAGCGACAACAAGTGGAAGGCCACCCAGACGGCTTCCAACAGCCGACAGGTGGCCACAGTCGAAGATCAGCAGCCGGAGGGGCAGCCAGTGCCCAAGCGTCAGAAGGGCGGCAAGCCCAACTGGCTGCCCTCCTTCTCGTACGAGAAGACCCTTGATGCTCCTTGCAAGTTTCATAGTGGCGCGAAGCCGTCCAACCACACCACTCAGAAGTGTCACTGGTTCACCAGGATTGCTAAGGGAGATGGCCTCCTACCTCCTCCGCCTGTCGGCCCGCCGCCTCCTCCGCCCCAGCAGCCGGCGGCCCGGCAAGTCGGCGCCATTCAAGATGACTATCCTGCAGAGCACGAAGCCTATGTCGTGTTCACCAGTGTGGCCGATGATAGGCGTAGCAGACGGCAACAACAGCAAGAGGTGCATGCAGTGGCCTCAAGCACCCTAGAGTTCATGCACTGGTCAAAGAAGCCCATCAGTTGGAGCAGGGCCGACCATCCGGAAGTAATGCCTTCCCCCGGTTCCTATGCCTTAGTCCTGGATGCCACCCTCGCAACAGAGAGGCGGGTAGCATGCTTCTCCAGGGTCTTGATAGATGGCGGCAGCAGCATAAATATCCTGTACCGTGACACAATGGAGAAGTTGGGAATCAAGCAGAAGCAGCTCCTCCCCAGTCGGACTGTATTCCATGGCATAGTCCTTGGCCTTTCCTGCTCACCAATTGGCAAGACCCAGATTGATGTCCTCTTTGGAGACAAGAATCATTTCCGCCGAGAGCCAGTTTGGTTTGAGGTGGTGGACCTAGAGAGCCCTTACCATGCACTGCTTGGCCGACCTACCCTGGCCAAGTTCATGGTGGTCCCCCACTACGCCTACCTCAAGATGAATATGCCGAGTACCAAGGGAATCCTAACTATAGTCGGAGACTACAAGAAGTCGGCCGCCTGCGCCGCAGACAGTAGCCGGCTGGCCGAGTCCCTCGTGATTGCAGCCGAAAAGTGGCTCCTAGACTGGGTGGTTACGATGGCAGGCAAGAAGCCGGAAATGTCACCCACCCCCAAGGAGTCGGAGGTGGAGGGCTCATTCAAGTCGGCAAAGGAAATGAAGAAGATACCCTTGGACCCAGAGCACCCGGAGAGGCATGCTGTCGTAGGTGCGAACCTGGACAGCAAATAGGAAAGCGAGCTTGTCGATTTCCTCCGTGAGAATTGGGACATCTTTGCATGGTCTCCCAAAGACATGCCGAGTGTTCCACCAGATTTCGCCGAGCACAAACTACATGTCTGACCTGACGTCAAGCCGGTCAGGCAGCCCTTGCACCGTCTGTCGGAAGAGAAGAGAAGAGTTGTTGGAGAAGAGATAGCCCGGCTTCTGGCAGCCAGAATCATCATGGCAGTATTCTTTCCAGAATGGCTTGCCAACCCAGTCCTAGTGTTAAAGAAGAACAAGCAGTGGCACATGTGTATTGACTATACCAGCCTCAACAAGACCTGCCCCAAAGATCCCTTTGCCTTACCGAGGATTGATCAAGTGATAGAATCCACAGCCGGATGCGAGCTATTGAGTTTCTTGGATGCATATTCAGGCTACCACCAAATAAAGCTGAACCCGGCCGACAGGCTGAAGACCGCCTTCATCACGCCATTTGGAGCCTTCTGCTACCTGACCATGACGTTCGGCTTGCGAAATGTCGGCGCCACCTTTCAGCGTTGCATGCAGAAGTGTCTCCTCAAGCAGCTTGGAAGAAATGCATATGTCTATGTGGATGATGTCGTGGTGAAGACGGAGAAGCGCAGCACGCTGCTAGAAGATCTCAAGGAAACCTTGAGAACCTGTGCCGATTCCAGATCAAGCTAAACCCGGAGAAATGCGTCGTTGGAGTACCAGCCGACCAGCTTCTCGGCTTCCTGGTCTTAGAGCGCGGCATAGAGTGCCACCCTGTGAAGATCAAGGCAATTGAGAGGATGGAAGTGCCCACCCGACTGCTGGACGTGCAGAAATTCACCGGCTGCTTGGCATCAGTTGGCCGTTTCATCAGCCGGCTGGGCGAGAAGGCTCTTCCCTTGTACCAACTCATGAAGAAGACCACTTTTTTCGAGTGGAACGACAAGGCGGACGAAGCATTTCTCCAACTCAAGAAGATGTTGCCAACCCCGCATATCCTAGCGGCTCTGACTGAGAAGGAAGCCATGCTCCTCTACACGCAGCCACCAGTCGGGTTCTCAGCGTAGTCATGGTGGTGGAGCGCAAGGAGGAGGACAGAGCATTGCCGGTCCAGAGACCGGTGTATTACTTGAGCGAAGTACTGTCCGCCTCCAAGCAAAACTATCCACATTACCAGAAGATGTGCTACGGCGTGCACTTTGCCGCCAAGAAGTTGAAGCCTTACTTTCAAGAGCACCCAATAACCGTCGTCTGCACGGCTCCGATGGCAGAGATCATTGGAAGCCGAGACGCCTCTGGCAGAGTGGCCAAGTGGGCTATTGATCTGGCCCCTTACACCATCTACTACCAGCCTCGCACCGCCATCAAGTCACAAGTGCTGGCCGACTTCCTCGTCGACTGGGCCGAGACCCAGTATTTGCCGCCTGCACCAGACTCCACCCATTGGCGCATGCATTTTGATGGTTCGAAAATGCGCACCGGTCTAGGAGCCGGCATTGTCCTCACCTCTCCCAAAGGCGACAAGCTCAAATACGTGCTGCAAGTCCACTTTGCCGCCTCCAACAACGTAGCTGAATACGAAGCGCTCATACACGGGCTCCGGCTTGCCAAGGAACTCGGCATCCGCCGGATCCTGTGCTATGGTGACTCCTACTTGGGGGTCCAGCAGTCGTCAGGCGACTGGGACGCCAAGGATGCAAACATGGCCAGCTACCGCTTCCTCGTGCAGCAACTCAGTGGATACTTTGACGGGTGCGAGTTCCTCCACGTGCCAAGGAATGACAACGAGCAAGCAGATGCCTTGGCACAGATTGGCTCCACCCGACAAGCAATACCAGCCGGCGTCGCCCTACGCCGCCTTCTCAAGCCGTCTGTCAAGCCGTCTCCTGAATCAGATTCCACCTTTGTGCCGGCCCCTCCTGAAGTAGTCGGATCTGACTTGACAGTCCCAGAGGCCGGCACGGGGATTTCGGCAGGCGGCCTGGGGACTGCTACAGCCGCACCCGGCTCAGGGACTCTAGAGCCCGGCCTAGGGACTTCAGTAGTCGGCCCGGGGACTTCTTCGGCACAGCAGGCGGAAGCAGCTGCCAACCCGCCGCCTCCCGGCCCAACTGCCCTCATACAAGTTGCAGTAGTGGTAGTCGAAGAAATTGCAGCGCCATCTTGGGCTCAGCCAATCCTCAAGTTCCTGGTGAATAAAGAGTTGTCAACTGATGAGATCTCGGCCCGACAAGTGCAAAGGCGAGCAGTAGCCTACACCATAGTCAATAGAGAGCTAGTGCGACGAAGTTTCACCGGGGTTTATCAGCGCTGCGTGGAGCCGGACCAAGGACAAGCAATACTCAGGGATATCCACCAAGGCGAGTGCGGCCACCATGCGGCTTCAAGATCACTTGTGGCCAAGGCTTTCCGTCATGGATTCTTTTGGCCGACTACTCTAGAAGAGGCCAAAGAACTAGTTCAGAAGTGCCAAGGGTGCCAGAGGTTCCGCTCCAAGCCACATCTGTCGGCTTCTGCACTCAAGACCATTCCAATAGCCTAGCCCTTTGCTGTTTGGGGGCTGGATATGGTAGGACCATTCAAGACAGCTCGTGGTGGCATGACTCATCTGCTTGTCGCCATGGACAAGTTCACCAAGTGGATAGAGGCAAAACCAATCAAGAATTTGAATGGGCCGACTGCCGTGACCTTCATCACCGACATCACCACGCAATACGGCATACCACATAGCATCATCACCGACAACGGCACCAACTTCGCCAAAGGAGCCTTGGCTCATTTCTGCGCAACGCAGGGCATCCGTCTGGACTTAGCGTCCGTTGCCCACCCACAGTCAAATGGACAAGTTGAGCATGCAAACGGCCTCATTCTGTCCGGCCTCAAGCCCCGACTGGTCGAGCCTCTGGAACGTTCGGCCAGCTGCTGGCTCGACGAGCTGCCGGCCATCCTCTGGAGCTTGCGCACAACTCCGAACAGGTCAACCGACTTCACTCCTTTCTTCCTCGTCTACGGTGCCGAAGCCATCATCCCAACAGACATCGAGTTCGACTCCCCAAGAGTCACCATGTACACCGAGGCGGATGACAAGGAGGCGCGAGAAGATGGCATCGACTTGCTGGAGGAAGGCCGGCTGTTGGCACTCAGCCGGTCAGCCATCTACCAGCAGAGTCTACGCCGATACTACAACCGCAAGGTGAAGCCAAGATCCTTCCTGGAGGGAGACCTTGTGCTCCGGCTGATCCAGCGAACAGCCGGATAGCACAAGCTCTCGGCACCTTGGGAAGGCCCTTTCATCGTCAGCAAGGTGTCGCGCAGAAGCCAAGAGCGTGCAAGAGAGATGATTCAGGCAAAGAGACGGAGAGGCCATGGAATGCAAACCTCCTCCGAAGGTTTTACAGTTGAAAGCAGTATGTATCATGCTACCTTTTGTACTATGTATAAAGACTCTGGGTCCCCTGAGAAGAGCTCGGGGACTACCCTCTTTTATCTATATGATAAGTGTTATGCCTATGAGTATGTGTAGTTTTATTTTTCCGCCTGGCACCGGGTTCGACCAGTCGGCCCGGAGGCTCGCCGCCTTCTGCTATATCCCGCCTCCTGCAGCCGGACAAGTAGTGTGTCGGCACCAAAAACTTCCTTTGTCAGAAGCCACAGCTTGCAGAGCGACTGCATGGCGGGTAGAGGTTGCAAAACAGTGCCCCACACGAAAAACGACTAAGGAAGAAACGCATATAGTGGAAGCCGCCCTCGCACCTAGTCGTTCGACTGTCGAGCAACTGGTCGGCCGGCTTCTGCATTTATTACCAACGCTTCGAATGGCTAAGTACTAGCCCTTCCACAAACAGCTAAGTGCCCAACCCAGCCGCAGTCCGTAGAGCGGCTGCTTGCCTGGCAAGAGGATAGCCAAGGGAGGGCGGCAAAGGAAAAAACCAAGGAGCAAAAGGCAAGAAAAGTTAGAAGTCGGCACAGCAAGCATAAACAATGATAGAATATTTACATGGATAAAGGCCTACCGGCCGGCATTCAAACAAAGTTCAAACATACACCCCGTGGGTGGAATTGAGAAGTTTAACCAAGATTGTCCAAGACTCTAGCAAACAGGGGAAAAGAGAAAATCCTACGGAGCAGCAGAAGGCTCCGCCTGGGCAGTGCCGGTTGGTGCACCACAAGGCTCCGGCTGGGCAGTGCCGGTTGGTGTAGCAGAAGGCTCTGGCTGGGCGGTGCCGGTTGGCATGGCGGAAGGGTCCGACTGAACGCTGGAGTCGGCTGTGCCGCCTGATGCGGCAGGCGGCTCCGTCTGGGCAGAAGAGTCGGCAGCGGCAGTCGGGACGGCGGAGGGCTGGATGACGGAGTCGGTGGTACCCATCGGAGCAACGGGCGGCTGGTCGATCCCCGCCTGGCCGTCTCCAATAATAGTCGGTGCTTTGGCACGCGGCTCGTTGCTTGAGGCCCGGTCGGGCTGGGGCTGACTGTCCGCCCCGACCTCCGGCAGGTCGACATCGCTCTCCTCTTCCTCCTCCTCCTCCCGTTCTTCCCCTTCATCGCTGGAGTCGATGACTTCAGCTGAATCCTCGCTGTCCTCCGAGTTCAGCCCAAGCCACTCCCGCGGCGCTTCGGCGCCTTCCTCGACCACCTTCGGGATGAAGACACTGGTGTCGGTGAAGTCGTCAATCGCCGCTGCCCAGTTGATGAGCTCGGCTTCCACCACCGCCAGCTCCTCCTGTGCCTCCAGTCGGAACGTGGTTAACTGGGCTAGATCTAGCCCATGGTACCACGCCTTGGCGAATTCCAAGGCCCGGCGCGCTCCTGCCTGGGCTGCTGAGCCTTTCCAGGCTTCCAGGCGGCTGGCCGCCACGTCCAGCCAGTCGGCAGTCCGACTTGGGGTGCGTGGAGCCGGCAAGCCTGGCCAGAGGGCGGAAACCGCCTAGGCGCCGATACGCTGAAGGCGGCAGCATTTGATGGGCAGGCCTGGATGTTGAGGATCTGCTCACTAAGAGTCCGGGGGGCATCAGCAGCGATCTGCACGCCCTCCGCCCTCCGCTCCTCGCGCTGGGCCCCGATCATCTGGATTGTGGCAACAGAGTGGCCCGGGAAGAAGTCTGCTTGGGCAAGAGGAAAGAAAAAACCAAAGTTATAAACAAGGGATCGGCCTAGATAAGGGCCGACAGTTCGAAACAAGAAGCCAAGAGAATAAAGCTTACCATCGACCAAGTCTTCAATACTGCTAAAGCAGGCTATCATCTGGGCTTCCTTGTCGGCCCAATCGGAGTGCTCGACCTCAAACTTGGCGAGGAGGTCGGCGTCCTTTGTCATCGCCTCCTGCTGGGCCGCCTTGAGGGCCTCCGCCTACTCGGCAAGCTGAGTGACCAGCCGGTCTCGCTCCTCGGCCAGCTTGCTGCACTCCGCCTCCATGCCGTGTAGGGCGGTGTTGGCTTCGCCCAGCTGCTGCTGCAAGACGGTGTTGGCCTCTGAAGAAAGGAAGAGAAGGTAGAACATCAGTCAAATAATAAAGAAGGATGCAGCTAACCGGGGAGATTCGGCCCGACTGCTCAGTAGTCGGCCCGAACCTTGGGGACTAAACCCCGCGGGTGCGCTGGCGCGCCCCCGCAGAAGAAAGGAATAGAAGCTTACTCCGTCTCTCGGACAGATGGCCGGTCTGCGTCTCCAGCTCCGGGACCCTGGAGTTATAGGCGACCGCACGAAGGATGTGGTAGTCCTGCAGAGGGGAATATCAAACAAGATCAACATTTAACTCCGACAAGATAAAGTTCCGGGCCGCCTGCTCAGCAGCCGGACCGGAACTTGGGCAGTACACCAAGTGGGTGCGCTGGCGCACCCCCACGAAGGATGAAAGAAGATCAAAGTAAAGAAAAGCAGGAAGCTTACGCGGATGGCTGCTCGCGAATCCAGAAACGTCTCATTGCAGCGCCTGAGGGCTTCGGCTTCGGCCCGGAGTTTGTCCTGGACGTAGAGGGACGCCTGGTTCAGGGCGCCCGTCCCGCCTCCACACACCCAGCCGGTCGGCGCGGCGCTGGAAGCCTTGGTGTCGGGGACCGATGAGCTCGCGGCTCCGGTCTCCAGCGGTCGCGGCGCCGAGGCCGCCTTCTCAAGACGGCAGCGTACGGGTGTGCGGACCTGAGGAGTTAGGTCTGTCACCACCACGTTCTCGGCCGGTGGCACTGGCGGCTCCGCCGGCTGCTCAACCCGCGGTTTGCTAGTCAGAGGCGGCGGTGACCCGAAGACGTCAGGCATGGCCATGTCAACACCCTCCCTCTCCATGACCGGATGCTCATCGCTGGCTCCCCCGGTCGTTGCTTCGGACTCTGCGGAGGTGGCGCGGTGTTTACTGGCGTCACGAGCAGCGGCTCCTAGTGACGCGCGGCCTCCGCGAGCCGCTCCCTCTCCATGGCTTCGGGCTCCGCCTGCGCCAGCCTCCTTGCCACGGAGGCTGCGACCTTGTCCGCCTCCGCCTTCGCCAGGCGGTCGACTTCTTCATCGCGCGCCTCCCGCGCATTCCGCTCTCTCGTCTCCCGGAGGTCGGCGGCCGGGTCGATCCGCCGGCTGGTGGAGGAGGTCGTCACCGATCTGATGACCGAGACGGCGCCCGACTTCTCGAGGGTGAGCGGGGCCCTGAGATGTGAAGACACGACAAAGAGTTTATTTTAGACCGGATCGGCAAAATAGGTGAAGGCCAGAGAAAGATACTTACGGTGATACCATAACCGAAACCTTCGGCTGCCTCTGGTACTTGGCTACCTTGGCTGCAGCCTCTTGCCGCCTGGTCGCTGCGGTCGGATTCTTGGGCTTCTTCGGTGCGCTGCCAAATAGGGCAATGCCCTACTTCCACTTGCGCTTGTCGCCACGGGCGGGCGGCCCAGCAAAGGGGCCGGCGCCGATGTTGGCCGTGCTTCGAGCGGGGCGCGGCTCGTCTGTCACATCCCTAGCTTCTGGTGCTGCCTAGTGTTTGCATCATGTTTAAATTTTTGAAACTTGAACTGAGGAAATTTGGAAGCCTCAAAAACTTAAATAAAAGAAGGGCAAAAACCCTAAAATCTCATTCATTGTTCCAAAATTCTCTTCTTAAATGTTTGATAATTTTGGCAAGCGTTCTGGTCCCAACCAAAATATTGAACATTTCTATGGACTTAATCTTGGGACTTTGAATTTAAATCATTAGCTATATGAATTTGAATTATATTCATATAATTAGAATATAATTTCAAATACCCCTGAAATATTTTATGAGCTTTTGGAAAAGTCCATCTAGCAAAATAAAAATATTCAGAGGAGTTTTTGGCATTGTTTGAATTGTTTTAAATTCAAAACAGTGGCAAAAGATTAAAAAAACAGAAACAGAAAGACAATAAAAGAACAGAAACTCACCTGTAACTTACCTAGCGTTCTAGCCCACCTGGCGGCCCATCTGAGCTGGCCGGCCTAGCCCACCTCCTCCTCTCTGTCGTCTTCCTCCCCCTCGCCCCGAAGCTGCTCGGTGGCGAGCGCCGCCACCGCCCCGGCCACCTCCTGCTTCCACCGAGGCGTTCCCGAGCCTCCCCCTCACGCCACCGCGATGCCACGAACCCCCCCTGGTGGCCCCTCTCTCCTCTCCCTCACTCGCTGCTCTCCCTCCCCCTCCTCTGTTTCTCTCCCACGCAACCACCGAGCGCGCCCGTCGCCGCCGCTCGTCGCAGTCGTAGCCACCACCGTCGTTCCACCCTACCAGAGTGACCAAAGGCTCCGCCTAGACGCCCCCGACCTCTCCATGGAGCTACACCACGCCGGGAGCCCTGCATCACCGCCCACACCGTCTTCCCCATCTCCGGCCGCCCGAGATCGCCGGCTTCGCTACGTCGCCGTCCGACCTCCCCGAGCTCGCCATCTTCTCCAACCGACTCGCCATGAGCCCCTGCCTCCTCTCCCCTTGCTCCCATGCTCCTTTTCTCGCCATGGCCAACGTTCCGCCGGTTACCGATTCGCGCCGCCGCCTGAGCTCCTCGCCGCCGTGGCCAGAGGCCGTATTCGTCGCTCCTGGGCACGTGAACGTGCTCCAGACCTCGCCAGGAACCCAACCCGCACCCCAACTCGCTCTCTCGAGCGCTGCAGCCGCGTTCCCGCACCCGGCCGAACTCCGGCCGCCGCTTCGCCCGTCGCCGCCGCCGCTACACTGCACCCCGGCACCTCCCGCTGCCTCCTTTAGATGAGCCGCACCGCCAGCGTTCCGTAGCTGCAAACTACGAGTGAAACGATGCTACGTAGCTCCGTCCCCGAGCATCTCCCGCGAGCCACCGCCGTGCTTTTGGTCGCCGGCGTCGACCGCTGATGTGGCCGTGATTAGGGCCTAAACACACCGCTAACCAACCCCCTGGGTCACTGACGTATGGGCCCCACGCCCTTAATTAATCTTTGTTTGTTTTTTGTTAAGTTTAACCTAACCACCATGGGCCCACGCGTCAGCTTTGACCAAGCTGACGTGGCCGTTGACTGGACCCACATGTCAGCTACACATAGCAGCCTGAGACACTGAACAGTGGACCCCACTGGTCAGATTTGACCTGGTCAACCGCAGTTGACCCGCTGACGTCATAGTGATGCAATGCTGACGCAATTAACCATTTTCTGGATTTAAATTAATTCTGAAATTCCAGAAAATGCCCAAAACTTCTAAAATTCATAGAAATTCAACCGTAGCTCCAAATTAAATAATTTATATATGAAAAATGATCAGAAAAATCCAATCTATCCATCTGTATCATTTTCATGCATGTTAGAACAACTTATAGATGCTGTTTAGGACAATTCAATCAAATGGTATTTAAACCTTCACATATGGAGTTTGGATTTGAATTTTGGATTCAAACCAACTTCATTTAACTTGTTGCTAGTTGCATTAGCTCAAACCACAGCATATTGCCATGTCATGATCATGCATCTTATTGTGCATTGCATTGATTGTGTTCTTCCTTGTTTGCCGGTAATTGTCCCCTCTCGATAGACGTGGTTCCGACGATGAGTTCGATGACACCGATGAAGAGCTATATTATCTTCAGAAGTGCCAGGCAAGCAAAACCCCCTTGTTCATCCTGATACAGTCCCACTCTCTCGCTCCTGCTCTCCTTTACTGCATTAGGACAACAATGATTCATCTCCTACTTGCTGCGGTAGCTGAACCCCTTTATCCTCTGCATGACCTGTCATTGCCACAGTAAATAGATGAAACCCACTAGCATGAGTAGGAGTTGTTTGAGCCCTGATGTGCCTACTCATTCATGCTTGTTTGTCATGCCTGCTATTGCTTAGAGTTGAGGCAGGTCTGATTCATCGGGGATGAATCGGAGGTGTGTGAACATGTCCTACTATTGAGAGCTAAGTGTGTGAACACTATTTGGTAAAGGTAGCGGTGAGAGGCCATGTAGGAGTACATGGTGGGTTGTCTCATTGCAGTCGTCCTCAGGAACTGAGTTCTGTGTTTGTGATCCATGAACAGTTACTACCACACATTGGGCTCCGGGCGCTCCAAGCTCTCTCGACTTATTAATCAACATGATCTCTGTCCAGGAGTTGCAACTAGTTTCTGGTGTTTGTAGGTACTGTTAGTAGTCTACCAAGTGGCACCCGGTACAGGTGGGCTTGGGACAGACTAGGCACAGTGGCCCGGTGTACCAAGTGGCACCCGGATGGTGGACTTGGGAACCCTGCACACATCATTTGGGGCCGTGAGCGACACCCCGACCGGATCTCCTTGCGGATGGAACCCGAATAGGCGATAAACCTGGACGAGAGACTTGTGTGGTTAGTCAGGTCGTGGCCGACACCCTCGCTGGGCTTCCGCTTGAAGGTTGCCGAGTACATGTCGTGTAAACGGCGGTAAGTGGTGAGAGCGTGTGTGAAGAAGTACACCCCTGCAGGGTTAATATGTTCTATTCGAATAGCCGTGTCCGCGGTAAAGGACTTCTGGGTTGCCTGTAGAGTTCATAGACAAGTGAAAGTGGATACTCTAAAATACGCAAGATAAGCGTGAGTGCTATGGATGGCGTTCTCGTAGGGAGACGGGAGCGGATCCATAGTGGTGTATTGATATGGTGAATATGTGGACTCGTGTGCGCCACCTCAAAAGAGTTACTTGCAGTCGTAGTTCAGGATAGCCACTGAGCCAAAGCTGGCTTGCTGCAGTTAAACCCCACCAACCCCTTGTTGATAATGATGCATATGTAGTTAGATCTGATGTAAGTCTTGTTGGGTACATTTGTACTCACGTTGCTTAATTTATGTTTTTGTAGAGAGATTTCAGTCTCGCTAGTAGTACCGCGTGGACTTCGACGTTTAGCTTGTTACCTCAGCTACGATCTTGTGCCCTCGGCAGGATCTGGTAGACAGTCAGGCTTCTCAGCCTTTTTCTTTGTAGATGTCTGTACTCAGACATGTTAAGCTTCCGCATGTGCTTTGACTTGTATGCTCTGATGTTGGGTCATGAGACCCATGTTTGTAATATCTCGCTCCTCGGAGCCTATTGAATAAATACATGAGTCATAGATTCATGTTGTGATGCCATGTAGTATTTGCACATATCGAGCATATTGTGTGTATGTTATTGAAATGCTTGGTATGTGTGGGATCTGACAACCTAGTTGTTTATCCTTGGTAGCCTCTCTTACCGGGAAATGTCTGCTACTGTATCCACTGAGCCATGGTAGCTTGCTACTGCTCCGGAACACTTAGGCTGGCCGGCATATGTCCTTCTTCGTTCCTGTGTCTGTCCCATCGGGGAAATGTCACACGATGAATACCGGAGTCCTGTTAGCCCGCTACAGCCCGGTTCACCGGAGTCCTGCTAGCCCAGTGCTACAGCCTGGATTCACTCGCTAATGACTGACACGTTCAATGTTGGGTCATGGATTCCTGTCCCTGTAAGTTTGTGCCACTTTGGGTTTACGACTAGCCATGTCAGCCCGGGCTCCTTATCATATGGATGCTAGCGACACTGTCATATATGTGTGCCAAAAGGCGCAAACGGTCCCGGGCAAAGGTAAGGCGACACCCGTGGGAATACCGTGCGTGAGGCCACAAAGTGATATGCGGTGTTACATGCTAGATCGATGTGGCATTGAGTCGGGGTCCTGACAGCTTTGGTATCAGAGCTTGACTGCCTGTAGGATTACCAAGCCAAACTGGTCGAAGTTGAGTCTAGAAATGCTTTAGTTATATAAGGGAATTGATTGTGGGATGGAACGTAAGGATCTTTTTACTCCTTATACCTTATGCCCTTCTCATCTGAGTCAACCTTTTCTCTTCTACGGGGATTAAGAACTAGGCTCTCTCTTCCTTCTATCAGGATCACGTGTTACTAATCCGTAGTCCTATAGGATTGATGGTTCTAAGCTTGAGTTAAGTTCCTACTATCTTCTGTATGTTCATAGTTGATCTCAAAACCTTGATATTATGATGATCAAGTGGTTATGCCACCATTTTGTAGCATGTCTCAAATCTTTTCAAGCATTTATAGCCGTTATGCTGTCCGAGTCATCCCAGGTTTCTTAATAGTCTGAAGCATTTGCAAAATCCCTTCCTCCCGTTTCGATGTCCTTTGGTCAGATTAATCACACAAATCAGTGATTTGAGGTACTTTATTGCCTTGACGTATATGTTGGAGCTATGATTATGACCCTAGATGTCTAGAGTATCACCTAGTAATCTAGCCATGCTTCGTGTTCCTAGTGTGATGATTCTGGCCATCATTCTTGAAAGCATTCCGTGATGCCATTTAGTTAGTAGGTATTCTACTCCTGGGCCTCCGAACCCGAGATTCACCCTACTTACTTCATGTTGTTAGCGTTGCTAGTTCCTTTAGGTTATTAGTAACCTTTGCGATAGTCCTCGAAGTTCGTGGTATTTCCTTCTTCCAAATACTATGAACCATTTTGGCAGAAGTTCTTTTGAACCAAAAGATCACAACCAGAGTGCTCTTGATGAGTTCTCCATTCTATATTGTGAATCTGCCAGTTCTACCTTCTGCATGGGTTATCCGGAAGAAATGTTGAGCTTTGCTCGACATACTAATCTATGCATCCACAACTCAGACAGATATATGTTCCTTTGAGTTGTCCCTCTTTAGTTGTCTTCTGACCCTCGTCTATCAATTGATAGTCAAGAGTATGTGTGCATTCGTTCATCGATGCCTATTACTCATGTGGTCCATCAAGCCATTCTATTCCAGAGTGACTAGGAGAAACAAACTCCAGTACCCTTTTCCATTTCCAGGATTGTGTCAAAGCAGTTGTGTTCCGCAGATCAAGTTGCAATCCAGCTTCTGGTCTGTTCTACCTTGAGGTATTACCATTTTTACATCAGGAATATCATTGGAATTGCACACCCTCTTATGAATTCTTGTTGCAGTGATACTTCTCTCCATCATTATTCATTTCTCGGCTTCCGTGTTGTTGCAACCGGAATGCCGACGGATGAACTATGATGTGTGAAATCAATACCCCTAGCAACTAGTTGCTTGGTAGTAAATGGATAATATTCTCATTCTTAGCATGTTGGATATTGAATCATCATTCTAAGATAGATTGTGCTACCTAGTCCTTATTTCCTGGTGCACTCCTTGATTGATGAGTTAGGATTTTGTCAAATCCTAGCTCATTTGATCATATCGTCTTGACCTGAAAAGCAAGATTGTCCTCGAGCTTAGTAACATATCGGTAGTTCGTGATTTTCTGAATATCTTCTCGGAAGCATCACCAGGTCGTTACTTGACCGCTATGTTAAGTTCGTGACCAAGTTGGGTTCCTTGTAAACCACCCTTTCTCCGAGAATCTGTGTTGGGTACCCCTGAGCTAGTTGGTTAAGCTGAACAACAACTTGGAGAGTTGGAAGATGGAAGCTTGTTCGATTTATTTCATTTACAGGGATATCTTGTATGTGTGTTGAAGAAAGATGATATCTTCATCAATTGATCCTTGTGACCAGTTGCTGGACCTATTGTCTTGCCAAAACTTTGATTTGAGTGTGGGCTATCGTCAAATCAAATCAGAACCAACGATATTTGTAATGTTGTCTTACTCGTGGTTGATCCCTCGAGCATACACCATTATATCTTTTGGTCTGACTAATGCTATCACCGTGTTCACATAGTTATGGAATTCCATCTCCATGGAAATCTGGATGACATGTTGTTGAGCCCATCGACAACATTTTTACCATTCCCCATGATTCTTGTTAAACATCCAGCTAGTATTGGAAACTTTTATAATCATTATCTTCATGACTCGTTCGTGAAGCATATGTTTGGACGGCAGAAGTGAGTCCCTCTAATTCATGTGCACTTGATGCAAGATGCCGCCATGAATTTGAGAAGGCTTGTTTTACCTCCTTTGGAATCATCCCAAGTCAGTCATGCATGTGCAAAGTATTCTGTGGTCTGTTAGACTGATCATCTTCATTCCATATGAACTCCGTAGCACACTAAGCCACTGGTTGACTTGTTCAAGGAAAAGGAGTTAAGTGCTAATCCATGGTAATACACAAGACTTCGATGTCCCCGATGATGGTTCCCTACCAGAACTCGGTAGTGTTTTATGGTAAGACTACCATGTGATTATGTTTGTCTGGGACAGCGTGTTCACACGTGTGTAGCAGAACCAGCTCATGTTTTGGAGCTTGCTATCATAGTTCATTTCCCGAGAATCTCGCAACGTCATCTCGTCGATTTGTGTTGCAAACTTTCATTTTTCTTCCTAGACTCGATGAGTCTGGAATATCCTGTCACCAACCAGATCTGAATCTCAGGAAGATATGATGGTTGGAACATCTCCCAAGAACTATAATATTGGTCTCTCGATAACCGGTAAAGTGGATGTCGTGGCCAACACATCCAGCCGGAAGACCTACTATTGTAGTATCCTAATTGAGGAAGTTGGCCACCTTCCGATAAGGATTTCATAGGATTTACCTCCGTAATTGTTCCTTATGGATTCTTGTGCTCCCAAAGTCCGACCTTTACTTGATGTTCTAGATATCAAACCATATCTATGAATGGGATACACTAGCACGTCAAGGAGAATATTAGAAGCGGAGTGCTAAATGTCTCTCGGTCAATCATCCAGATTTTGTCCCCTTGGCCCTGCCAAGGTGAAATTTGAGCAGGTGTTATCTTCCTATGCATCTGCATCGGCCATCACTATCCATCATGGTAGTATGTTGTGTTGCCAGGATCCTTGACACGGATGTTGGTAAAACCTTGATGAATATGGAGATGCTCAAGTTCTTGAGATCACGCGCAAGCGCTAGGTGTTATCATCGGCACTAACTGGGATTGCTCTCAGTTCCCTCGGTTATGCTATAATTTTTTTCAACAGTGGACTCACTCTCTACTGTTGAGCTTCTCCCCAGTTACTAAAATCGTCCCTTGTGTTGTTCTCAACAAGGTAATCCACATCATCTATTTCAATCCGGGTAGGCCATTCTACCCAACCCCTCCAAACAATCGCTCGAGAATTGCCTTAGACTGGTATAAAGAGTTTCAATGATCTTTGAATCAAAGGTAATTCTTTTTGCCACTTAAGGGGATATCTCTACAAGTCACCTTCCCTAAAGTGCATCGTTATGGTATCATGGCAACTCAACTGCTCGCTACGTTGACAACCGTTCATCACCCTCTTAAATGTGGAATTGTTGTCTACCTAGTGGACCTTCGCCATCCATTCCACTCCATCCCTTCGGATGAATGCTTCGTATCTCAGCTTGAGAGATGTTCTTACCTCTCACTCCATGAGTTGATCTTGAATACTCGATCTTCAAGGAGATCGTCTTCTGTAGAGTCTCCTTCTGTCGTCATCGTGTTGGATGAAGACCTTGCAAGCAAAGACGTCAAGATTGTTTTGAGTCAACAGATCAACACCTCGAGAAGACAGTTGGATCTTGGAGCTCATGCTATTAGTTTGTGTCCCCTTTGTCTTCTTACCTCACGCCTTGAATCTCGGGGAGAGATTCTTGTTTAGTGGGGGCGAGTTGTCACATCCCTAGCTTCTAGTGCTGCCTAGTGTTTGCATCATGTTTAAATTTTTGAAACTTGAACTGAGGAAATTTGGAAGCCTCAAAAACTTAAATAAAAGAAGGGCAAAAACACTAAAATCTCATTCATTGTTCCAAAATGCTCTTCTTAAATGTTTTATAATTTTGGCAAGGGTTCTGGTCCCAACCAAAATATTGAACATTTCTAAGGACTTAATCTTGGGACTTTGAATTTAAATCATTAGCTATTTGAATTTGAATTCTATTCATATAATTAGAATATAATTTCAAATACCCCTGAAATATTTTATGAGCTTTTGGAAAAGTCCATCTAGCAAAATAAAAATATTTAGAGGAGTTTTTGGCATTGTTTGAATTGTTTTAAATTCAAAACAGTGGCAAAAGATTAAAAAAAACAGAAACAGGAAAACAATAAAAGAACAGAAACTCACCTATAACTTACCTGGCGTTCTAGCCCACCTGGCGGCCCATCTGAGCTGGCCGGCCCAGCCCACCTCCTCCTCTCTGTCGTCTTCCTCCCCCTCGCCCCGAAGCTGCTCGGTGGCGAGCGCCGACGCCGCCCCGGCCACCTCCTGCTTCCGAGAGGCGTTCCCGAGCCTCCCCCTAACGCCACCGCGATGCCACGAACCCCCCCTGGTGGCCCCTCTCTCCTCTCCCTCACTCGCTTCTCTCCCTCCCCCTCCTCTGTTTCTCTCCCACGCGACCACCGAGCGCGCCCGTCGCCGCCGCTCGTCGCAGTCGTAGCCACCACCGTCGTTCCACCCCACCAGAGTGACCAAAGGCTCCGCCTAGACGACCCCGACCTCTCCATGGAGCTACACCACGCCGGGAGCCCTGCATCACTGCCCACGCCGTCTTCCCCATCTCCGGCCGCCCGAGATCGCCGGCTTCGCTACGTCGCCGTCCGACCTCCCCGAGCTCGCCATCTGCTCCAACCGACTCGCCGTGAGCCCCTGCCTCCTCTCCCCTTGCTCCCATGCTCTTTTTCTCGCCATGGCCACCGTTCTGCCTGTTACCGATTCGCGCCGCCGCCTGAGCTCCTCGCCGCCGTGGCCAGAGGCCGTATTCGTCGCTCCTGGGCACGTGAACGTGCTCCAGACCTCGCTAGGAACCCAACCCGCACCCCAACTCGCTCTCTTGAGCGCTGCAGCCGCGTTCCCGCACCCGGCCGAACTCCGGCCGCCGCTTCGCCCGTCGCCGCCGCTACACTGCACCCCGGCACCTCCCGCTGCCTCCTTTAGATGCGCCGAACCGCCAGCATTCCGTAGCTGCAAACCACGAGCGAAACGATGCTCCGTAGCTCCGTCCCCGAGCATCTCCGGCGAGCCACCGCCGTGCTTTTGGTCGTCGGCGTCGACCGCTGACGTGGCCGTGATTAGGGCCTAAACACACCGCTAACCAACCCCTTGGGTCACTGACGTATGGGCCCCATGCCCTTAATTAATCTTTGTTTGTTTTCTGTTAAGTTTAACCTAACCACCATGGGCCCACGCGTCAGCTTTGACCAAGCTGACGTGGCCGTTGACTGGACCCACATGTCAGCTACACATACCAGCCTGAGACACTGAACAGTGGACCCCACTGGTCAGATTTGACCTGGTCAACCGTAGTTGACCCGCTGACGTTATAGTGATGCAATGCTAACGCAATTAACCATTTTCTGGATTTAAATTAATTCTGAAATTCCAGAAAATGCCCAAAACTTCTAAAATTCATAGAAATTCAACCGTAGCTCCAAATTAAATAATTTATATATGAAAAATGATCAGAAAAATCCATTCTATCCATCTGTATCATTTTCATGCATGTTAGATCAACTTATAGCTGCTGTTTAGGACAATTCAATCAAATGGCATTTAAACCTTCACATATGGAGTTTGGATTTGAATTTTGGATTCAAACCAACTTCATTTAACTTGTTGCTAGTTGCGTTAGCTCAAACCACAGCATATTGCCATGTGATGATCATGCATCTTATTGTGCATTGCATTGATTGTGTTCTTCCTTGTTTGCCGGTATTTGTCCCCTCTCGATAGACGTGGTTCGGACGATGAGTTCGATGACACCGATGAAGGGCTATATTATCTTCAGAAGTGCCAGGCAAGCAAAACCCCCTTGTTCATTCCGATATAATCCCACTCTCTCGCTCATGCTCTCTTTTACTACATTAGGACAACAACGATTCATCTGCTACTTGCTGTGGTAGCTGAACCCCTTTATCCTCTGCATGACCTGTCATTGCCACAGTAAATAGATGAAACCCACTAGCATGAGTAGGAGTTGTTTGAGCCCTGATGTGCCTACTCATTCATGCTTGTTTGTCATGCCTGCTATTGCTTAGAGTTGAGGCAGGTTTGATTCATCGGGGATGAATCGGAGGTGTGTGAACATGTCCTACTGTTGAGAGCCAAGTGTGTGAACACGATTTGGTAAAGGTAGCGGTGAGAGGCCATGTAGGAGTACATGGTAGGTTGTCTCATTGCAGCCGTCCTCAGGAACTGAGTTCTGTGTTTGTGATCCATGAACAGTTACTACCACACATTGGGCTCCGGGCGCTCCAAGCTCTCTCGACTTATTAATCAACATGATCTCTGTCCAGGAGTTGCAACTAGTTTCTGGTGTTTGTAGGTAGTGTTAGTAGTCTACCAAGTGGCACCTGGTACAGGTGGGCTTGGGACAGACTAGGCACAGTGGCCCGGTGTACCAAGTGGCACCCGGATGGTGGACTTGGGAACCCTGCACACATCGTTTGGGGCCGTGAGCGACACCCCGGCCGGATCTCCTTGCGGATGGAACCCGGATAGGCGATAAACCTGGACGAGAGACTTGTGTGGTTAGTCAGGTCGTGGCCGACACCCTCGCTGGGCTTCCGCTTGAAGGTTGCCGAGTACATGTCGTGTAAACGGCGGTAAGTGGTGAGAGCGTGTGTGAAGAAGTACACCCCTGCAGGGTTAATATGATCTATTCGAATAGCCGTGTCCGCGGTAAAGGACTTCTGGGTTGCCTGTACAGTTCATAGACAAGTGAAAGTGGATACTCTAAAATACGCAAGATAAGCGTGAGTGCTATGGATGGCGTTATCGTAGGGAGACGGGAGCGGATCCATAGTGGTGTATTGATATGGTGAATATGTGGATTCGTGTGCGCCACCTCAAAAGAGTTACTTGCAGTCGTAGTTCAGGATAGCCACCGAGTCAAAGCTGGCTTGCTGCAGTTAAACCCCACCAACCCCTTGTTGATAATGATGCATATGTAGTTAGATCTGATGTAAGTCTTGCTGGGTACATTTGTACTCACGTTGCTTAATTTATGTTTTTGCAGAGAGATTTCATTCTCGCTAGTAGTACTGCGTGGACTTCGACGTTTAGCTTGTTACCTCAGCTACGATCTTGTGCCCTCGGCAGGATCTGGTAGACAGTCAGGCTTCTCAGCCTTTTTCTTTGTAGATGTCTGTACTCAGACATGTTAAGCTTCCGCATGTGCTTTGACTTGTATGCTCTGATGTTGGGTCATGAGACCCATGCTTGTAATATCTTGCTCCTCGGAGCCTATTGAATAAATACATGAGTCATAGAGTCATGTTGTGATGCCATGTTGTATTTGCACATATCGAGCATATTGTGTGTATGTTATTGAAATGCTTGGTATGTGTGGGATCTGACAACCTAGTTGTTTATCCTTGGTAGCCTCTCTTACCGGGAAATGTCTCCTACTGTTTCCACTGAGCCATGGTAGCTTGCTACTGCTCCAAAACACTTAGGCTGGCCGGCATGTGTCCTTCTTCGTTCCTGTGTCTGTCCCTTCAGGGAAATGTCACGCGATGAATACCGGAGTCCTGTTAGCCCACTACAGCCCGGTTCACCGGAGTCCTGCTAGCCCAATGCTACAGCCTGGATTCACTCGCTGATGACTGACACGTTCGATGTTGGGTCATGGATGCCTGTCCCTGTAAGTTTGTGCCACTTTGGGTTTATGACTAGCCATGTCAGCCCGGGCTCCTTATCATATGGATGCTAGCGACACTGTCATATACGTGTGCCAAAAGGCGCAAACGGTCCCGGGCAAAGGTAAGGCGACACCCGTGGGAATACCGTGCGTGAGGCCGCAAAGTGATATGCGGTGTTACATGCTAGATCGATGTGGCATTGAGTCGGGGTCCTGACATCGTCTTCGTCGTTGTTGTCGTCGAGCCAGGTCTCCATGCCGCCACCTTCCTTGGAGCCGCCTGCTTTGCCGCCGCCGCCTGTTGCATCGTCCGCCAGGGCGGCCGCCCCCAAGTCGGGGTCGTCCATGTCACTCACTGCCCTGTCCGGCAGGTAGTCACCACCCGGCCCCACGATGGCGGCCGCTGCCGCGAACATGTAAATCTGCGCTCAAGAGGGGAGTCGAATCACAAGGAAAGCAAGACCAAAGATAGATCTAAAGGAAGAAATTGAGGGACTTACGGCAGGCGGCGGCGCGTCGCGAGAGTACGGGCGCTTCCCATACCTCTAGTTCCCCTCCAACTTCTTGAGGTCGGAGATCTCGTTCACCATCCGCGCGACCTCGGCAGGCGGTATCTCTTTCGTGCACAGCCGGCACGGGTCGCGGTGCCCGCCCATCCGGAAGATCGGATGTGGGAGGCTCTGGAGCGGGAGGACTCGGTGCTCGACAAAGGCAATGAGGAGGTTGGAGGCCACGAGGCCCTCCGACTCCTGGAGCACTCGGAGTCGGCCGATGGCGGCCGCCGCGTCTGCTGACACCGGCTTCGGCTTGTACCCCCAGTTGGGCGGAGCCCGGTGGGGGGGGCGGCCTTGTAGGGCGGCAGGTTGAGGAAGTCGGCAGCCGAATCTACGTTCTTGACGTAGAAGTAGGACTGCTGCCACATCTTCATCGACTGGGCCAGCTTGATGACGGGGAAGGCGTTCCGCTTCGCCGGCCGGCGCACGGCGACGTAGCCGCCACACTCGGCCGCCATGTCCTTGGCAGAGGTGCCGAGGTTCCTGTAGAAGAACGCTCCCCACAGCTCGATCGTGGGGAGGATGCCGATGTAGCCCTCGGACGTCATGACCAAGGCAGAGAGCAAGGTCACGGTATTGGGCGTCAGGTGGTGAGGTTGGAGATGGTTGAATTCGAGGAACGAGCGGAGGAAGTCGCTCGCCGGAAGGCCGAAGCCACGGAGGAAGTGCGAGTGGAAGAGGACCCGCTCGTCCCCCCTTGGAGCCGGCGAGATCTCCGTCTCCGGTGGCACCCGCGCCTTGACGAATGCCGCGTTGGGCATCCGGCGCGTGTCCCAGAGGAAGGTGATGTGGTCCTCAATGACCGTCGAGCCGTCCCAATCGCCGCCCTTCTCATGCGCCATGGCTACGGGCGGAGCTGCGGGAGGGGCAAGAGCACAACGGCGGCGGCGGCGACACTACGGCCAACAAGGAGCAGTGACAACAACTGTGGCGAAGGGTGAGAGAGGAGGAAGAAGGAGTGAGAGGGGGCGCGCGTGCCCCGCCGCACCCCTCCCTCCCCCTATTTATAGCCCTTGGGCTATGAAGCCGAGGGGACAGGGCGTGGGACGTGGGATTAACTACGCCCACGCCCCACGTCCCCATGTTCGCCGTGTGAACTTATTGTGCCGTGAATGATCGTAGGAATTGCAACCGCCCGCCTCGGCACAGCGGATCCGCCCGCGCGCCGAGGCCCTGTAGTGGCGGGCCTGGCCCACTGTCACGTCCCATCGGGCGCGTGGGGTGGCAGGCTGGCTGGGCTTCCGGGCACCGCGTGGCATTCCCACGACGGGCGGCGGCCTCGAGAAGCTTAGCAGGCACACCACCTATTCTCCCGCCTTGAACTTCAAAACTGGCTGATTGATCCCGCCTTGTCGAAGCCAGCCTCAGAAGCCGGTGCGTCGCGAGATGAATCGAGATGCCGACACACTGCAAGGCGGATCAAAGCACTATCCTGGAGCTCGGTGAGGGGGGAAGCCGCTGATTCTTCACGACCCCATGACCACGACGCCTTACCGGCTTCGGGGACTACTGTGAGAGTAATGGGCCATGGGTAGCCTCACCCGAGTCCCTTGGCACATCAAAACTTTTGGTCAGCTTCATCCCACAAAGACCCCAGCTAGCAGCTCCGCCCTCCAGGGGCCGGCTGGCTCAGAGGCCGGCCACCGGAGGACGGCCAAGCACCAGAAGACAGCACTGGGAGCAGCCTGCTCCAGCAGGCCGGCTCCCAGAGAGGGTGGCTACCTGACGCCCACAGAGTCTGGGCCCCCATCAAGAGTACAAGCTAGAGCAAGGCTACAGTGGAGCATGTCGCCCCCAAATCCCGGGACAAGCATGGCTACAGTGCTCCGTATAGGCGGAGATCTCCGCACGGCGGGGCACTGTGCCACGTCTCCCCTAACGTCGCTCCGAGCAGGCGGAGTCCTGTTCCCCATGATGACCTGTCGGTATGGCCTGCCGGTAGTGGGCCCTATCGGGCAGTGACGCCGTAGAAGATGGCAGAAGCCCAATCAGTCGGACTCGGGAAGGACCGGCCTCCAGCAGGCGGCCGTCCCTTGCCCCGAGGCAAGCATGCCATTAAGCTGATGAGACCAGGTGTGGCTACAGTGATCTGCCACCAGGCAGCGGGACTGTAGCCATGCTGAGATGACCAAGCCCTCGTCACCGACGGCATGGCTACAGTGAGCTGCCATCAACCAGTCGGTGGGACCCACCAGACGGCGGGCCTCGTTAGTCGGCGGAGAAGCCAGAGGCCGGAGACACTGACAGCCGGGCCCAGCACCTGGACAGATTACCATTGTACCCTGGGGGTACGCCTATATAAACCCCCCAGGGAACCCATGCAAAGGGCTCCAACTCTGATAGAACTAGCCAGTTACCTAGGGCAGGGAAGAGCTAGCCTTGCCTTCTCCTACCTCTAGACACAGCTCAAGGAGCACTTTGTATCACTAGTGCCTTAGTGATCATGCGGAGACCCCGCAGAGCAGGAGTAGGGGTATTATCTCCACGGAGAGCCCCCAACCTGGGTAAAGTTCGTCGGCGTACGTGTCTACACCTTGTCCCGCTTCCAGGCACCGGCGACGTTCTACTCGCTCCCACCATGATAAGCCATCCTTTGGCATATGTCGCACCCAACCCCTGACAACCTTAAAGTGGTGATTTATTTTCTTATACTATCGGAGCTCAAGAGATTTTCTGTCGAGTTTTGTGTTGTGAAGTTTTCAAGTTTTGGGTAAGGATTTGATGGACTATGGAATAAGGAGTGGCAAGAGCCTAAGCTTTGGGATGCCCAAGTCAGCCAAGGTAAAATTCAAGGACAACCAAGAGCCTAAGCTTGGGGATGCCCCTGAAGGCATCCCCTCTCTCGTCTTCGTCTATCGGTAACTTTGCTTGAGGCTATATTTTTATTCACCACATAATATGTGTTTTGCTTGGAGCATGTCGGTGTCAAAACCGGCGGATCTCGGGTAGGGGGTTCCGAACTGTGGTTCTAAGATCGATGGTAACAGGAGACTGGGAACATGATGTTTACCCAGGTTTGGGCCCTCTCGATGGAGGTAATACCCTACTTCCTACTTGATTGATCTTGATGATATGAGTATTACAAGAGTTGATCTACCACAAGATCGTAGAGGCTAAACCCTAGAAGCTAGCCTATGATTATGATTGTTCTTGTCCTACGGACTAAAACCCTCCGGTTTATATAGACACCTGAGGGGGCTAGGGTTACACAGAGTCGGTTACACAGAAGGAGATCTATCATCCAAATCGCCAAGCTTGCCCTCCACGCAAAGTAGAGTCCCATCTGGACACGGGACGAAGTCTTCAATCTTGTATCTTTATAGTCCAACAGTCCGGCCAAAGCATATAGTCCGGCTGTCCGGATACCCCCTTATCCAGGACTCCCTCAGTAGCCCCTGAACCAGGCTTCAATGACGATGAGTCCGTCGCGTAGATTGTCTTCGGCATTGCAAGGCGGGTTCCATCTCCAAATACTCCAAAGTAATATTCGAACACTCAAATCGTGTCCGGCTCTGCAAGACAAATTCCACATACCACCATGGAGAGAACAATCTTTCACAAATCTAATCTGCCGACAACTCTTCACAGCATGACAGCACGCCATGGTCCGGTCATTATTCGAACCGTTTCCTCCTAACCAGCTATTGCGCATATTGCGAGGCGGTTTCCTTGGCGCGTCTTGTCGAAGCAGAGATCATGCCCCCCTTATCGTGGGTTTCCCATCAATATGGGAGTGGTTAACCTAACCACACCACCAATCCTGGTGAGTGGGGGACGAGCAGGTTTCATTAGGCAAGCGGTGAGGCGCAAAGTTTCATTGCCTCTATAAAGAGGAAAGGCCTCTTCCTTTTCACCCACGCCTTCTCCCTCTGCTCGTCTATTCTCTTTTGCTTGAGCCCTAATGCCCGAGCTTTCATCTTCTCCACCAACAAAGGTTCTCCAAAAATGTCCGGATCCGGAGCAGGAGGCAAGTGGATGGCTTCTACCGTCCAGGAGAAGGATATCAAAAAGCTTCGGGAGGCCGGGTACCTGGCCCAGAAAATCGGCCACCATCTTCCGATGGTGGGACAAATTGTCCCCACTCCGGAGTCCCATGAGAGGGTCGTATTTCTCCCTCATTTTGTCCGCGGGCTCGAGTTTCCCCTTCACCCATTTGTTCGTGGCATCATGTATTATTACGGGATAGATTTTCATGATCTATCCCCCAATTCCTTCCTCAACATCTCGACGTTTATCATCGTGTGCGAGGCCTTTCTCCGCATCATGCCACACTTCGGCCTATGGCTGAAGATCTTCAATGTGAAGCCCAAGGTAGTGAGTAGAGAGCATGCCGAGTGTGGAGGCGCCATGGTGAGCAGGATGCCCAAGGTCACATGGCCGGCAGTTACCTTCAATGATTCTATCAAGGAGTGGCAGCAACAGTGATTCTATATTACTGAGCTGCGCGGCGAAAAATGGGCCGCTACTCCTGAGTTCCGATCTGGAGCCCCTTTGTGGCTTACGTCCTGGCCCAAGAAGGGCTTGAGGTGGTCCTCATCCAACGAACTGTTGATGATCCAGACACGCGTCAAAGGTATGGAAGACAAGGCCATCAAGCTTGTTGACATAGTCCAGGTGATGTTGGTCCGCCTGGTTCTTCCTTCTCAGCACCGAGCGTGCAATTTGTGGGAATATGACCCGGCCGAGCACCAGACCCTGCGGGAGCTTTTCGACTCCTCACACAAGGACATCTGGAAGGTGCTTTTTAAGTCCGTCAAACCATGGCCGGACTCCACCGCGGACCACGGGTACCAACTGTCCCGTCCCGCAAGTCCGGTAAGTAGTCATTATATTTTGTCCATCCATATGTTTCATGGTCATATCCCGGGAAAGATGCCCTAACACGCTTACCGCAATTATCCTAGGGATGGACGAAGAAGGCGGGGCGGATACACTGTCCAGCCCTGTTGCCAGAAAACCAGCCGGACTGCTTCTGACGAAGATGCTGGTCCCGGCGCCTTACGAGGCGCCAAAGAAAGAGGCCCATAAAGAGGCCAAGGAGACCAAGAGTGGCCTCCGTCGTCGTGGTGCTTCGGACACAAAATCCGAAGACTCCAATACCCATATCTCCTCCGAAGAGGAAGAAGAGGAGGAAGAAGACCAGTCCCCCACGGGGGGAGGCAAGAAAAGGACGGCCTCCTCATCTCTGGAGGCCGAATTGCCTCAGAGGGAAAAAAACCTTCCAGAGGTGTCCACCACGGCTACCGACAGCAGCCCGGAGTGGGATCCCAGGGCCCAGCCTTTGGTAAACTCGTAAGTATATGAAATCTGAGCATGCCTATGGGTCCAGGATCACTAAAGCATAATATTTTAATTTGCACCACACTTTTTGCAGTCCAGCAAGGTCTCACACCGAACAGTCCTCATCGGAAGATTCGTTGAGCTCAGATTCCCTAGAGAGCGAGACACCTCCGAGGGCCCCTTCCCCTAAGCCTGGTTGTGACACCGAGGTGTCGTCCCGAAAGGACCCGGGCCAGGAGGGGTGTACCTCTGGGGCCGGACACGCGGGAGCGGCGGTTCCCATGAGTTTCGATGGCCGGGGCAGCCTTGGATTCGGCCCACAGCCGGACACAGTCCCGGAGACCCTTGAGGCTCCGGGATCAGGCAGGCAGCCCCCCTTGACTAGAGGGGGCGATCCTGCTCCGCCTGCGACCTCTGTCCAACCAGAGGTGCAGGGCATCTTATCGACAGCGCTGAAGAGCGCTTCCATCGTCGATGAACATCGCGCCCTTATGGGCGTGGTGATTGAAAAGATTCAGGCCGCTGAGAGCGGACTGAATGAATCCTGCATCAGCCTTATAAAAGGCTTGGAGGTACGTTTTTAGGAATTTTTAGAAGATTGTCATAGTATAGATAGTAGCCCCTGATACACTGTCCGGTGCAGAAGAGAACCGGACAGGGGATCAAATTTGCATCCGCACGAGACTCAGCTAATGACATTGTCTCTTCCTTTATAAATAGGCATCTGCAGCGACTGTTGTCTCTCATACTACAGAAGTGTCCAGACTTAAACAGAGTCCGGAGCGGGCCGAAGAAGAACTTGGCCAAGTAAAGAAATAGTTGGAGGACAATCAAGGTATGTTGAAACCTTATTAAGTTTAGCACAAATAAGTAGTTGTGCCTAATGAAAGTATTTATATTGTGTGCTCTAGGGGCGAATGCCGAAGTTGAGGCGCTTAAGAAGGCTGTTGCCTTGGCCGAAAAGAGGGCAGCTGTGGAGCAGGCTCTCCGCGAGAAGCACGAGGCCAGGGTTATTGAAGCTGAACGAGAGCTCCAGGAAGCATGGAGAAAAGCGAGACTTTGGAGCAGAATCTATCATTGAAAGAATCCGAACTTGCCCAAGCTCTCCAAGCCGCAAATGATGCTCGGGAGGAAGCCCAAGCTGCTCTGAAGGATATTCAGGAGGCGAGGAAGATTGTGACTGGTAAGTCTTTTTCTTATTCAAAGCAATTTATATGCGGGAGCAGGAAAAATTCAGGGTGACCCATTGAATCCTGATTTCCCCAGGGGCGTTTGCGGATCTGCAGCGCAGCATATCTGATGCTGCTCAATTCTATCGAGCTGAGGAGACGAAGACTACGGAAAAGATCTTCTGGTCACAGTATTTGGTGCCGAAATATTAGGTGCCCTTTGTCGACCAGCTGAAGCAACTAGTCGAACTACACCAGGCGGCCGAACTAGCCATGAAGGATTTGATAATCCGGCTATGGCCCACCGACCCATTCCAAGCAGTTACTTTAGGCTCGTGAAGCGAATTGTGAGTGCTTGTCCTCGGCTTCACGTCATTAAGCGGTCGGTCTGTATAGAAGGTGCGCGAATGGCATTTGCCTGCGTAAAAGTGCACTAGGGAAAGCTGGATGCTGAGAAGCTGATGACCGAGGGACTACCGGAGGGGAAGGAGCACCGCAAGCCCAAATTATATTATGATGGTGTCCTAAAAGGAGCCCGCCTTGTGGCGGAGCAATGTGACAAAGACATTATATTTCCCTAAAGACAGTCATGTTGTCCTTTTGTAAGGCGGAACAAAGTCACTTTTATTTATGTATTTCCCTGTTATATGAAAGTTTTACTCCTGTGCGGCTGTTTGATATATTAATCTTGAGAGTTGGCTAGTCGTCGGCTTCTGCCCCCACGTAGGAAGTACGGGGGTGTTCGGGATACACCTGAACACTCTTTACCCCATTTTTGGGTCCATAAAGGAGGTGTTCAGCATAGCGAACCGGGAAATCGGACTATACGGCTTTATCACTCTCACTTAGCCATAGGAATTCGAGTATGGTAGGTGCAGCCCCTGGTGTTCAGAAGACCGCACGCCGGGCTCTAACAGCACCTCATCGGTAGACCGATCCGCCGCACTCTGCATTTTATTATGGCATTGTGCGGAATAAATCCTTAAAGATTTTACAACCTCTCGAACAGCTTACTAGCTCTCGCCTTATCATGACAGTCAGTTTTTGGCTTTCTCTACTAAGGTGCTCGTCCGGAAGAACCGGGACACAATCGCAGTAGTTCTCCCAGCGCTACCTTAGCCGATATTGCGGAACATAAGGTACCAAAACATGGGATCCGGGCAAACCCAACTAATGACCCAAGACATGATTCGGAGCTGATGCATATAATGCTATAAGTTCGGGGTGCCGAGGGACCGAGAAGGTGGTCGGACTTTGTTGCCATAGTGCGGGTACAATGAAGCCCCTGGCATTTTAAGGCATCACACGATGTCCGGATGACGTTATGACAAAATGTCAATGAGAAATGATAGCATATAAGCGTAAAATGAATCTACATGTTGTATTCGAGTAATACGGCTATGCGTGTGAGTACAGTGCATGTTATAAAGGAGAGGCATGACGGCAAAACCTGTTGGGACCGGGCAGTAGGGAGCTGTGTACGGATCCGAAGTAATGTCCGGATTGTATTCGGGGGAGATGTATGAAGATTCCCCCTTTATGCATCCGAGCTGATTCCATGTCTCCAGTCCAGTTATGCGTAAAGGCGAACCTGCGAAGAAAATTCTAGAGGCATTTGTGTGCCATGGAGCGGTTGAGCCGTGGGATGTGGCCCATCCCAGCTTATGCCAGAGGGTTTATCTGAGCTCTGATCAGGCTGAGATATTGTTAAGTAGTTCGGACTCCTTTATCGGTGTCTGGGAGTTTGGCTGTCGAATCAAGGTTCGATTGAAAAAGCCGCGACTCGCTGCTTCTGTTGCTAAAATGGCCGAATACTCTTCGGCGTCGAGGTGAAGCTTGGTCTTGCCCAAAATTGTGACTACATCAAGTGGGCCTGGTATTTTAAGATTGCCATGGGCATGGCGTGATACCGTGTTGAATCGCAGTTCGCGTTGGTGATGCGTAGTAGCTACTGCCTAGAGGGGTAATGTCAAAGACCAACTCTTCGGTATGGTGACTTTTTTGTGATTCGAGGACCATGTTCAGAGTGATGAGGCCTATACAACTGACGTTCGCACCTGGTATGACACCTTGAAATGATTTTTTAGTGGTTTGATCCTTAAGTGATCCATTCCTATCCGGCGCACTGTGTCCTAGTGTAGCAAGTTTGGACTGTTGTCTCCACTAATAGGAGGATATCGCTGGTTGATATTGGCCAAACGGTCTAGTCGATCGAAGATGATCGGTCGTATTTTTATATGGTGGGGCAACTTGCTTTGTCGAGTTGACGTCCCGAAGAGTGCACGTCCGCTCCCATTTGGGGATGTGAACGGTGTTTATCATGTTCACCGTGTTGGCGGAAGAGATTTCTTTTGCCCTGTATTGCTTGATGATCTAGGCTCCTTGCTCTGAGACCCCTTCTTACTGTCTTTGGTGCCGACCTGCCGACTTGTTTAAAGACCCAGCATTCTCTATTGGTATGATTAGCTGCCGTTCCTGGGGTACCATGAATTTGACATGGGCGGTCGAGTATGCGGCTCAGGCCGTATGGGCCCGAATTTTGAAGTGTCTTCTCCCGCTGACCGAATTGAGGGCCACGAACTCCTGTATTGACTGCCATGTCCTGGGAGTCATCATTTTTCTTGGGACGCTTACGTTTGTTGCGTCGAGGTTTGCAGATGTTGTTCCTGGCTTCTGGTGTGCCCGAGGTGCTTGCTATGTTATTGTTTACCATGTTTTGCTGGTCTTGCGCGTAGCCCCTGGCCGTAGTCTTTTGGCGGCGGGGTTTAGGCTGGTGTTTGGTTTTTGGTGCCTCCTCCTCGAATTGAGGTAGTAGCCTGCGATTTGGGTAACATTTTGTTCGGCGCTCGAGTCCGTATTCGTCGGCTGCCCGGACCTCAATCTGTCTGTCTATTAGCAGATCATGGTCTGCTTGTAGCTGTTGTTGCTTCTTCTTCAGGCTTCTTGTGGTGGCTGTAAGCCAGCACTCGAAGCGCTTCTGCTCTACGGGATCCTCAGGCACACTGAATTCGTCATCACCTAAGCTTATCTCGTCTTCGGAGAGAGGCATATAATTGTCGACCTTCAAGTCTCCGTCTGTTACCTGTTCATCTGGGCTAGCTAGCTCGTCTTCCTTATCGGCTTGTTCGAAGGTAGGCTGATCGGGATTGTATTCATCTTCGGCACCATCCAGAATGTTTGTCTCCTGTGCCGGTATTGCTGTGGCGGGGCTTAGAACGGCGCTGATGACGCCCATGCTTTGATTTCTTCCCTGAGGGGTTATCTTCTGTTGCCTCATCGCCATTGTTTTCTTTGCGGGTGTCCACCATATATATATCATATGAAGAGGTGGTTGTCCAGCGCCCTGTGGGCGGTGGTTCCTGTTCTTCTCCTGCATCATCGTCTATACCTTCGATGTCTTCGGAGTCGAAGTCGATCACGTCGGTCAAATCATCAACAATGGCTATTAAGTGGGTGGTGGATGGGTAACGAATTTCTTCATCGCCTGCTTCCCACTCGAGCCGGACATAGTTCGGCCAGGAATCTTCTGACAGAGAGAGAGACCTTAATGAATTTAGCACATCGCCAAAAGGGGAGTGCTGAAAGATATCCGCGGCGGTGAACTCCATTGCTGGAGCCTGATCGGACTCGATGGGCCCGGGCGTGCGCGGTTCGGGACCCTCGTCCGGACACAGGTCCGGGGGTCCGGTGACGCTGATTCCCTTAACGGTGGAATCTGTGTTCGCCTCTACCGCCGAAGAGTATGCGGCCTCCATGGCGGGGTCCATCCACCCGTCCTCGGACGACGCGGTCTGCCCCAGATTTAGGTTCGGAGCAGCTGCATGGGCGATATTCCGAATATTGTCCGACAACAGATTTAAGTCGTGTTCGTCGTGACTGTTCGGTGCTCCTGATGCAGGCCCGAATCCGTCGAAGATCAAGTCTCCGCGGATATCGTCCGTGTAGTTCAGGTTTCCGAACCTGACCTGATGGCCAAGGGCGTAGCTATCGATCTGCTCCAGATGGCCAAGCAAATTGGCCCGCAGTGCAAAGCCGCCGAACACGAAGATCTGTTCGGGGAGAAAAGTCTCACCCTGGACTGCGTTGTTGAAGATTGAAAGGGCCATCGAGCCTTACAGCGACGACACAGAGGAACTCTCAATGAAAGCACCAATGTCGGTGTCAAAACCGGTGGATCTCGGGTAGGGGGTCCCGAACTGTGCGTCTAAGGTCGATGGTAACAGGAGACTGGGGACACGATGTTTACCCAGGTTCGGGCCCTCTCGGTGGAGGTAATACCCTACTTCCTGCTTGATTGATCTTGATGATATGAGTATTACAAGAGTTGATCTACCACGAGATCGTAGAGGCTAAACCCTAGACGCTAGCCTATGATTATGATTGTTCTTGTCCTATGGACTAAAACCCTCTGGTTTATATAGACACCTGAGGGGGCTAGGGTTACACAGAGTCGGTTACAGAGAAGGAGATCTATCATCCGTATCGCCAAGCTTGCCCTCCACGCAAAGGAGAGTCCCATCCGGACATGGGACGAAGTCTTCAATCTTGTATCTTCATAGTCCAACAGTCCGGCCAAAGCATATAGTCCGACTGTCCAGATACCCCCTTATCCAGGACTCCCTCAGAGCGTCTTGTATGATTTGAGTCTTTGCTTTTTAGTTTCCCACAATCATCGTTGTTGTATACACCTTTTGGGAGAGACACGCATGCATGAATCGTGATTTATTAGAATACTCTATGTGCTTCACTTATATATTTTGAGCTAGGCAATGTTGCTCTAGTGCTTCACTTATATCTTTTTAGAGCACGGAGGTGGCTTTATTTTATAGAAATTGTTGATCTCTCATGCTTCACTTATATTATTTTGAGAGTCTTTTAGAACAGCATGGTAATTTGCATTGGTTATAAAACTAGTCCTAATATGATGGGCATCCAAGAGGGATATAATAAAACCTTTCATATGAAGTGCATTGAATACTATGAGAAGTTTGATTCTTGATGATTGTTTTGAGATATGAAGACGGTGATATTGGAGTCATGCTAGTGGAGTAATTGTTAATTTGAGAAATACTTGTGTTGAGGTTCATGAGTCCCGTAGCATGCACATATGGTAACCGTTGTGTAATAAATTTGGAGCATGAGGTATTCATTGACTATCTTCCTTATGAGTGGCGGTCAGGGACGAGCGATGGTCTTTTCCTACCAATCTATCCCCCTAAGAGCATGCGCGTAGTACTTGGTTCAATGACTAATAGATTTTTGCAGTAAGTATGTGAGTTATTTATGACTAATGTTGAGTCCATGGATTATACGCACTCTCACCCTTCCATCATTGCTAGCCTCTCTTTTGTCGCACAACTTTCGTCGATATCATACACCCACCATATACCTTCCTCAAAATAGCCACCATACCTACCTATTATGGCATTTCCATAGCCATTCTGAGATATGTTGCCATGCAACTTTCCACCATTCCATTTATTATAACACGCTTCATCATTGTCATATTGCTTTGCATGATCATGTAGTTGACATCGTATTTGTGGCAAAGCCACCTTTCATAATTCTTTCATACATGTTACTCTTGATTCATTGCACATCCGGGTACACCGCCGGAGGCATTCACGTAGAATCATATTTTGTTCTAAGTATTGAGTTGTAAGTAAATAGAAGTGTGATGATCATCATTATTAGAGCATTGTCCCATGTGAGGAAATAAAAAAAAGAGGCCAAAGAAGCCAAAATAAAAAAAGAGGCCAAAGAAGCCAAATAAAAAAATGAGAGAAAAAGAGAGAAGGGACAATGTTACTATCCTTTTTTCCACACTTGTGCTTCAAAGTAGCACCATGATCTTCATGATAGAAAGTCTCTTATTTTGTCACTTCATATACTAGTGGGAATTTCTCATTATAGAACTTGGCTTGTGTAACGCCCTCGATGCGGCTATAGCTCCCACGTGTCGAGGAACGACTTAGAGGCATAACCGCATTGAAAGCAATGTCGCAAGTCGGGCAATCATTACAACATCCCATGTAAGATATATTAAAAGGGGGAGAAACATAGTTGGCTTACACTCGCCACGTCACATCAGAGTACATAAATAACATCCATCAAACAAACACTCATGGCCCGACTACGGCGCCAAAATGGAAAAGAACCCAACATGCGACAAGGTCCTGAATCGATAACCCCAACTAGGCACCACTACTGATCATCTGGAAAGGACACGTAGTATCGCTGAGAGTCCTCGTCGAACTCCCACTTGAGCTCGTAATCGTCAACTGGAGCGGAATCACCTGGACCTGCATCTGGAGTTGTAGTATCTGTGAGCCACAGGGACTCAGCAATCTCACACCCACGCGATCAAGACTATTTAAGCTCATAGGGATGGATAAGGCAAATATAAGTGGAGCTGCAGCAGCGACTAGCATATGTGGTGGCTAACTTATACGCAAAAGAGAGCGAGAAGAGAAGGCGAAGCACGAGCGAGAAGCTAAAAGGAACATCCTGCGCAAGCATAACTCCAACACCGTGTCCACTTCCCGGACTCCGCCGAGAAGGGGCCATCACGGTAACACACACGGTTGATTTATTTTAATTAAGTTTAGTTCAAGTAGTCTACAACCGGACATTAACAAATTCCCATCTGCCCATAACCGCGGGCACGGCTTTCGAAAGTTCAATCCCTGCAGGGGAGTCCCAACTTAGCCCATGACAAGCTCTCACGGTCAACGAAGGAATAGACCTCCTCCCAAGACGTTCCGATCAGACTCGGTATCTCGGTAACTCAAGACACTTCGACAGGTTAAAACAAGTCCAGCAACACCGCCCGAATGTGCCGACAAATCCCGATAGGAGCTGCACATATCTCTTTCTCAGGGCACACTCAGATTGTCTTAGGTACGGGTAGGCCAGCCCAGAGTTGCCCCTGGTAGCCACCGGTAGCTGACAGGTGGACCAACACTCAGAGGAGCACTGGCCCGGGGGGGGGGGGGTAAAATAAGATGACCCTCGGGCTCCGGAAACCCAAGGGAAAAAGAGGCTAGGTGGCAAATGGTAAAACCAATGTTGGGTATTGCTGGAAAAGCTTTAATCAAGGCGAACTATCAAGGGGTTCCCATTATAACCCAACCGCGTAAGGGACGCACAATCCGGGAACATAACACCGAAATGACGGAAACTAGGGCGGCAAGAGTGGAACAAAACACTAGGCGAGAGGCCGAGCCTTCCACCCTTTACCAAGTATATAGGTGCATTAAGATAACATAGCAATATAATGATATCCCAACAAGAATATAAATGTTCCAACAAGGAACGGCTCCAATCTTCACCTGCAACTAACAACGCTATAAGAAGGGCTGAGCAAAGCGGTAACATAGCCAATCAACGGTTTGCTAGGACAATGGTGGGTTAGGGGTTCAACATGGCAATTGGGAGGCTGACAAGCAAAAGGTAGGCATCGTAGCAGTGGCAAAGCAAAAGAGCGAGCAAAGCTAGCATAGCAAAGATAGTAGTGATTTCGAGGGTATGATCATCTTGCCTGCACAGTTGTCAGAGTTGACTGGATCCTCACAAGCAAACTCAACGGGCTCCTCGGTAGAGAACTCGTCTCCCGGCTCTACCCAACAAGACAAACAAGCAACAAGGATACAATCAACCACGGGCAAGACCAAGCAATAAGATGAAATGACGATATGCTATGCGGGATGCGATGCGGGATGCAAAATGCAAGATATGACAGGAAATGCATGAACCTGGCATCAACTTGGAAAACCAAGTGTGCCACTGGATAGAGGGGATGAAATCGCTTGAAAACGATGTAAAGATCATTGGAATCGGAGTTACGGTTTAGAAATGGCAAGCGTTTTAAGATGTGACACCGGTCTGCGATTTACAGCAAGTAGGCATCTAAATGCAACGAAATGAACATGCTACAGCCACCAAACATGAAAACAAAATACATGGCAGTGAAGTACACAAGATGGTTGACAAAACACTAGCACTGAGCCATAGGCAAATTCATCCATTAAGAGGTTCAAACAAGCATGGCTAAAACGCAAATGCAAAACAGATTTCAGACTTAGTGAAATTAACACTAGTCTGAAATTTCAGATCACGATGCTCTCTTCGGAGCAGCAAAACAACATGATAGAAAACCTGAACATGACAAGTAAGAACATGGCATGGAGCTACTCAACAAGCTTAACAAAACACCCAAAGTGACCTGGGGCCAAAAGGGTTCACAAAATACTCTACCGAGCTCACGAACATCGCTCGAACACAATCAGTTTTCAGACTTAGTGAAAACTGAGACATGCTGAAATTTAACTCACGAAGGCATGTAAACGAGCTCGATGCACCCACTACGGTGCAAGTCATGGCAAGGAAAGCATATAACCAGCAAGAAGGCACAAAGTGCTAGCTACACATGGCAAGAACGAAGGCATAGCATGCATGGAACACTAACGGTAGCATCGGCAAAATCGCAAACAAGTTGACGATCTGCCCAGATTAACAACGAAGCAAAAGTTGAGCTCGATTGAGTCAACCTAGAGCACTCCACAAATGCCAACAAAGACATGGATGGATAGAGCATAACCTAAATATCAAAACTCCCTTACTGATCATCCTCAAAAGAGGCACGGATCATTAGGAAACAAGCTGGACATATAGCATCATGAACTAAAATATCCCAGACTTAGTGAAAATCACTAAGTCCCTGAAATCTGCAATCTCAGGTACCTCTCTTCGCAAGCTTGCACAAGACAACACACACATCCTAAAAATGCATGGGTGGCACCTCTGGAAAGAAGACAAAATGCTTAACAAATCATCCCAAAGGGGCACAAGCATATCATGCACGAATTAAAGATAGCAAAAATGATAAAAGTGCATGATGAACTAACGGATCTGCAATTTAACTCACGAAGCCTCCTTCTAACAGCATTTTGAGAAGACGGCGGCGGGGCGCGGGACAGGGCGCGGCGGCGGATCGGGCCGCGGGGGCCCCGCACGGGCCTCGCGGGCCCGCGGGCGGCGGCGAACTGGGGACCGGGCGGCGCCACTAGGAGGCCGACACGTGGCGGCGGACGGGGAGGCCGGACATGTCCGTCGGCGGCGGTTGTGTCCGACGGCGGCGGGAGGAGTTTTTTTTAGGGTTTCGGGGAGAGGGAGAGATCCGAAAACGGAGGGGTGTATATATAGGCATAAGTGGAGCTAGGAGAGTCCAAATGAGGTGCGGTTTTCGCCCACACGATCGTGATCGAACGCTCTAGGACATGGAGCAGAGTTTGGTGGGTTTTGGGCCAAATTTGGGGGGTGTTGGGCTGCAACACACACGAGGCCTTTTCGGTCCCTCGGTTAACCGTTGGAGTATCAAACGAAGTCCAAATGATACGAAACTTGACAGGCGGTCTACCGGTAGTAAACCAAGGCCGCTTGGCAAGTCTCGGTCCAATCCGGAAATGTTTAGACCCCACACACGAAAGAAGACTAGAAATGACCACCGGAGGAGAACGAAGCGCCGGAATGCAAAACGGACAACGGGGAAAATGCTCGAATGCATGAGATGAACATGTATGCAAATGCAATGCGCGAGATGGCATGATAAGAGATGCACGAAAAAGAAAAACAACACACGGAGACAAAGACCCGAACCCGAGAAATAAATATATCTTGACACCGGAAACGGCAAGAGTTGGAGTACAAATGGGGAAAGTTACATCTGGGGCGCTACAACACTCCACCACTACGAAAAGATCTCGTCCCGAGATCTAGGACTGAAAGAACTCCGGGTACTCAGAACGGAGGTGATCCTCGCGTTCCCAGGTAGCTTCACGGTCGGAATGGTGAGACCACTTAACTTTGAGAAATTTGATTGACTTGTTGCGAGTCTTGCGTTCAGTCTCTTCAAGAATAGCAACTGGGTGCTCACGATAGGAGAGATCTTCTTGGAGCTCAATGTCCTCGAAGTTGACGGTGCGGTCAGGAGTCTTGAAGCACTTTCGAAGCTGAGAGACATGGAACACATCATGAACATTTGCAAAGTTTGAAGGAAGCTCGAGTTGATAGGCGAGGTCGCCTCTCTTGCTGACAATCTTGAAAGGTCCCACGTATCTAGGGGCAAGCTTCCCTTTGATACCGAAGCGACGAGTACCTTTCATGGGAGAGACGCGGAGGTAAACATGATCTCCGATCTCGAAAGCCAGATCACGGTGCTTACTATCATAGTAGCTCTTCTGGCGGGACTGGGCTGCTTTGAGGTTATCACGAATGACTTTGCACATTTCTTCTGCTTCTGTGATTAAGTCATTACCTAGCAGCTGACGTTCACCGGTTTCAGACCAGTTGAGAGGGGTACGGCACTTCCTGCCATATAGAATTTCAAAAGGGGCCTTGCCCGAACTTGCTTGAAAGCTGTTGTTGTACGAGAATTCAGCATAAGGAAGACAATCCTCCCACTTCATGCCGAAGGAGATCACACAAGCCCTGAGCATATCTTCAAGAATTTGGTTGACACGCTCGACTTGACCGCTTGTTTGAGGATGGAAAGCTGTGCTGAAGCGGATGTTGGTGCCCATGGCTTTTTGAAAAGAATCCCAAAACTTGGAGGTAAAGATGCTGCCACGGTCTGAAGATATCACTTGAGGAATACCGTGCAGAGAGACAATGCGAGAGGAATAGAGTTCCGCCAATTGAGCTGCAGTGATCGACTCTTTGATAGGCAGAAAATGAGCCACTTTGGTGAGCTTGTCGATGACAACAAATATAGCATCATTGCCACGCTTGGACTTTGGAAACCCAGTCACAAAGTCCATTTCAATGTGGTCAAACTTCCATTCTGGAATGGCAAGAGGTTGGAGGAGACCAGCTGGCCTTTGGTGTTTTGCCTTCACTCTTCTGCAGACATCACACTCGTTCACAAATTGAGCGATCTCACGCTTCATTCGAGTCCACCAATAAGTTTGCTTGAGGTCCTGATACATCTTCGTACTACCAGGGTGGATGGAGAGGAGAGAGTTGTGAGCCTCGTTCATGATCACCTTACGAAGTTCACCTTTGGGCACAACAATTCGATCCTCGAAGAAGAGAGCGTCCTTGTCATCAAGTCGGTAGCACTTGTACTTGGACTGACTCTTTGCAATACCAATCTTCACCTTCTTCACCATAGCATCAAGAAGTTGGGCTTGGCGAATCTGGTCTTCTAAGGTAGGAGAGACTTGAAGGTTGGCGAGGAAACCTTGAGGAACAACTTGCAGATTAAGTTTGCGGAAAGCTTCACAAAGCTCGGGTTGATAAGGCTTGAGAATCAGACTGTTGCAATATGCTTTTCTGCTCAAAGCATCAGCAATCACATTAGCCTTGCCTGGAGTATACTCGATACTTGGATTGTACTCTTGAATCATTTCGACCCATCGAGTCTGCCTGAGGTTGAGATTAGGCTGAGTGAAGATGTACTTGAGACTCTTGTGATCAGTGAAAATATCCACTTTTCTTCCCAATAGAAGATGTCTCCAAGTCAACAAAGCATGCACAACTGCCGCCAACTCGAGATCATGAGTGGGGTAGTTCTTCTCATTAGGTCTCAACTGGCGAGAGGTATAAGCAACAACTTTCTTCTCTTACATGAGTACAGCACCGAGACCTTGGAGAGAGGCATCACAAAAAACCTTGTACGGCTTGGTTTCATCAGGCGGAGTCAGAACTGGAGCAGTGATCAATTTCTCTTTCAAAGTGTTGAAAGCAATATCACACTCCGGAGACCAAACGTACTTGACGTGCTTCTGAAGAAGATTTGAGAGAGGCTTGGCGATCTTAGAAAAGTTTTCAACGAATCTTCTGCAATAGCTTGCGAGACCGAGAAAACTGCGGAGTTGCTTCACGTTCTGAGGAGGTTCCCAATTCACAATTGCGGACACCTTCTCAGGATTCACGGAAATGCCCTTGGCAGAGATGATATGACCAAGATAAAGAACCTCATCGAGCCAAAATTCACACTTGGAGAACTTGGCGTAGAACTGATGTTCTCTGAGCTTGTCAAGAACCAAACGCAAGTGCTTGGCATGATCTTCCTTGTTCTTCGAGAAAACCAGAATGTCATCGAGATAGACCAAAACGAATTCATTGGTGTAGGGATTGAAGATGAAGTTCATCATACGAGAGAACGTCGGAGGAGCGTTGGCGAGGCCAAAAGACATGACGGTGTATTCATAAGAACCAAAGCTTGTTCTGAACGCCGTCTTGGGAATATCTTGCTCACGAATACGAATCTGATGATAACCCATACGGAGATCAAGCTTGGAGAATACTTGAGCACCTTTGAGTTGTTCGAACAGCTCATTGATGTTGGGAAGTGGGTATTTGTTCTTTATGGTCTTCTTGTTTACTGGACGGTAATCAACACAAAGTCGACTCGATCCATCCTTCTTCTTCACAAAAAGAACACCACAACCCCACGGAGAAGTACTAGGCCGGATGAGACCCAATCTTTCTTGCTCATCGAGTTGTTTCTTCAACTCCTTCAACTCTTCGGGGCCGAGCTTGTAAGGACGTTTGCACACAGGTTCCGTACCGGGCTCAAGTTCAATAACAAATTCAACTGGCCGGTGCGGAGGCATCCCTGGAAGCTCTTCTGGAAAGACATCTTGATACTCACAAACAACCGGAATCTGCGAAATAGCATCCAATTCACCCTTCTCATTGAGAGAAAACAACCGGATGGTATTATCCCGAGCGGCAAAGACAATAACATCCTCAGACGAATGAGTCAGTTGAATCTGCCTGGCTGCACAATCAAGCTGAGCTCTATGCTTAGAGAGCCAGTCCATCCCGAGAATAAGATCGATATCCGAGTTGCCAAGAACCGTAGGAGAAGCCAAGAACTTGTAGTCACCCAGAGTGATAGAAACATCCGGAACGATGGAGTTAGCCTGCATGCGCTTACCGGGAGAGACAACTGCTAAAGGACTAGGCAAAATTTGTGAAGGCAACCCATGCTTAGATGAAAATGGTCTCGAGATGAAACAATGCGATGCACCCGTGTCAAAAAGAACATTTGCAGGAATATCATTAACAGGAAGGTTACCCATGATCACATCTGACGAGTCCTCTGCCTGAGCTGCATTCATCAAGTTGACCTTGGCGGACTTGGGGTTATGCTTGACCACCGCTGTACTTGCCGATCTGACAGGAGGAGGAGGAGGAAGACGCCTCTGGTTGGTACACTTGTTGGCATAGTGACCCTTCTGTTGGCACTTGTTGCACGTGACCTCTGAAAGCGGACGGTGATACGAAGCACTCGATCTTGGAGCTTGAGACGAAGCCTTGTTCTGAAAGCCTGGGTTGGGTGGGTGGGAGAAACCACTGCCACCTTTACTCTTCTGCTGATACGGCTGACGGAACGGAGGAGGAGGAAGCCAATACTTCTGCTGCTTGACCACTTGAGTAGAGGAAGACGGAGTAATATCTCTGGCACGCTTCCTGGAAGCATCACACCTCATCTGAGCAGCCTCTTGCTTCAGTGCCATGTTGTAGAACTCATCGTATCTCAACGGCTCAAAGAGGACAAGAGCGAGCTAAATTTCCTCACGAAGACCACCCCTGAACTGATAGATCATGCTCTTCTCGTCAGGAACATCCTGCTTGGCAAAACGGGCGAGCTTCTGGAACAACTTGTTGTAGTCATAGACAGACAAAGAGCCTTGCTTCAGATTGCGGAATTCCTGACGCTTACTCTCAACCACACTTTGAGGGATGTGATGAGCGCGGAAATCTTGACGGAAATCGTCCCAAGTGATCAGACGTCCACCTCTGGAATCCTTGTACTGCTGGAACCACTCTGCAGCCTGATCTTTGAGCTGGAAAGAAGCGAACTTGACGAAATCTTCAGGCCTGACGTTGCTGCATTCAAAATGCTTGCCCAGATCCACTAGCCAATCGTCAGCATCGGTAGCCTCAACACAACTGCTGAACGTCTTTGGGCCATTAGCAAGGAACTGGTTCAGAGTAGCAAAGTGGTGCTGATTATGGCCTTGATTCCCTTGACTGCCTTGATTGCGCTCTTGAAGGATTTGCATGATCAACTGTGTGTTTGCATTAGTAGCGGCCATCACAGCTTGCCATGCTTCCGGAGGAGGGGGAGGCGGAGGCGGATCAGGATTCGGAGTCGTGCGCGTTGGAGGAGCCATCCTGAAGAGGTTGACCACCATTAGCACATAGATAGACAACAATATAGAAGCTGAATCCAACAGAATGAAAATTGCAACATATAGTCTTCACATCCGAACAAAATGAACGAATGCATTCCTCTTCAAATGGTCACATATCCATAAATTGAGAAGCCACGAAGAATTAAGGAAGAGAAATAATTCAACAAGGTACGGATCAAGAACGAATAATCGGTAAGAAATCCCAATCTCAAACCAATATCCGTGGAAGAAGAACTAGAGCTACTAGAATTCCCACCTATGAAACTCCCGAACCTTTCCGGTTATGCAATCAGGTGTTGGGGATACAGGGGAAGCACAATATCTCACCCAAACTAGCAAATCCTACATCCAGCTGTATCCATCCTTCAACACATAACCAGGAAAACTTCGGAAACCATCTACCTCAACCTTCGAAAAGCATCCGTTATACAAGTTATGGCGATACTCCTGAACTCCCGCCCCAGTACTGGGTGGCGTCGAGGTTATCTCACCAATGAACTGCATAAAAGAGATTTTCGATGTCGGCGAACATATCTCAAGTATACCAGAATTGCAACGATAAAATTGTGACGACAACACCTCGGAGCTCAACTCCCCGGGACACTGCCACAACCCCTAAAGACAGGAGGCACCAAGAACAATGTTCTCGTCACAAAACCATCGGAACAAAACCAAGATACTCGCGTGATCCTAAAATTTTTTTGTGAAATTTGAGAAGAGAAGAGTCAAAACTCTACGCCAGGATGCCTTACCAGAGCGATGAGGAGACTGGGAAGTAAAAAGAATTCCTAAGCTCTCCGATATATAATTCCTAAGGACTCAAAACATTTTTCTAGACACAACTCCGCTGCTAAAAACGATCAAGCAATGGGGCCCCTAAGGTCAGGGAAGGCTCTGATACCAACTTGTAACGCCCTCGATGCGGCTATAGCTCCCACGTGTCGAGGCACGACTTAGAGGCATAACCGCATTGAAAGCAATGTCGCAAGTCGGGCAATCATTACAACATCCCATGTAAGATATAATAAAAGGGGGAGAAACATAGTTGGCTTACACTCGCCACGTCACATCAGAGTACATAAATAACATCCATCAAACAAACACTCATGGCCCGACTACGGCGCCAAAATGGAAAAGAACCCAACATGCGACAAGGTCCTGAATCGATAACCCCACCTAGGCACCACTACTGATCATCTGGAAAGGACACGTAGTATCGCTGAGAGTCCTCGTCGAACTCCCACTTGAGCTCGTAATCGTCAACTGGAGCGGAATCACCTGGACCTGCATCTGGAGTTGTAGTATCTGTGAGCCACAGGGACTCAGCAATCTCACACCCACGCGATCAAGACTATTTAAGCTCATAGGGATGGATAAGGCAAATATAAGTGGAGCTGCAGCAGCGACTAGCATATGTGGTGGCTAACTTATACGCAAAAGAGAGCGAGAAGAGAAGGCGAAGCACGAGCGAGAAGCTAAAAGGAACATCCTGCGCAAGCATAACTCCAACACCGTGTCCACTTCCCGGACTCCGCCGAGAAGGGGCCATCACGGTAACACACACGGTTGATTTATTTTAATTAAGTTTAGTTCAAGTAGTCTACAACCGGACGTTAACAAATTCCCATCTGCCCATAACCGCGGGCACGACTTTCGAAAGTTCAATCCCTACAGGGGAGTCCCAACTTAGCCCATGACAAGCTCTCACGGTCAACGAAGGAATAGACCTCCTCCCAAGACGTTCCGATCAGACTCGGTATCTCGGTAACTCAAGACACTTCGACAGGTTAAAACAAGTCCAGCAACACCGCCCGAATGTGCCGACAAATCCCGATAGGAGCTGCACATATCTCTTTCTCAGGGCACACTCAGATTGTCTTAGGTACGGGTAGGCCAGCCCAGAGTTGCCCCTGGTAGCCACCGGTAGCTGACAGGTGGACCAACACTCAGAGGAGCACTGGCCCGGGGGGGGGGGGGTAAAATAAGATGACCCTCGGGCTCCGGAAACCCAAGGGAAAAAGAGGCTAGGTGGCAAATGGTAAAACCAATGTTGGGTATTGCTGGAAAAGCTTTAATCAAGGCGAACTATCAAGGGGTTCCCATTATAACCCAACCGCGTAAGGGACGCACAATCCGGGAACATAACACCGATATGACGGAAACTAGGGCGGCAAGAGTGGAACAAAACACTAGGCGAGAGGCCGAGCCTTCCACCCTTTACCAAGTATATAGGTGCATTAAGATAACATAGCAATATAATTATATCCCAACAAGAATATAAATGTTCCAACAAGGAACGGCTCCAATCTTCACCTGCAACTAACAACGCTATAAGAAGGGCTGAGCAAAGCGGTAACATAGCCAATCAACGGTTTGCTAGGACAATGGTGGGTTAGGGGTTCAACATGGCAATTGGGAGGCTGACAAGCAAAAGGTAGGCATCGTAGCAGTGGCAAAGCAAAAGAGCGAGCAAAGCTAGCATAGCAAAGATAGTAGTGATTTCGAGGGTATGATCATCTTGCCTGCACAGTTGTCAGAGTTGACTGGATCCTCACAAGCAAACTCAACGGGCTCCTCGGTAGCGAACTCGTCTCCCGGCTCTACCCAACAAGACAAACAAGCAACAAGGATACAATCAACCACGGGCAAGACCAAGCAATAAGATGAAATGACGATATGCTATGCGGGATGCGATGCGGGATGCAAAATGCAAGATATGACAGGAAATGCATGAACCTGGCATCAACATGGAAAACCAAGTGTGCCACTGGATAGAGGGGATGAAATCGCTTGAAAATGATGTAAAGATCATTGGAATCGGAGTTACGTTTAGAAATGGCAAGCGTTTTAAGATATGACACCGGTCTGCGATTTACAGCAAGTAGGCATCTAAATGCAACGAAATGAACATGCTACAGCCACCAAACATGAAAACAAAATACATGGCAGTGAAGTACACAAGATGGTTGACAAAACACTAGCACTGAGCCATAGGCAAATTCATCCATTAAGAGGTTCAAACAAGCATGGCTAAAACGCAAATGCAAAACAGATTTCAGACTTAGTGAAATTAACACTAGTCTGAAATTTCAGATCACGATGCTCTCTTCGGAGCAGCAAAACAACATGATAGAAAACCTGAACATGACAAGTAAGAACATGGCATGGAGCTACTCAACAAGCTTAACAAAACACCCAAAGTGACCTGGGGCCAAAAGGGTTCACAAAATACTCTACCGAGCTCACGAACATCGCTCGAACACAATCAGTTTTCAGACTTAGTGAAAACTGAGACATGCTGAAATTTAACTCACGAAGGCATGTAAACGAGCTCGATGCACTCACTACGGTGCAAGTCATGGCAAGGAAAGCATATAACCAGCAAGGAGTCACAAAGTGCTAGCTACACATGGCAAGAACGAAGGCATAGCATGCATGGAACACTAACGGTAGCATCGGCAAAATCGCAAACAAGTTGACGATCTGCCCAGATTAACAACGAAGCAAAAGTTGAGCTCGATTGAGTCAACCTAGAGCACTCCACAAATGCCAACAAAGACATGGATGGATAGAGCATAACCTAAATATCAAAACTCCCTTACTGATCATCCTCAAAAGAGGCACGGATCATTAGGAAACAAGCTGGACATATAGCATCATGAACTAAAATATCCCAGACTTAGTGAAAATCACTAAGTCCCTGAAATCTGCAATCTCAGGTACCTCTCTTCGCAAGCTTGCACAAGACAACACACACATCCTAAAAATGCATGGGTGGCACCTCTGGAAAGAAGACAAAATGCTTAACAAATCATCCCAAAGGGGCACAAGCATATCATGCACGAATTAAACATAGCAAAAATGACAAAAGTGCATGATGAACTAACGGATCTGCAACTTAACTCACGAAGCCTCCTTCTAACAGCATTTTGGGTATCAAGATGACCTCAAATGCAAATGATGCAATGGAATTAAATGATGTACATGTCGAGGCGAAGATTTTGATATATCGTACGCCCAAAACGGAGCTACGGTTGCAAAGTTACGGGACCTCGAACAGAGCAACATGGATCAAAATTTCAGGACTTAGCAAAAAAAATCGGGGTTAGGGTTTACTGTTCACGCGACCGGATCCAGATCGGGATCGCGGCGCGGAAGCCGAGGCGGCACCGGCGGCGGAGCTCGAGCTCGCCGGAGCGGCGGGGTGCGCCGGCGGGGAGGAGGTCGCCGGGGGGGGCGGCGCCAGCAAGGAGGCAGCGGAGGGGAGCGGGAG